>NC_136274.1:80626179-80736179 GCF_964187855.1 Myxine glutinosa
ACATGATTACATGTGTCTATGGTATACTAGTATGCTAATTAGTGCTTTATTTACAAAATAATCACAGTTTTACGAAATAATAGACTCATATTAAGGTCCGTCTACACAGACGTTAACACAAAGTTTTATTTTTCTAAATACCCTGTGAAATTCACCGAATGCCCTGTGAAACCTGGGATTCTTCTCCAGCTTTTTCAAGGGCCCGACTTTTCCCTTCCCTTTGAAGGCACTGGTGCAGTCTTCTCCGCTGAACACATAGTACCCCCAGGAGAGTGGCACAGTAGTCCTCTCCCAGGGATTCTGCCAGCTCAGAGACGTTGACAAGTTGGCGATGCTTCCCTGACCCTGTATCCAGGTACACCGTCAGCTTGATGTTGTGGGCATGGTGGAGCAGGATCAGGAGGATGTCCTGTGTCCGGTGTTCTGACTACAGCGTTCTTGTATCCGATGGTAGCAGCATGATGGAGGTACAGAACCACCCTGGTATCAGTCTCTTCCTGGTTGCTGTAGATCGTGGGGAGTTCACGTACCTCGACCTGAAACACAAAAAGGCACCGCATTTCAATCACCAGTCACTGCCAGTTTCAGTATATCTCCGGGGGGTGCAGGGGGACCTAGTCTTTTTTTGATAATGGCAGCAGTAATTTGCATAAAATGGTATGTGGGACATTTTTTCAGCTTGGGGCCATAGCTAGTCATTTTCTACACATTTTTTCCAATCTAGAAACACTGATTAGAAGTATATCTCCGGGGGGGTGCAGGGGGACCTAGTCTTTTTTTGATAATGGCAGCAGTAATTTGCATAAAAATGGTATGTGGGACATTTTTTCAGCTTGGGGCCATAGCTAGTCATTTTCTACACATTTTTTCCAATCTAGAAACACTGATTAGAAGTATATCTCCGGGGGGTGCAGGGGGGACCTAGTCTTTTTTTGATAATGGCAGCAGTAATTTGCATAAAAATGGTATGTGGGACATTTTTTCAGCTTGGGGCCATAGCTAGTCATTTTCTACACATTTTTTCCAATCTAGAAACACTGATTAGAAGTATATCTCCGGGGGGTGCAGGGGGACCTAGTCTTCCTACTAGACTAATATGGTGGTCTGAAAACAATGACGGAAAACAACCTGAAGAGGCCGCGACGTTCCGAAAGGGTACATTAATGTACCAGCGGTCGAGTCTTGTCGAAGACACCCGGCCATTGGCACATCGACACCAGGTAAACTGGACTATGTTGGGGTGATGCAATCGCCAAACATCCAGTAGACCGGCCGTCTTAAAGAAACGGGATAGGTCCGCATGGGACTCGGGGTGGGGTTCTGCAGAGTTTCTATCCTTCGAAGGGTCAAAGGTGCAATTAAAGTCACCACCAATGCACGCACATTGGTCGAGATCAACTGATTTCAGGTGGTTTACTATGGAGGTGAAGAAGGCCTTTCGGTCCCTGCTCTCACTAGGTGCGTACACATTGAAAATGGTACAGCGGAAGTTTTGATGTGCAAGCTGGAGGGAAATAAGCCGGCCTTTTATGACTTCCTGAAAATGACAAGACTCAAAAGCTAGACCTGGCTTTAGAAAAAACCCAACCCCAGCAGATGAGGCTGACAGATTGCTAAAATAGCATTGCCCTTTGAAAGTTTGGCACCAGTCATGTTCCACGTTAGGTGTGATGTGGATCTCTTGTAGTAAAAGAACATTTGCCTTTTTACGGTCAAACAAGTTTTTGACTTGGGCCTGACGGAGGTGACTTGCACCCCCCACCATTCATGTTTAAGGTCGCAAAGGAAATGTTTTTCATTCCGTGGTAATGAAATCGCCTGTGCTTGGGAACACTCCGTACCTGCTCGGGTAACAAACTTTCTTAACCTGTGGAATTGAGATTTCGTCAGGTCAAAATCCTCACGCGCTTTGATTATTGACTTTGCGGTGCAAATGAATGCAGCCAAGTCAGGGAAATAGTCTTTAATGACAATGTTGCGGTGACGATACGTTTCGTTAAGGAAGGTAAGAATGAGTTGAGGGGATACCTGCGAGTGACCTGTCATCGCTTGTGACAGCGCGGTTGCCTCAATGTCATCTTCGGACTCAGACACGTCAGATAACATGTCGTCAGGATCTGGGGTATTACCCGCTGCCCCACGGTCTTGTCTGGAGGCACCTTCACAAGTCTCCCAAGGTGTTCCCGAGAGCACTCGTTAACACTTTGGTGGATATTTGTATCTGGGGTCGGAGCTTGGGTTTGAGATCCCAGCAAACCCAGATTTACCGGCCCCGTTTGTACAGTGGGAACGTTTATTGAATCCTTAGTCTGCTCGGTATTTAAAGGGGGGACAAGCGGAAAAACATTTCCCAGCTCGGAAATGGTAATACTTTCACTGGAGGTTTCGCATTCGGAAACTTCCAGGTGAGAGGTACAAATTTTATTTTTCGGCTCATTTACAGAATGAGACTCGCTGGTGTCATTGACAACGGTATTCATGTACTCAGTTAGTGAGGGAATGTCAGAGGGACACTCGGACACATGTGCACCGGAAATGGTGCCGCCCATGACCGCCTTCTTTGCAGCACCAGCGAAAATGCTTGGCGCTGGTGCTCTTCGCTTTTTAGCATACACGATGGATTCTTCGTTCATGGGTTCGGGAAAGGGGGCAATGCTAGTTGTGTCAGTCACATCGGTGGGTGTCATCACATTGGAATCGGAAAGCACCGGTGTGACAGACGACTCAGTCGGGGTGTCAGAAGGTACGGTCGGGGTGTCAGAAGGTACGGTCGGGGTGTCAGAAGGTACGGTCGGGGTGTCAGAAGGTACGGTCGGGGTGTCAGAAGGTACGGTCGGGGTGTCAGAAGGTACGGTCGGGGTGTCAGAAGGTACGGTCGGGGCGTCCGAAGGTGCGGTCGGGGTGTCAGAGGGTACGGTCCGGGTAACGGAAGGTATGGTAGGGGTGACAGGAGATACGGTCCGGGTGTCAGCGAGCATGGTCGGGGTGTCAGAAGGCGCGGTGGAGGGATTGGCCTTTTGACAAACCCTTTCGTTATGTCCTGGTTCACCACACTTCGGAAAAAAGGCTCTAGGACAGAATCTTTTAACGTGTCCGAATTCTCCACAATTAAAGCAAGTTAAGGAGGCTGAGGAAGCATACATGTGGTATTCCCGATCGTCCAACGATACTTTAAAGGATATATTTAAACCTGTATTGGCTCCGCGATCCGGGAGAATCATGTACACCTGCCTCCTAAAGCTCATTACTGTGTTTGACACGATCGCTGCGACACCTGAGCGGAATCATTGAGATTCGGGAGACAATTTTACCATAACGAGACAGAACGGATAGGAGTTTCTCGCCTGGCATAAACGGTGGAACGTTGGATATTGTCATCTTGGTAGCTGGCGTATCCATAGGGGATACCGTAATATAATGACCCCCTTTTATGGTTAGACCGGTACTAACGACGTCATGAACGAGTTTTTCTTCTGACACGAAGATAACAAATTTCTGGTTCATTCGTGATGCCGCTCGAACATTACCGTCTCCTATGATGGATCCCACGGCAAGGATAATGTCCTCAGTAGGAGCTCCTTCAGGCGGAACACATGCGAATGCATGCTTACGCGTTAAATTTTCGAACGTCTCGTAACGAGAGCGTGTATTCGCCATACCAGCGAAATTCCCCCCCCCCCCCCTGTCCGAATCTGACAAGAAGGTATCAAACCTAAATATTCGAACTAAAGTAAATAATAAACGTGCATTATAAGCACAAAAATGGCTTACAAAGCGTTGTCAAAGCCAGTAGGCCGCACCCAAAATGGGCTCGCTCTTAATCCTCTCTCTCTCGAAGACAAGGGTGCAGAACGGATGAAAACACAATGCCGAAGCACACAGGATGGAAAAGGAGAGGGAGGGGGGGGCAGGGGAGGGGGAAAAACTCACAACGGACTCACCAAAACACAGAGCAGTTGCTCACAGCCGCCATGCCCACCACAAACGGCCTGCAGGGGGAGAGATAGAGAGATAGAGATAGAGAGATAGAGAGATAGAGAGATAGAGAGAGAGAGAGAGAGAGAGAGGGAGATATATATATAGAGAGATAGAGAGAGAGAGAGAGAGAGAGAGAGAGAGAGAGAGAGAGAGAGAGAGAGAGAGAGAGAGTAAATCACAAATCTGACATGGAATAATGGATAGCAAGGGAATATCGAGGGAAGGAGAATCTCTATTCTAAATATTATAGTAAAGCAATTGATTGTGTTGATCATGAATTGATGTGGATGAGGCAGACTGAAATGGGGATATCGGAGCACCTGATATGTCTGATTAAAACAGTAAGGCACAGTAAGAATAGAGTATGGAGAGACAGAATGTTTTGGGATTGGAAAAGTGGTCAGATAGGGGTGCATTGCCTCCACTTAATCTGTATAGTAAGTAGATCATGAGGGTATCAAACGTGGATGACAAGCTGAAGTCAGGTCATGCTCAGAGTGCCGATCGGTCTCCATGGACCGGTGCTTTCCCTCTTGTCTCTGTCTCTGCCTCTCTGTCTATTTATTTCTCTCTCCCTCTCTCTTTGTCTAATTCTGTCGTAGCCCTGACTTCGTGAAGGTGGGGATACACCAACCTGGATGTGGAGGATCTCTGGGTTGCTCCTGCTAGATCAATCGGCTGTCTCTGTGCCGCAGGCTTGTTCAAGAGAACTTTCCGGGGCTATACAACAACAACAACAACAACAACAACATAAACTCCCAAGACCACACACCAAACCACTGGGCCTACCGCCCAAGCGTGACACCACCCTCCCCCATCTCCATCCCGTGGAAGTCACGTGACAACTCTTTTTCCTCTCCCCCACCAGCATGAGCTAAGGGAAAAGAAAAAACAGAATAACTGCAAACATGAAATGATATTTAGTGGAATTAGGACAACTAAACAGCTCTACTCAATCACTTCCATCTGCTTCAGCTGATCAAAAGGGGCACGACGAATAGTACTCGTATTTAGATCACGGAGAGTACAATTAACGGGTGTGGTCATCTCAATAACTTCAAAAGGTCCCACCCATCGTGGTCCAAGCTTTGCCATAAAATTCTTAGTTGTGTCAGCTTGGGAAAAGTTCTTCAACATCACACGATCACCACTGGTTGCAACGGGTGGGCATATGGTGCTTATGGTACAGCCACTCCCAGGCTGCATTTGCCTTGTCTCCCTGAGTCTTTACAGCAGCATACAGATTTTCAGTCTCTCCAGCAAGCTGTGGTACTGACCTCTTTGGATCAGGCTGGCGTACAATCCCTTGTGATGTCTTGGGTACTGACTGTGCTTCCATGTTGTCACAGCAGCCACTGAAATACACTGTGATGCAGGTAATGACGACATCACACCATTGGAAGAGGCCGTGAATGGGCTAAGGATGTCATAGGCCATGGAGAACTTGATGATGTCACAGCCGTGACGGCTGAGCGAGTCAAGACCATATGACTTTACTTGAAAGTGGCAAAGCATCAGGAACTTGATGAATCAGGCACACAGTTTGCAATAATGCGTTGTCTTCAATAATGGCCACCAGGGGACCCCCATCATTGCCAAAAGGCCAAAGAATATGTGGTTCTGAACTCTGCACCCAGTATGATCCAGGAGCGTCCATAACCATATGGATGATAGTCCATAACCATACGAAAGTGCTTAGCACTCTCACAACTAATGATTACATCAGCACCCTTCAGTGGAGCAAAATGCAAGGTAATCGGGGCAGTCACAGCAGCAGTCTCTACAGAGACTTGGGCCAATCCCATGGTACGCTGTGGAGTGACGTCAACCATCAGAATCTCATCGTCATACTGCTCAAATTCCATTCCCAAGGCGTGGTCACTTTCTGGGCCGATTAGAGATGTGCACGATCCAGAGTCAATGAGTGCAGACACGGTCTTTGCCCCAATGGTCAGCTGAATATAAAGATCAGGATCAGGCTTCTGCTGTCTCAACAATGGATGGAGGTCCTAAATGCCAAACAGGAAATCAGAGCTGTCTCCCTTGACATATCACATGCCTTCGATACGGTCTGACACCCAGCTCTGCTTACCAAACTCTCATCCTATGGAATCCATTGAAATCTCCACGCATGGCTTGCGGACTTCCTCTCTGGTCGTAGTCAACGTGTGGCCCTGAATGGATTTCTCTCATCGCCACCTTCCTGTTCTGGCTGGAGTTCCCCAAGGTAGTGTTCTGGGTCCTGTACTTTTTCTGGTCTTCATCAATGATCTCTCCGACTCTCTGGAAAATCCTCTCTATCTCTTTGCTGAAGACTCCACTCTCTGCCGCTCCATTCCTCATCCCTCAGATCGGCAGTCTGCAGCCTCCTCACTCTCTGCAGACCTGGACAAAATCACAGACTGGGCAAACAAGTGGGAACATGTCTTTCAATCCTGACAAATCTCACACTCTTACGATGTCTCTCCGAAAAGACCGACTGGAAAACCCTCCCATCTACTTTCTCAACAATCCTCTCCAAGAAGTTCTGTCGCTCAAGCTTTTGGGTCTCACTATCTGCCATTATCTTTCTTGGGAAAACCACATTTCCAAGCTGGCCTCCAAAGCCAGTCACTGACTGGGCATCCTCCGTCGTGCGAAGTCCTTTCTTGGCACACCTGAGCTCCTCACCACATACAAGGCTTTCATCTGCAGCTCAATGGAATACTGTTTCCCCCTCTGGGCCAGTGCTCCTGCCTCACACCTAGCTCGACTTCACGCTGTTTAAACCAAAGCTTTCAGAATCATTGGAATATCCTGCGATGAAGCTAACTCCAAGGGCCTTTCACTCACTCACCGCAGGCAGGTTGATGGTCTTTCTGTCTTCTACCGACTCCTCTCCGGGCTTGCTCCCCCAGCTCTCTCTGTGCTCTGTCCCCCAAATATTCCTACAGGTCGCACAAAATCTGCCTGCAACCCTCTTATGGTTAAACTGCCAAAATCTAGGCTCTCTGCTCACCTTTACTCTTTTATTCCCCTTTTTCCCCGCCTCGGGAACAAACTCCCCCACTCCCTTCAATCCCACTCCTCCCTCCAGGTCTTTAAAACAGCTGTTCACCACCATCTCTTATCTTCCCCCATCCAAAACCTTGATCTTTTCTACCCCCGCGAATTCACCCCAGATACACTTTTTCGAAATTCCAACTTCTTTCCTGGAAGTCCTTGCAGTGTCCATATGTTTTGTACCTCTCCCACCTACCCCAAAGTCCTCTCCCTCCCACAGTTCTCTCGATGTCCCTGCTCTCAAATGTTGTGTTTGTCCTTCGCCCTCTCTCCCCATCTTGTCTACCGCTCCCCTTATTTTGTGTTTTATGTGTTGGTTTGTGTCGGTTTGACTTTTTGTGTGATTAATGTTAGCTCTTTCACGAGCCTCGATCTTGTATACAAAAAAGAAAAAGAAAAAAAAGGTGCTGATGTCTTAGCTGAGTTCATACTAGTCAGGGCCCTTCGGGATATTTTGGTTCAAATTCTTCCAAAAGCATCAAATTTGGCGCAGATGTTGCCCATGCCATACTCTTTCGATTTTTGACGGGCGCCAAGGGCGGTACGATCCGGGGACCATACCGGTCCATCCCGCCATGTCACCTGACCTACGACGTCATAATTAGGATATGCATCCATCACATGGCGTACTATAAGTGGTCAAAGTTCAAAATGAATCGATCGAAAAATGAAGGCAGGGATCCATTTTTAAGGTTTTCATAAAATCCAATATGGCCGCCAGGTCACATGACCTATGACGTCATATTTATGACATGTATACAATCATGTATACATGAACCCGAATCATGATCGCACAAAAAATTAAACACAAGGATATGGCATACAGTTCAAAAAACATCAAAATCCGTACCTTTGTAATTAGACTGATGAACTGCATATGCCTGAAAATTAGGAAATAGACATGTAAATATTTCCTCTAATTGTCAAAAATAAGGTCAGAGTTCGATTACCCAACCCAGAAACATAAAATTATGAACCTCGCGTAAATCGTGACAAAAAACTAAAAACCGACATATTTGACTCAAAAATGACCTTTAGGATGACCTTGAGGGTTGACCTTGACCTCGAATCATCAAAATAACATCATAATTGGATTCCTCGACCTCGAAAACCCCTGAAAAGTGGTATCATACATGACTCCAACCCTTTTGGTTATTTGACTGATTTTCCTCTAATCCGGGGTGGCGGCCATTTAGTATTTCGCCAATATTGGGGGGGAGGGGGGCTCCCATCTTGGCACCCGTCAAAAATCGAAAGAGTATGGGCATGGGCAACATCTGGGGCCAAATTTGGTGCTTTTGGAAGAATTTGAACCAAACGGCCCCAAAATATCCCTAAGGGACTATACAGCGTACCTTGGCGTGAGGTGACATCTATCTATAATTCCAGCAATCTCTGTGTGTCTGTGTGTCTGTGTGTCTGTGTGTCTGTGACCGCTGTTTCTCGACAACCACGGGGTCCGATATACTTGAAACTTGCCAGGTATATTGCTGGGGACCCGAGGATGTGCTTTTCAAGGTTTTAAATTAATCGGAGAAGTACTTACCGAGCTATGTCCAAAAAACGCTTCAACCAATCAGAGAGCAGCGAGCTATCACGTGTGCCGAACGTGGCGATCAGACTCTGCCTCGGACGGCACATTTGACAGCGTATTCATTTATTTCACGTTGGAAAACTATGTTGCCGTTAAACTATGTTTTAAAACGAATTCAAACTGCGATTAAATTAAAACGATTCATCGTAACTGCGATTTGCGAACTTCCGGACAGTGAAGACTTCACTTCCGGCAGCCAATCACAGAACGCTTTGTTGCGTAGGCGTGGCCGATGTGAGACGAGCGGAGCTGAGCGCGTTACGAGCTGACCGCCATTACGGTACGTAATTCGATTTCTTATGCGCATTATTTCTCCCAATTCAGTCAGAGCGAAGGGCGGAAGCGAAGAGCGTTGTTTTTTTTGTTTACGGGCGTACGGGCGGGGTAGAGCGTACGGGTAGCGTTTTTTTTTTTTTTTGGCAAGGAACGGGCACCCACGTACGGGCAATGCCCTAGTCTATCTATAATTCCAGTAATCTCTGTACGTTTGTACGTCTGTACGTCTGTACGTTTGTCTGTGACCGCTGTTTCTCGACAACTACCGGTCCGATATACTTGAAACTTGCCAGGTATATTGCTGGGGACCCGAGGATGTGCCTTTTCAAGGTTTGAAATTAATCGGACAAGTACTTACCGAGCTATGGCGATTTAGCCGTTCGCCGTTCGCTTTGCCGTTGCGAATGGACCAAACCATTCATGTAAATAGAGGGGGGGGGGGGGGGGGTTCTGTGGTCGTTCGCTTTGGCTTTGCGAATGGACCAAACCATTCATGTAAATAGAGGGGGGGGGGTTCTGTGGTCGTTCGCTTTGGCTTTGCGAATGGACCAAACCATTCATGTAAATAGAGGGGGGGGGGGGTTCTGTGGTCGTTGCGAATGGACCAAACCATTGTTTTTTTTTTGCAGTTTTTTTTTTTTTTGCAGTTTTTTTTTTTTTGCAAGGAACGGGCACCCACGTACGGGCACGTCCTAGCTTATATATAGTACGGGCATGCCCTAGTCTATCTATAATTCCAGTAATCTCTGTACGTTTGTACGTTTGTCTGTGACCGCTGTTTCTCGACAACCACGGGTCCGATATACTTTTAACTTGCCAGGTATATTGCTGGGGACCCGAGGATGTGCCTTTTCAAGGTTTCATATTAATCGGACAATTACTTACCGAGCTATGTCCAAAAAACGATTCAACCAATCAGAGAGCAGCGAACTATCGCGTGTGCCGAACGTGGCGGACACACTCTGCCTCGGATGGCACATTTGAGAGCGTATTCATTTATTTCACGTTTGCAAACTATGTTGGCGTTAAACTATGTTTTAAAACTAATAAAAACGAATTTGCGATTCATTCGCTTTCCTGCGCGTTTGTGCACGCGATGGCGATTTCTTTACCAAACTCCGGAAGCCGTTCGCTTTGGACCAAACCATTTCATGTAAATAGAGGGGGGGGATTGTCACCGTACTCCTAAGCCGTTCGCTTTGGACCAAACCATTTCATGTAAATAGAGGGGGGGGGATATAATTTTAGATATAGATATAGTACGGGCATGCCCTAGTGCCAAAAATGGTGGGAGGCCTGTTGCCATTGGATATCGAAAAGCATTGGCAACCTGGGCATCTGGAAAACAAAAAAGCTGGTGCTTTACTTCCTGAGGTAGATGAAGTTGGAAAACACATCGGCCTCACAAAATGTCCAGAGAATGACAAAATCATCAGCAAACTGTGCTTGCTCCATGCGCAATTGTCTCTGGGTGTTGTTCACCGAGTCGAATCTGGAGATCGACATGATCAGCAATGGAGCTGATAAACTGGTCCATCAACGCAGATTCCAGAACTCGGGTTTATCCTCTGCCAGCCCAACTCTCTCCAAGGTTCCAGTTTTTTTCCTTCTTGAGAGTTTGCGGCTGTATCCATCTTGTCCGCCCCTTGCATGCTTCCCTAGCTGTCATTCTTCTCCACATGCATTATTTGTCCAAGTATCCCTCTATTTTGTCCCTGGACCTTGCTGCTGCTGCTGTGACATGTTCTGTCTCTTCCACGAGCCTCGACATTGTATACAAAAAATACCAGATATTTGTGAGAAAGCGATATATCCATGTTGACTGACACACATCTGGTAGAATGTTTAAAGCAGGTTATCTTACAGTTGACCCTCCGTTTGCTTAAATGCAATAAAAAAAGTTCCCGTTCAAGACATACTTGTTAACATCTGTTTTCTTGATATTGTTACTGGCTCTAACACACTGGCTACAGTTACACAAACATTTCCTTTGAGACAAGTGAAACTTCAAATTTGTTAGCGCTTCAGCGTTCATCGTATATCACATATACATTCGGACGCCATCGATAAATGATTGTGGGTCTCGTGACGTCACAATCATTTTGGTTGCTGGTTGAAAGAAACATGAACTTGCGAACTCAACAAGACATTGTTTTGGGGGTGAAAAAGAGAAAGAGAATGAAAACTTTTTTCCAATTTCAACTTTCCAAAAAATAAATAAATCAACACTAACATTATTTGGAAAGTTTGCTTCGCCATTTAGTGTGAACATGTTAAAGTCGCCCAATGTGTATTTTTTTTCTTTGCCATGCACAAAATGAAAGGAGTCACGTGATTTAACACGATAACTGCATTGCGCATGGCGAGCACAATTATTCAAAGATGTGAACCCACACAGCTTGCAGCACCAAAGCGACACCCGTGCCAGAACCATGCCAGTGGTCTTGGCCGGTGCTTCAGAGCATTTGGCGGCACCAAGGCTTGGCAAGCACCGAGCTGGCACGACCGTTCAGAATCCACAAGTACAACAAAAGAACCGTTTTTAAAAAAATTCTCGACACTTTGGAAGGAGCACAAGGAAGAACCAGTGAAGGGTCGACATGCTGCTTAAGCACACGCCTGGCACGCAAGTGGAATTACAATCCTTACCTTTCTCAAATGCCAGCAACGATCAAGCCATCATGAAAATACATAGCGAATCCAAATTACCTTTGGTACATATATTTCCAAAAATGGATTGAACACCTGTTTGATGTAAGCTGAAGAATAAAGTCTGTGGATGTGCGAAAAAAATGGGGACTTCCCATAACGCCGAATGGGGAAATGCGTGGGCAGCCTAGAACTAGAGGTATGCACACTCACCTGAGAGCTGCTAGACTGGGTGCGAATCCATACCCAGTTATAAAGTGTCATCCTGATGTGGTGTTTCGCATGCAAAGCGAGGGAGGCATCAATGTGTGTGCCCTCTTATCAATCCCATGGATGTTAATCTGGGCATCAGTGGTCGGACGTTTACTAAGGATCCCATGGTGTCTTTAAGTTCTGAATCAAAAACAAAGGTTCTGTAATGTTAAAAGTGGAATAAAGAATTGTGGAGACCAAATAATTTTGTCAATTTCAACTTATTCTTTAGAGAAAATTGTGAGTTATTTGAAAAAACTGCAAGGGTGCCAATATTTTTGGCCATGACTGTATATATATGTACTGAAGGAACTGCGCTCCAACGCGAGTCGAAAGAATTGACGCGACCAAAGGCGGAATTCGTCCGAGTTGCTTTATTGAAACCAAACAGCTCAGGTATTCTCACAAGCCCGTTTATCGGGCAGCAATATATATACACATTTATGTCGGGAAGTTTGCCCGGCAAAAGCTATACCGGGCATGCCCGGGTATCAAGGGCGAGCCTTGGAAAGGCGAGTCTGGACCTGCCCGGGCGTGTTTGGCTGCGGCCTGGCAAGTCGAGGCTGGGCGTGCCCGGGCGCTCTGTGCGAGCACTGGAAAGGCGATAGCGGGCATGCCCGGACGCTCTGGGCAGGCCCTGGAAAGGCGATAGCGGGCATGCCCGGACGCTCTGGGCGAGCCCTGGAAAGGCGATAGCGGGCATGCCCGGACGCTCTGGGCGAGCCCTGGAAAGGCGAGAGCGGGCATGCCCGGGAAAGACGAGACCGGGCGTGCCCGGGAGGTTCGGGCGTGCCCGGGAACAGTGAGTCCGGGCATGCCCGGGAGAGGCGCGTCTGGCCGTGTTCTGGCCGGTGCAAGGCGATTATGTACATCCAGTGGTAACCGCTACACACGCCCCTCCAGAATCGACCTGCACCGGCAGGGTCAATTTAAGGGGGGTCCGGATGACCCGGCCGAAGCGACCCCTGGAGGGTCGTGGGGAGGGGTCTGACGTGGTGGTGGTGGGTGGTCGAGCGGGGGGAACTGTGGACGGGGGGCGGCCTCGCCGCGGAGGAAGGGCCAACCGTGGTGGTCGGTCGACGTCCATGTGCGCCGGTTTGAGGCGGTCCACAGAAATCCGGTCCGGCCGGCCGCCGAAGTCGACGATGAAAGACTTGTCGCCCCGTCGCAGGACCCGTCGTACGGCGGCCGGAGTGGCCCCCGGTGCGCGTCATGACGCACAAAGACGTACTCCGCTGTGCGAAGCGCCGGGGGGACGTAGGACTGGGGGCCACCGTGGCGGGACGTCGGCACGGGGGCAAATCGTCGGGCGGCCTCCTGGAGGTCCGAGCGCTGGCGAGCGGCGGACCAGGGACTGGTAGCGTCAGGCACGAATTCGCCCGGGACGTGGAGTGGCTGGCCGTAGACGAGCTCGGCGGCGGACGCCTGGAGGTCTTCCTTGGGGGCCGTGCGAAGGCCCAAAAGGACCCACGGCAGCCGGTCGGCCCAACCGTCGTCCTGAAGGCCGGCCATGAGTGCGGCCTTCATGGAGCGGTGAAACCGCTCGCACAACCCATTGGCTTGGGGGTGGTAGGCCGTGGTGCGGTGCAGCGTGACCCCCAACGAACGGGCGACCGCGCCCCAAAGCTCAGACGTGAACTGTGGGCCGCGGTCGGACGAGATGTCCGCTGGTGCGCCGAAGCGCGCGACCCAGGTGGCGATGAACGCCTGCGCCACGTCGGCGGTGGTGGTGGAGGTGAGGGGCACGGCCTCCGGCCACCTGGTGGTCCTGTCCACCATGGTGAGCAGGTGGGTGAACCCCCGTGAGGGGGGCAGGGGACCCACCAGGTCCACGTGGACGTGGTCGAAATGCCGTTCAGGCACGGCGAAAGGTGCCAGCGGGGCCTGGGTGTGGCGGTGGACCTTGGCTCGCTGGCAGGCCGTGCAGGCGTTGGCCCAGTCGCGGATGTTTCGTCGAAGGCCGTGCCAGACGAAACGCGCCGACACCAGCTTCTGAGAAGCTTTCCGGCCCGGGTGAGAAAGGCCGTGGATGGAGGCGAAGATGCGGCGCTGCCAGGAAACGGGCACGATGGGGCGAGGCTGGCCCTGGGAGACGTCGCAGAGCAGGACGGTGCCCGCGAAGGGGATGTCGGCCAGGCGGAGGCCCGTGTCCGCCACGCGGAGTGCCTGCACCGAGGCGTCGGTGGTCTGGTCGGCCGCCATGAGCGTGAAGTCCACGCCGAGGTGGACCGCGTTCGCGCTGGCCCGCGAAAGGCAGTCGGCCACGGCGTTGTCTTTGCCGGCGACGTGCTGGATGTCCGTGGTGAACTCCGACACGGCAGAGAGGTGGCGCTGCTGGCGGGCCGACCACGGCTCCGTGACCTTAGCCATTGCGTAGACCAACGGCTTGTGGTCGACGAAAGCCGTGAACAGGCGGCCCTCCAGGAGGTGTCGGAAATGGCGAACAGCCAGGAATAGCCCGAGCAGCTCGCGGTCGAACGTGCTGTAGTTTAACTCGTTCGGCCGGAGTTGCCGGCTGAAAAAAGCGAGTGGCTGCCAAACCCCGTCCACCCATTGCTCATGGACGGCGCCCACCGCGTAGTTGGAGGCGTCCGTAGTGAGGGCGATGGGCGCGTTGAGCACCGGGTGAGCCAGCAGCGTTGCGTCGGCGAGGGCCCGTTTGGCACTGGCGAAGGCCGCGTCCATGGCCACGGACCAAACAATGTCATGCTTGGCCGGCTTGCCCCGCAGGGCCTCGTAAAGGGGCTGCATGAGCTGAGCAGCGCGGGGCACGAATCGGTGATAAAAATTCACCATGCCGAGGAACTCTTGGAGGGCCTTGATGGAACGGGGACGCGGGAACGTGGTGATGGCCTCGACCTTGGTCGGCAGCGGCACGGCCCCGGTCTTGGTGATGCGGTGGCCCAAAAAGTCAACGGTCGTCGCGCCGAAGTGGCATTTGACCGGGTTGACAATTAAGCCGTGCTCGCTGAGGCGACCGAACAGTGTTCGGAGGTGGAGGAGGTGCTCGGCGCGGGACGTGCTGGCGACGAGGATGTCGTCCAGATAGACGAAAAGAAACGGCAGGTCACGCAGCACGCCGTCCATCAAGCGCTGGAACGCCTGGGCCGCGTTCTTGAGGCCAAACGGCATCCGCAAAAATTCGAACAGGCCGAACGGCGTGATGACGGCCGTCTTCGGGACGTCGGCCGCCCGGACAGGTACCTGGTGGTAGCCCCGTATCAGGTCAATTTTCGAAAAGATGACCCGTCCCGCCAAACGGGCGGAAAAGTCCTGAATATGCGGGATCGGGTACCTGTCGGGGGTGGTAGCGTCATTGAGACGGCGGTAGTCGCCACACGGGCGCCATCCACCCCCCGGCTTTGGCACGATGTGCAGTGGCGAGGCCCACGCGCTATCGGAGCGCCGCACGATGCCGAGGTGCTCCAATGCGTCGAATTCGGCCTTTGCCACGGCGAGCTTGGCTGGGTCGAGGCGGCGGGCCCTGGCGTAGACCGGCGGGCCCGTAGTGGGTATGTGGTGCTCGATCCCGTGCCGCACCGCGACGGCCGAAAACGTCGGCCGCGTGAGGGCCGGGAATTCCACGAGCAGTCGAGCGAACTCGTTCGTTGCCGGGAGGGCGCACGCCAGTTCGGTCGGCGCGGAGCTGCTCATTGTGCACGCCAGGGAGCTGAAGGTCTCGGCGTGGACAAGGCGACGTCGTTTGACGTCGACCAGCAGCCCGTGCGCGCAGAGGAAGTCGGCGCCCAGCAAAGCCACGGGGACGCTGGCGGTAACAAAAGTCCATTGAAAGCGCTGGCTGCCGAAGCAGAGGGTGACGACGCGTGGGCCGAAAGTGCGTATGGCCGAGCCATTAGCAGCGACCAAAGAGGGGCCGCAAACTGCGTCCAGCCTGTCCTGCTCGGAGGCAGGTATGACGCTCAGTTGGGCGCCGGTGTCGCACAGGAAACGCCGTCCAGACGCTTTGTCCCGAATAAACAGCAAGTTGCCCGAGTGGCCGGCGCTCATGGCTGGGAATGAACGCCGGCCCGGCCGTTTCCCGACCTGCCGAAAGTGCACGGGGGCCGGCACGTCCGAGCCTCGTGTCCGAACCTGGCGTGGTAATAACACCACGCCCGGTCAGGTGGAGGCCCCGGCCGTCGTGTCGGAAGCGGGCGGTGCGGCGTGGCGGCCGCCAGTTGCACCGGCAGTTCGGCCTCCAACCGCGCAGGGCGCTCGGGCGTCGTGGGCGTCGCCTCGGACGGCGGCGGGCTCCAGGTAACCGCGCCGATGTGCTGGCCCGCCGAGGAGATCTTATCGGCTTCCCTGGCGAGGGCGCGGGAATCCGTGATCAACGTGCCAGCCAGGGCGAGGCGTACCGGGTTAGGCAGCTGACGGAGGAACAGCTCCCGGAACAGGAATGCCGGAGAGTGCTCGCCGAGCAACGAGAGCATATAGTCCATGCGCTCGGACGGGCGCGTGTCGCCGAGCTCGGGCAGGTCAAGCAGGCGCCGTGCGCGTGCTGCCGGTGAGAGGGCGAAAGCGCCGAGGAGGAGCGTCTTCAGCGCGTCGTATTTGTCAGCAGCCGGCGGGTGCTGGAGGAGGCTCAAGGCGCGGGCCGCGGTGGCGGGACCGAGCGCCGCCACAACATGGTGGAAGCGGGTGTCGTCCGCGGTGATGCCTCGCAGGGCGAACTGGGAGTCCGCCTGGGCGAACCAAACAGCCGCGTGAGCCTCCCAGAAGGTAGGCAGTTTAAGCGTCACTGCCGTATCCATGTCGGTAGGTCACCAATGAAGGAACTGCGCTCCAACGCGAGTCGAAAGAATTGACGCGACCAAAGACGGAATTCGTCCGAGTTGCTTTATTGAAACCAAACAGCTCAGGTATTCTCACAAGCCCGTTTTTCGGGCAACAATATATATACACATTTATGTCGGGAAGTTTGCCCGGCAAAAGCTATACCGGGCATGCCCGGGTATCAAGGGCGAGCCTTGGAAAGGCGAGTCTGGACCTGCCGGGCGTGTTTGGCTGCGGCCTGGCAAGTCGAGGCTGGGCGTGCCCGGGCGCTCTGGGCGAGCACTGGAAAGGTGATAGCGGGCATGCCCGGACGCTCTGGGCGGGCCCTGGAAAGGCGATAGCGGGCATGCCCGGACGCTCTGGGCGAGCCCTGGAAAGGCGATAGCGGGCATGCGAGGACGCTCTGGGCGAGCCCTGGAAAGGCGAGAGCGGGCATGCCCGGGAAAGACGAGACCGGGCCGTGCCCGGGAGGTTCGGGCGTGCCCGGGAACAGTGAGTCCGGGCATGCCCGGGAGAGGCGCGTCTGGCCGTGTTCTGGCCGGTGCAAGGCGATTATGTACATCCAGTGGTAACCGCTACAGTACTGTATATATATATATATATATATATATATATATATATATATATATATATATATATATATATATATATATATCTATATATATATATATAATATATATATCTATATATATATCTATCTATATATATATCTATCTATATATATATATACTAGCAGAAGTATATATATATACTAGCAGAAGTATATATATATACTAGCAGAAGTACCTGGCATTGCCGTGCGGGGGAGTGGAGGGGAGGGGAATGGGGGGGAGGGGAGAAGAGTGGGAGGGGGAGGGGGAGAGGGGAGAAGAGGGGGGGATGGGGAGGGTGAGGGATGGGAGGGGAGGGAGGAGAGGAGGGAGGGAGGGAGGGGAGGGGGGAAGGGGGGAGGGGGGAGGGGAGGGGGGAGGGGAGGGGGGAGGGGAGAAGAGGGGGGGAGGGAAGGGGGAGGGGAGAGGGGGGAGGGGGAAGGGGGGAGGGAAGAGGGGGGAAGGTGAGGGATGGGAGGGGGGAGGGGGAGGGGTGGGAGAGGGGGGAGGGGAAGGGGGAGGGGGGAGGGAAGAGGGGGGAGGGTGAGGGATGGAAGGGGGGAGGGTGGGAGGAGGGAGGGGGGAGGGGGAGGGGGTGGGAGGGGGGGGAGGGGGGAGGGGAGGCGAGGGGAGGGGAATGGGGGGAGGGGAGAAGAGGGGGGAGGGGAGGGGGGAGGGGAGAAGGGTGGGGGAGGGAAGGGGGGAGGGGAGAGGGGGGAGGGGGAAGGGGGGAGGGAAGAGGGGGGAAGGTGAGGGATGGGAGGGGGGAGGGGGAGGGGGGTGGGAGGGGGGAGGGGAAGGGGGAGGGGGGAGGGGAAGGGGGAGGGGAGGGAAGAGGGGGGAGGGTGAGGGATGGAAGGGGGGAGGGTGGGAGGGGGAGGGGGATGGTGGGAGGGTGGGAGGGGGGAGGGGGAGGGGGTGGGAGGGGGGAGGGGAGGGGGGAGGGGAGGCGAGGGGAGGGGAATGGGGGGGAGGGGAGAAGAGGGGGGAGGGGAGAAGAGGGGGGGAGTGGAGAAGGGTGGGGGAGGGGAGAAGGGTGGGGGAGGGGAGGGGGAAAAGGGAGGGGGAGGGGAGAAGGGGAGGGGGGAGGGGAGAAGGGGAGGGGGTAGGGTGGAGGGGGAGGGGGAGGGGTAGGGGCGGAGGGGGAGGGGGAGGGGGGAGGGTGGAGGGGGGAGGGGGAGGGGGAGGGGGAAAGGGAGGGGGAGGGGGGAGAGGAAAAGGGAGGGGGAGGGGGGAGGAGGAAAAGGGAGGGGGAGGGGGAAAATGGAGGGGGAGGGGGAAAATGGAGGGGGAGGGGAGAAGGGGGAGGGGTAGGGTGGAGGGGGTAGGGTGGAGGGGGAAGGGAAGGGGGGATGGAGGGGGGAGGGGGAAGGGGGAGGGAAGAGGATGGCCAGTCAACAATGACGTTGCAGTTCTCATGGTCGGAGAGCAGCACAACAATCGGACATAGTCCTGCATATTCGCAACAGCACGAAGCAGATTTTGGAGACTCACCGATTCTGTGACGTCCTCCAGTACCGGCGTTGCCGGGCGGGGGAAGGGAGACCCGTACATTCCCAACCCGTACATTCGCCCTCTCGACTCAAGCTCACTCGGACAAAAGCCTCGCACAAATTACACCGTGAAGGCCCAATGGTCATGTCTATGCCACAAATCATGGGCGCACTGAATTGAAAATATATAGAATGCTCATACTCCGTGAAAAGTGAAGCCGCCGTGTCGCCATCTTTGTCAGCACGACTCGACCAACTCGCTTCGCGGATCTCGTTTTGTGCGGCAAGAAACTGCTCCAATCGGTTACGGAAGGGTTGTGGAAAGACGTTTCACAGCTGTTTCAAAGACATTTAATTCATATCGCACAAAATCGATACAAAACACGATCGCATAAAAGGTGAAAAAACGTGTGACGTGTGATGGGATGGTACATCACGTGATCGCTCTGAGCGAAACGGCTCGACCAACTCGCTTCGCGGATCTCGTTTTGTGCGGCAATAAACTGCTCCAATCGGTTACGGAAGGGTTGTGGAAAGACGTTTCACAGCTGTTTCAAAGACATTGAATTCATATCGCACAAAATCGATACAAAACACGATCGTATAAAAGGTGAAAAAACGTGTGACATGTGACGGGATGGAACATCACGTGATCGCTCTGAGCGAATCAGTCTGGCGGCGGAAATGGAACATCACGTGATCGCTCTGAGCGAATCAGCGAGCTGCTCTGGAACCGGCTGAGATTAGCGGGTACTTCATTGAAATGCGCTGAGGTAAAAATGAATAAAAAATATGGATCGGCAAATATTTTGAGTTCGGCCATATTCGGCCCAGGCTCAATGGCCATGTCTATGCCAAATATCAAGCATGTAAGCCTCTCCGTTTAGGAGTCTATTGGTAACATTACACACACACACACACACACACACACACACACACACAAACTGTGTTTTTTATATATATATATATATATATGTTGGAACCCATCTGTGGGATCGGTCCCATCGGCCGATGGGTCTGACCCATCTGTGGATGCACGAGAAATGACAATGCAGACCCATCGGCCGATGGGTCTGCGCCATCTGCGGATGTGTTGTTCACCTTGAAGGAATGTGTTGACAGAATGGTGCTCTTCAATCAGGTACACAGTCATTGGAATTACATGTGGTAGGAATTTAACAGAGATGATTTTTAAATTTTTATTATCTATTTCTACCCATCTATTTATACATTTTGTCAATACATTTTGTAATTAACAGCTCCATGGCAGTTTTAGTAAAGCTTTACATAACATACTCAACATTCATACAAAACATTAGGTGTTCTTCTGATAATGGCGGAGGGGAATGGTGGCAGGGTAGAGAGTGGCAGGTGCTGATGAAGGTGATGGCGAGGGTAAATGTAGTTTTGGTGGCAAGGATCCTGACCTTCCAACAGGGTTTTAACAAAGGCAATGGCGAATATGCCACAATCACCTTCATCAAATAAACATACTCATCCACCATTGATGCATACACATTCCTTCAAGGTGAACAACACATCTGCAGATGGCGCAGACCCATCGGCCGATGGGTCTGCATTGTCATTTCTCGTGCATCCACAGATGGGTCAGACCCATCGGCCGATGGGACCGATCCACAGATGGGTTCCAACAATATATATATATATATATATATATATATATATATATATATATATATATATATATATATATATATACATACATACATATATATACAGTAGGCTCGTAGCCTTGTACCCGTGAGGTTCACCCGCCTCGCGAGGTACGGCCGTCTACCTACTCCTGAGAGGCTCGCCCGCCTACACAGCTGTCTAACCTATCCTTACTTTACTTTCCTGGCGTCCTACGCCCTTATAATACTTCTAACCTTACTTATAATTCCAATGTCTCCCGGGTAGGCCTCGGATTGGGATGCCGCCCTTATCCTTACCCTCACAACCCAGAGATCTATTACCCCTTACCCTCGGGCGCCCAACATGGGGCACTTCCCCTTACGTAACGTTACCCTGACGAGTCCATAAACAGTCAGTTGCTCCGGGACCCAAGCGGTCCGTATTTAAATTTAGGTTCGTGGATCAGGTTCGAGCAGGGAATGGAACAAACGGCATCCGAGCATGAGAGTGGGTTACAATTTGGACTGACCCCCAGGCTATAAAGGAAAAAACAAAAGAAAACCACAGCTCACCTGACCCGGATCAATTGCCAGCTGGTCTCACCACTCACTTGCCTGGGACCGCGTCCTGGACTGCACAGACTGATCCCACCGCTGCCACCATATGTCGGAATGGGACTTAGAACTTGGGACTCAGAGGACTCAGAGAAAGGAGCAACGGATATATTTATTAGAACTCGTTTACACAAGCTTGCGGAAAACACAATGTCGCTTGAAGCTCACGAAATGACCAACACTACAACAAGGTGCTCTGAAGTAATTCGATTTAAACTTGCTATATATAAAGAATATAGGGTGTGGCTTTAGCTCACAAGATACAGAGAAAGAATGGGCTCATTGGTCCCCCCACCATTAGTCCCATCCTGTTGTTCAGTTAGTTAAAGGAAGTTCATCCAAGGCTACTCATGGGTTAGCTCAGATAAGGAGATGGTCAGCAATATGTGGCAACATGTTTACAACTTTCTGTATAGAGACTTGGGTTGGGGAAGTACAAAGGGAGTGGACACTCATAAATGTGTCAGCCTACAGGATATTGGCAAAGGTTTGTGGGAGGCTGAGAGATAGCAGCTGCAACCAAGGCCACAAAAGGGGAACAAGGGATTATGCCAATACAGGGCAAAAGCTCACAAGCACAGAACTCCTTATTAGGGTATTACACATCCTCAAAGCACAAGAAAGGACTAAGTATTTTAAAAGAATACAGCAAACAGTCAAAACAAAACATATCATTGGCTATGCTTTGTAATTGGTAGAGCAGCAAGAATTAACAAAGGGGGAGGGGAATAACAGCTCCCCACATACCGCCCTTTTGGATCTAAGATACAATGTTATCTACGAGCCAATCAAAGGCCTTTATTTCAAACAAAGCAGAAACAAAACAAATCAGGAAAGTCATTCAACATATCACGCGAAGGCAACCCAGTGAGCATGTAGTGCCCAAAGCACTCCACATCGCACCCAGCAGGATGATTCGCGTCTGTATGTGAGTATGCAATGTAAGTCCGTAAAGGCAGGGTGAACAAATGGCATGTAAAATCCTCCGACAGTATTGAAATAGACAGTGTAAAAGATTCACTAAACATACCACGCGGAAGCAGCCCAGTGAGCATGTCCCGCACCCAAAGTACCACACATCGCACTCAGCAGGATGATCCGCGGGTATGTGGGTGT
This sequence comes from Myxine glutinosa, assembly GCF_964187855.1. Classification (NCBI taxonomy): domain Eukaryota; kingdom Metazoa; phylum Chordata; class Myxini; order Myxiniformes; family Myxinidae; genus Myxine; species Myxine glutinosa. The sequence goes on from NC_136274.1 coordinate 80,648,195, forward strand.
ATGCGGGTGTATGTGGGTGTATGTGGGTGTATGATGTAAATCAGGTGTAGGTGGGTGTATGATGTGAGACCGTAGAGGCATGAAGATCGAATAGCGTGTCAAATCCACAACGAAGACCTCTGGTTCCGCCGGGGTCCACACCCAGGAGGATCTCCCGACCCACCCTTCGTCCACAGAGGTGCGGCCAGGACTCCCCCCCGACTGGAGCTCGCCCAAGCTTTCCCAGGTGCAATCCCAGAGCCACCTTCAGCGCTCAATCGATATTCATGTTCATGAGGTCTCTCATATGCTGGTGATCTGGGGAAGACACGACGTCATCAGTATCAGGTGGCTTAAACCTATGGCCAAAAAACAAAGCATAACGGTCCAAAGGAGGGAGAGAAACTTCCTTTGGGTCAAAGTCGAGGTCGTCCGAGGCGATGCTGCTTCCACCGCCGTTATCCATGGACGAATCTTCAAGACAATCAGATTCGGAACTCAGAGTATCTCCAATGTTGAGTTCCTCACCATCCAGGCTCGGGTTTGCAGTTGGGTCCAAATCCAGGATTGGGTCAGTGACGTTTGACTCACTGTGAGCTTGTGAGACATAAAGGTGAGCTCGTGAAACATAAAGAGGCAAAGCCTGCATCGAGACATAAACATCAGTCGGGGACCCTTGCAAGTGGCCCACATCATCATCGGAATCATCATCAGTAACATTATTCTCAGGTGGCTTAGGCCTGCGGCGTAGGCGGCCAGCAACAATCATAGCCTTACACATCGAGAAAAAACGAGAGGTCTCCCTTAGGTACTCATGGGCGTCTGCATGCGACATGTTGGGGTCCAGAGTAATCGGCGTCCTGGCAGCCTGAAATGCTCTGAGGTCCGCAACTGTGTAATCAAAATCATTATCGGTAACATCAACAATTGAAGAACAATCTTCAGAAGCGGAGATCTCATTGTCGCGGCCCAGTGACTCGTTTGGGTCGTCGTTCCAGGATCCGCGATCTGCAGTCACGTCAATGGCCGGAGTGTCATCTGGACCCACGGTCAGCTTGTCGGTCATCACCATGGCCTTTTCTGGTGTCGTCTTCAGTGTCCATCCTGTGGTAAACTTTCTCACACACGCAAGGACTAAAGTCTTGATTAGTACACAACAAACCACGATTCCAAGGACCATTGCCAAGGCAGTCAATATCCACTTTACTATCGTACCTGTCCATCCTTTAAACCAGTCTGTAAGCCACTGGTGGGAGGCTTCTCGATCCATTCAATCCTTTGTCAATATATGAGCACTTTCTCTTAACCTTATAATAGCAGCACTGACCCCTTGTGAAGGATCAGGAATTAAAGTACAACATCTACCCTTAATTATCCCACATACCCCTCCTCGTTCTGCCAGTAGCATATCTAAAGCAACCCTATTTTGTATAACCATTGTACGCAGGTGGACAACCGTGTCCAACATTTCGTCATGTGCTGTAGCGGTGTCGTTGGCCACCCTTTCTAAGATTAACGCAATTTTGTCAATGCGGTAACTGTTCATGACCGTCCCAGCCCATGGGAAGAAGAAACTAACGGCTTTCTCCCAATCAGCGCCGTGTAAGGTGGTGGTGTCGTCGTCGTGCCAATAGGTGCTTCGTTGTGTCCTTATGAGTGCAGGGGTATTATGCAAGTGTTGTCGCATTTCCATCTCTGGGAAAACTGATCCTAAATAGCAAATTCCTCCCCAATTATCAGGTAAATACGGGTAAGCTTTGTTCCCACATACAAACATGGTCCCGTGCGGAGCCACTAAATGGGTGGTCATGCAAGTGCGAAGGCCTGGGATAGTGTTTGTCCCGTTTTCCCCTTCCCATGCCAACTGGAGGTGTGTGAGGTTATGTAAGGGCGAACTTGTAACATTCACTAACAGCCTGTGTTTCCCTTTCCTAGGGTCCGCGGGGAGGGTATCTCTACACACGGATTTGCCTACCATTACTTGGCCCTTTCCTTCTAAGCAGAGGGCCCCCCTCGCCGGCTTGACCCAAACCGGCGCCGGACGTTCCTCAAAGTGTCGGGACTGGATGGGGGGGGGGAGTACTGAAAAACTCGTTTACACGCGGTTCCGTCAGAACCTTGGCTTGTCAGGGTTGTACTAATGCATTTGGTGTCTAGTGGCTTCGAGCACAAATCATTGAGTGATAGGGGTAACACTACCATTGGTATTCCTGCTGTGCTGGTGCGGGGAAGGTGCATACACATCCAACACCGTGTCCTATTCTGTACTGTGGCCATATGCCGTGCGACCTTCCAGTATGTGTTCTCCTCTGGTTTCCTTCTTACTTCCTGGGCAGGCGGGGTTTTAATGACGTAGGCGGCGCAACTAGGTCGGAAGTAGGGTTCAGTTCCATTTGGGATTAGCGTGCGAGGGGGCCATATTCCACATTCAAGTATCATTGTTGTATCCGGGCCAATGGGGGTATAATGCAATAAGAGGGTAGTATTCTCGATGCCCTCGCCCCATCGATATCCTGGGGCATATCGACTGCTTATGTCCCCAGTGTATGTTCCATTTTCCACTTTCCTAACCTTAGACAGGACTAGGCGTGGTCTTGTCATGCGTGCCTGTGGTGTCTTATTGTGTACCACTATAGCTTCCACCCATCGTACAGATAACCACTTAAATTGTGTTTCCAAGCTACAGCAATTCACCGCTACTTTGTCTCCCCAGCGAGCCGTTATATACTTGACGGGGTAGAGGGGAAATGCTGGATAGTTGTCGTGTCCTGGGTACTTGGGGAGGTCCTTTCTCGATAGCTCAAAGTGCAAGAGCCTATCTTTGGCAGGGGGTTTAAGGCAGCTACCCAGAATTCCCATCACCATGACCATCATCGCCGCCCTTAGGAGACTGTAGTGCCCTAAACGGTGCATTGTCTTCAGCAGTGTGAGGTGCGGTGTCCTGTGTGGCTTGTGGTGCGGGAATGGACAACTTACAATGGGTGGCGTGGATCCACGAAGGTTTACCCTCGCAGAAGACTACCGTCGGTGTGACCAGTAGCACCTGGAATGGTCCCTTCCACCGTGGCTCCAAAGCAGTTTTGCGGGTGAAGTGCTTTACGAGCACCCAGTCGCCGGCTTGGAAGTCGTGGATGGCGTGGCCTATTGGTTCAGGCAGCGCCTCTCGTACTCGAGCATGGATGCTGCGTGCCACATTGGACAAGCCTATGCAAAATCTCAAAAGCATGTCATCCATTACCGGCAAAGCAAGGGTGGACATGTCCGTTGGTGCTGAGACGGGCAAGCTCATAGGTCGTCCCATTAATATTTCGTGGGGGGAAAGGCCCGTAGTGTGACCCGGGGTGGAACGGATGCTCATCAATGCAAGCGGAAGAGCCTCCGGCCACTTCAAGCCTGTGTCTGCGCAAAGTTTCGCTAGTTTATTCTTTAAAGTCTTATTCGTTCGTTCCACAAGTCCCGATGACTGTGGGTGGTAAACGCAATGGAAGGACTGTTTAACGCCCAACGCCTTCAGGATGCCCTTGACCACCTGCACCGTGAAATGGCCCCCTTGATCTGACGAAATTATCTGGGGGATGCCAAATCTGCACATAAAATCCCGCACGAGACGCTTCACTACTGTCGGGGCATCGGACTTGACGCATGGGTAAGCTTCGACCCATTTGGTGAACGTATCTACGATTACCAACACGTAGCGAAACGACATGCTTGGTTCCAATTCCGTAAAATCGAACTCGATATTTGCGAACGGCCCACTTGGCAGGGGCCGTCCCCCGTCATGTGCATGTCTCGGTGGCGCCCCTCTATTGTGTTGCTGGCAGACCACGCACGATCGGCACACTTCGGATACAATCCGTGACAGTCCTGGTGCCGCCCAAGTGTAGTTTATCTGTCCCATCACCCCCCTCTGGCACACATGACCATTTTGATGTGCCATGCGTGCCAGCCAAGGCAGTAAGGCCTGGGGTGCTATAGGTTTTTCGTCAAGGGTCCACATTTCCCCTGGCCCAGGGCGTATCGCCCCTCGTTTGAGCCAGTCCTCGTGTTCGGCCGTCGGCGCAGCGCTTTGCAAATTTATAATATCGTCCTTAGTTGGTGTGGCGGGTGGTCCCACAGTCGGTATGTCAGCAATCTGTGCAGATGCCGCCTTTGCTCGTGTCACCATCGGCATGTTGCATTCTATCTGTTGGTTGGCGGCCTTTCCTGCCGCCTCGTCCGCCCTTGCATTGCCCCGGGCAACGTCAGTGTCCGCCCTTTGGTGGCCACGACATTTAATTACCGCGATAGCGCGGGGAAGTAAAATGCTTCGGAGGAGCCCTTCTACTAACGCGCCATTCTTTATCACTGAACCGGCAGATGTGAGGAAACCTCTCATCTTCCAGATGGCCCCTTTATCGTGGACTACGCCGTGAGCGTAGGCCGAATCTGTGTAAATGTTGACGGCAAGGCCTTCCGCTAAGCTGCACGCTCTGGTCAAGGTGCACAGCTCCGCCTGCTGTGCGGAAAATGTAGGTGGAAGACGCCCGCTTTCTACCGTCTCGCTATCCGAGCACACAGCGTACCCGGACAACAGGGACCCGTCACACGCGCGCCTAGCTGATCCATCGACATAAAATGTACAGTCGGGGTAGTCTAGGGGATTGTCCTTTAAATCTGATCGCACCGTGGAGACTAACTGCACAACGACGGCGCACACATGGGGTTCGCCCTCCTCAGGGGTGGGCATCAGTGAGGCTGGGTTGAGTGTCGTGCAACGTTCGATCGTGATGTTGGCTGCAGTGATCAGTGCGGATTCGTATTGCATTAATCTAGTGTTAGACAAATGCTGTGTGCTTCGCTGTAACAACAGCGAAGTGATGCAATGCGGTACCCGTAGCGTTACTGGGTGTCCCATAACGATGTCCGCTGTTCTTTCTACTGCGTACCTGGCCGCTGCCACGGCTTGCAGGCACACCGGAAACCCTCATTTGACCGGGTCTAACTTTTTACTAAAGTAGGCCACCGGCCGCTCCTTATCCCCATGGGTCTGTGTCAAGACTGACTGGGCGAAACCTCCCACGGCGTGAGTGTAAAGGGTAAATGGTTTCGCATAATCCGGGAGTCCTAATGACGGTGCCGTGACCAACGCCTTTTTCAGCCCTACGAAACATCGCTTCAATTCATCCGTCCATACCAATTCGTCCGGGGCGTTTGATTTGGTCGCCTCGTACAGTGGCTTAGCCAGCAGCGCAAAATCAAGTATCCAAGTGTGGCAGTATCCCGTCATACCTAGGAAGCGCAGCATTTGCCGTTGCGAGCGTGGGCGAGGCATCTCCATGATAGCGGTCACCCGTCCAGCATCCAATTCCCGTTTCCCATGCGAAATGGCGTGTCCCAAGTAAGTTACAACCTTCCGCACAAATTGAAGTTTTGGTCTGCCTACTTTGTGGCCTTTGGCCGCCAAGGCCTTTAATAGGGCCATGGAATCCTTTTCGCACGCCTCCTTAGAAGGGGAGCAAATCAACAAATCGTCAATGTATTGCAACAACACTGACCCTCCCGTCAATTCCACATCCGCCAGGTCGCGGTGCAGCGCCCGGGAAAACAGAGTGGGGCTATCTGAAAACCCCTGAGTTAGTACTGTCCAAGTATACTGGCGCCCCCTATGGGTGAAAGCGAACAAGTATTGTGACTCAGCCGCGATGGGCACAGAGAAAAACGCAGAACAAAGGTCAATAACTGTGAAGTATGTTGCGTCCGGCGGAATTGACATCATAAGGGTCTCTCCATTCGGCACTAGTGGGTGTATGCCTTGTATCACCTTGTTCACCTCCCTTAAATCCTGTACAAACCTCCATTTGTCTTTCGTCGGCTTTTTTACTGGCAAAATTGGTGTATTACATGGGCTGTTAGTTTCCACGATAATTTTCTGCTCCACCAGGGATTGAATTACTGGTGCTATGCCTACGTCGGCCTCGGGTCGTAGCTTATACTGTTTTACGTTTGGCAAGCGCATCCCCGGCTGCACTGATATCACTAAAGGTTCGGCGTCTCGCATCCGTCCAACCTCATCGTCGCTCTGAGGCCATAAATTGTCTGGCACCTCCGCCAGGAGGTAATCTGACTCACCCGGGTCCGTTAGCACTGCCCTCATGGCATAGGTGCCCTTAGGGGGCAACTCTGCCTCTTCGAACACTCCATCCCTCAGTTGTGTCTTAATGTCAATCGAGAACCCTTCATCGTTATTGAGCCGTCTCACAGTCCAGCGGCCCCTCTTAAACCAATAACCTTGCAAAGGAACTTCCTGTAATCGTCCCACCATCCAACCTACACTTTCTGGCGGCCACCCCTTGGCAGTAGTGAGGGTAACATGGGCGGCCGCTCCTTCGGGGTATTGGGTCAACGCACACTGACTCGCGGATAGGGTTACCTCGATACCTATCCCCTCGCGGCCGATCCATATTCGTGATAAGTGTAGAGGCGTGCGCTCGCCCAGCTTTTCCTTAACCTTCTCTCGATAATCCTCGTCCTCGCCCTTTGCATCGTAATACGCCGTGCAATGGGCTGGATTATCCTTTAAGTGTTTTATCGAAATTTGGTGCAGTTGTAGCCAATCTCGCAGAACTGGACTGTCCAAACACACATTATCTATGATATGCGTCCAAGTAGCCAGAGCCCCTTCGTCCAAGCACCACCAATACGCGGTGGGGCCGGGCCGAGACAATGCCATCATCAACGAGTCATGTTTAGATTCCGCGACATCTACGAAAACTCCCTGCTCTGTACATGAAATTTGACAGCCCAATCGGCACAGTAAGTCCCGTCCCAGCAAATTTGTTGGGGCGGTAGTGGTCATCAAGAAAGCATGTTTAGCCTCCAGTGGGCCGCATGTTACTCGCACTTCCTCCGAAATAGGAAGCGCTTGGGGTAAGCCCGAAACGCCCATTATTTGAACGTTCCTCGCCGTGGGGCGCAAAGATGGCAATTGCCCCTCGTTAATTGTACTGCGGGTCGCGCCTGTATCGACAAGAAACTCTAATTGTCGTCCGTCCACGTCCAGCGTCAAGGTCGGTTCCTCTGCCGGTGTCATGGTCAAAAGAGGACACTCCTTAGGCGACCCGCCGGCGTCCCGTCAATAGGCCCCTCTATTGTCCTGGGGCGGAAACCCCTTACGAGCACTTGGGCAATCACGTCTCCAGTGTCCCATTTGCCTGCAATAAAAGCACGGTTCCTGCGGAACCGGCGGTGCGGCGGGCATAGGTCATCCCTCTACGGCGCCCCTTCCGCCCAGCCGTCGGTCTGGCGGCCCCCACTGTGACTGGTTTACTTGTTGCCATTGCGGCGGACCCCGAGGCGGGGCCCAGGTCCCCCTCGGTCCATTCTGCATCCCACTATTGGGGGGTGGTCCAGGGGTTTGGAGAAGGGGTCTTGGTGGATACCAAATTTGGGGAGGGGGCCCTGGTACGGTCCAAGTTTGAGGGTTTTGAGGAGGAGGGGGAAGAGGGGGTGGTATTGTCCATTGTTGTCTTATCTCGTCCATGTTAATTCGTCCATGGTCTTGGTCAGTACAACCGTCGCAGTCGTTGCCTTCATGGTGGACCCACTCTCCGTTGGGGGATTGGCCCCTATAAAAAGGCCAACTCCCCCTCCCGAGGTCCTCATGACCCCGGACGGGCCCCCACTTCTGGCACTGATCGCGTATGTGGCTCTGACTTCGATCCCCCTTTTTATTTTGATTAAGTTGAGCCCGTTTCTCCTGGACATACATTTGCAATATTTCCTCCTTAACATCCTTCTTCTCCTCTAAGGAGGAGCCCGGGCATTGTTCCAGCTTGTCGCATAAATCGTTGGTGGTCATTCCCTTCCAGCCGAAAAGGACGGACTGTACCTGTTTCTTTAATGCCGGCCGAAGCCCCTCTATTAAATATTGGTTTACCAATGGGTTGGGTAGTTCTGTCATCAGCATCGGGCCCAGTCCTCCCCAGCGCGTGATGGCCCTTTCCAACCTTTCCCGGTAATCCCCAATTGATTCTCCTGCCTTTTGTTTTATGGCCCCGATCTTTCCCCAATCCGGACCTCCTGCTGGCAACAGCGCCTGCTCAATAGACTCTAGTAGCCGGACCTTTAGATCACCCCATTGCGCTTGTGTTATCTGGGGGTTTGCACCCACCGCCCTTGGGTCTGCCATCGGCCACTGTGCTCTTTGCTTAGCCTTATCCCATACCTTGGGGGAGAGCACAGAAGTGCCCATATGGGTTATATCTCGAAAGTCACAATCGCCATGCTCGCATGTGATCCAATTCGCTATGGTCGGTGCTATCTGTCGTGGGTCCTCGATGAGCAAATGTTGAATCCTTTCCCGCATCACCGTTAAGGCGGATTCCTTCCATGGTACCCTTTCTCGAACCCCATGACCTGCTGCATCAACTCCGATAACTTGTAGGGGGCACAGTTTTTCTCCCTCTGTTAATCCAGGGCATTCCTTCAATGGGGGGTGTTGTGTAAAACCAATCAGGTCCACACAACTTTAGTCCAACGAGTTGGTTTAATTGCATTTAGATCATAACATCATCCTGTAAAGTAGAAATACAATAAGTATACGATGTGACATCTCATGGGTCCATTCATATCATTCAATGCAAGCAAGCTGGTTATTCTATGCAGGCGTACCGTTAGCGAGTCTACCAGATGTAACATGTCACAGGAGAAGTCTCGGAGCACCGTTCGCAGCAGCGGGTCTTATAGTCACGCCCCTAGCAGTGTCAACGAGCAGCGAGCATCACCCCGGGTTCAGTACGAATACGATTTCACTACATTCTCCCCCCCGTCAGAATTATACGGCAGCGCGGCTAAAGCGAGTGAGCGTCAGCACGAATAGGGTGCGGAACATCAGTCGACCCAACCGTATCGGGCCGGGCGGCGAATTTCTCTGCCAGCACGCGTCCGAAATTCCCCGGGTACGGCATCACGTATCCCTGTGTCCCCGGCGTCAGAGGCGCCAACAGGGTCGGGTGACGAAGGGGGTAACTCCAAGTCGTCGGGCCCAGGTAGTCTCGGCGAGGGGAGGGTCGGTAGACTTTCGGCGATGGGAGCGTCGGGAGAGGCCATAGTCTCATAGATGGGTTCGATCGGTTCGTCCGATTCCCTACTTAGGTTGTCGACCCCGCAAGGGGCAAGGTGACGGACGGAGACAGTAGTCTCACGGCCATCAGTCGTCATCACACGAGCATGCTCAGGATTAGCCTGGAGAATCTGCACTTTGTCCACTAGGGGGTCGTACTTGCTCGCGCGAACCGCCCGTTTAAGGTAGGCCGGCCCGGGCCCAGCGAGCCAACTGGGCAAAGACCGTATACACCCCGAGCTCCTGGGGTGGTGGAAAAGTCGCTCGTGGGGAGTTTGGTTGGTTGCCGTACTCAGGAGAGCCCTGATCGAGTTCAACGCCGCAGGTAGCGACCAAGCCCATTTATCGAGGCCCCGGCCGAGGGTCCGGAGGTGGAGCATGACGGCCCTCCAGATAATCCCGTTGAAGCGTTCGATCTGCCCATTAGCCTGGGGTCTGTACGGCGTGGTGTAACTAGACGCAATGTTATTTTGGAGCAGATAGCCGCGCACCTCCTGAGACAAGAAGACCGCACCCCGGTCGGTATGGACATAGGCCGGGTAACCGAACATTGAGAACAAGTTCTGTAAGCATCGCATCACCGTGGCAGCAGTCATGTCCGCGCACGTATAAGCAAAGGGGAATCGCGAGTACTCATCAACGATAGTGAGCAGATAGCGAGAGCCGCTCGACACCGGCAATGGGCCCTTGAAATCCATCGCCAAGCGTTCCCACGGGCGTGTAGCCTTCACCAGAGTCCCCATGGGAGGGTTATAGAAACGCGGTTGGATTTCCGCGCAGATAGCGCAGTCGCGACAGATACGGCGGATATCGTCAATCGAGTATGGGAGATTCCCACACCGCACAAAATGAGCGAAACGCGTTACGCCGGGATGGCCCGCAGTGGCATGCAGCACCCGTAGGCCCTCCAAAGAGGTGATACCGGCACATGTAGCCGGTCGTGATAAGGCATCGGCGGCCTGGTTATCCTTCCCCGGGCGATATTTGATGGTGTAACAGAAGTCGGCGAGTTCGATACGCCAGCGAGTGATTTTCTCGTTCTTAATGCGCTGGGCGTGTAAGGTGTCGTACATGAACGCAACGCTTTGCTGGTCCGTGATAATTTGGAAGCTCCGCCCGAGTAAGTACGGGCGCCATCGCCGAATAGACTCGACGATCGCATACGCTTCCTTTTCAACGGACGAGTGTCTCCGCTCAGCGGTGGTAAGAGTCCGTGAAAAGAAAGCCACGGGACGCCCCCCTTGGGAGAGGGTCGCCGCGATGGCCTGATCCGAGGCATCACTTTCGAGGACGAACGAGCCGCTCTCGTCGATTGTCGCCACGGCGGCTCGGGCGATGTCGGCCTTAAGGCCTTCAAAGGCCGTCAATGCGGCCGGACTCAGGGGGAAGGTGTCGCAGGCCACAAGGGGGCGAAGTTTCGCGGAGAAACTTTGCACCCATTTGGAGTAATGGGCGAACAGCCCAAGGTCGCGCTTCAGGGACGCCCGATCGCAGGGAGGGGCCATGTCGAGCAAAGGTCGCAGACGCTCCTTATCCGGAGCGACAGAGCCATGGGTCACGGTGTACCCCAGAAGATCTATCATGCGTAGGGAGTATTGGCACTTATCCTCGTTCATAGTTAAGTGATACCGCTGCGCGACCTCAAGGAAGCGCTTCAGATTAGCATCATGGTGCCCTTGGTCATATCCACAAACCGTAAGATTATTGAGGTAGACGAAAACATCGGTTAAGTGCTCCCGCGCAACGAGGTCATCCATGGCCCTCTGGAAACAAGCGACCCCGTTCGTTACCCCAAAAGGCAATCGCGTAAATTGGTACAACCGCTGCCCCAACTCAAATGCGGTATAGATACGATCCGCCCTAGAGATAGGGATCTGGTGGTACGCACTACGGAGATCGAGAGTGCTATAGACCGAATACTGGGACACCTGTTGCACTAGCGCGTCCATCCCCGGAAGGGGGTAGGCATCCAGCTGTGTAAAGCGGTTAATCGTTTGGGAATAGTCGATTACCATGCGTCTGCGATGGGCCTCGCTGCGCACCACCAAGACCTGGGCGCGCCACGGCGACCTACTAGGTTCTATGATGCCGTCTTTCAAGAGCTGAGCCGTTTCGTCCGCAATGAATTGCATGTCAGCGCGAGAGTAGCGTCGTGATTTTACCGCGACAGGGGTGCAGTCGGAGGTTAGATTGGGGAACAGCGAAAGCGGCTGGACGTCCATTTGCGCTAGGGCGCACACCGCAAGCGCGTCGTCCGCCCCCACAACAAGAGTGTCAGGCCCACCAAACTCCATTACCAGACGTCCATGCAGCTTAAGAAAATCGTGTCCTAACAGAATATCAGCACATAATGCGGGTAAGACCATAAGGTGTACATCAGGGAAAACCCGTCCCTTTAGCACGAGTTTCAATCGGCATTCCCCCTTCGTGCTGAGTCGAAGCCCCTGGGAAGCCATGAAGATCCGTCTCGTAGACCTCCAGATCCGCCATCCATGCCTGAGCACAAGTCGCTGGTCGATAAAACTATCCGTAGATCCTGTATCCACCAAGGCCCGAACACAATGGCCTTCGACCATGAGGGGAATAAGGGCTTGAGCCAGGCCAGACGAGGCTGCTGGGAGCGGGACTGAGCCCCCCGAATGGGTCGGACCAGCCTCGCGGGTGGATCCTACGCCAGCAGCAGTTTTGCGGTCGTGGTCGGAGTCTGTGTTGACCATGGGGAATCCATTATCGTCATCAGAGGGCTTTCCCAAGCATTCCAGTGTTTCGCGATTCAAAAACTGACAATTCTGACGGGAAAAGGCCTCCGTAGTATTTGAAATCGCCTTTTGACACTTTTGGCAGAAAAAGGCCTCCGTAGTATTCGAAATCGCCTTTTGACATTTTTGGCAGCAAAAGGCCTCCGTAGTATTTGAAATCTCCTTTGTCGGGGCGTGGGCCGCCGTTAGCTCATGGACGACTCGAGGAGAACGTTCCGCTGGGGCTTGGCGAGGCTTCAAAGCCCCTTGCGTGGCCCGGAGTTTGGTCAAGGACACGTCCTTTGTGCCCGATGGATGAGACGGTGGTGGCTGTCCGGTGACGCCCGCCAAGGACGTCTGAGCGCCCAGGGGCCCGCAGAGAGGGGCCCTCCCCTTCGAAGTCGGGTAAGGCGCCGGGTGTCGGGCTCGGCTCGCGGGCTCCGCAATGAGCCCATTCAAGGTCGCCGCGCCCGCGCGACCGCGACCGCGCGAGTCAATGAGCCGCGAGCCGCATGCCGTTTTCCTGCACACTTTCGCGTAATGTCCTTTTTGCGAGCACAAATGGCATATAGCGTCTCGTGCCGGACACACGACCCGGGCATGACGTGGCCCCCCACAGAAAAAGCATGCGGCCCCGCGTAAGGCCTTGGGTCTGGTCGTAACGGCAGCCGTCAGGGCTGGGTCTTCCTCCGGAGCATCCCGGAGTTCAGCGAGCGGACCCGCGTCCTCGGCGGTAGCACTCTCTGGCCGGGCGTGTAGTGTGGTGCCCGCCAAGAGGCGCGTGCGATCATAGGTGTTCGATTGCATCCGCGCTTCGGTGTATACTGTCCCTTGCTCGAGTGCCGTAGCGAAGGTCAGGTCGGTCTTCTCCAAGAGTTTGAGCCTTAGTTCCTGGGAGGAGACCCCTGCAACGAAGGCATCTAAAAGACGATCATCCTGAGCCTGCGCGGGAGTCCGTGGCTCCCTGACGCTGTCCAGCAAAAGCTGCCGGAGCTCCTGGGCGTAGTGGTCCATCGCCTCGTTGGGTTGCTGACGTCGCGTTTGCAGCAAATATCGTGCGTACACCGGGCTTTTTTCCTTTATGTACAGCCGTTTGAGCTCCGATGGAGAGGTCATACGTCGCGCATTGAGCGATAGAGTTGTAAACCCGGTAGTCGATTTTTGAATGGAGAGTTGCTAGCTTCGCGGCAGCCGTCGGCGCGGTCTCAGGCTCATCAAAAAGATTCTCCAATTGTCTGAGCCAGTGCTTCAGCTGCAAGCCACCATCCGGGGCTTGCGGGTCGGCGCAGAATACGGACACCATCAGCGTCTTGTTGCCAGCCATATCGGTAGATCTTAAATGCAATTAAGTGTTGTGTAAAACCAATCAGGTCCACACAACTTTAGTCCAACGAGTTGGTTTAATTGCATTTAGATCATAACATCATCCTGTAAAGTAGAAAATACAATAAGTATACGATGTGACATCTCATGGGTCCATTCATATCATTCAATGCAAGCAAGCTGGTTATTCTATGCAGGCGTACCGTTAGCGAGTCTACCAGATGTAACATGTCACAGGAGAAGTCTCGGAGCACCGTTCGCAGCAGCGGGTCTTATAGTCACGCCCCTAGCGGTGTCAACGAGCAGCGAGCATCACCCCGGGTTCAGTACGAATACGATTTCACTACAGGGGGTATAAACTAGACATTCCGGTGGTTCGGGGGGTCTCGTTCCCATCATAGCCTACCAGCGAGGGGTATAACCTGTCCTGTCCCATTGGTGGCGGGAACCCTGCGATGTCGGTCCCGTTATCTATCCCGTTAGCCCCGAGCTGTGCAAACGGATTTCCCTGGCTCGGATGGTTCTGGGGGGTAACGACCTTCGTGCCGTGGGGTATCGGCCCCTGGGGTAACTGGGGCGCGATGGTAGCGGGGTTGCAGGGAGGTGGTGGCGGGAGCGCAGAAAGGATAGGTGGCGCCTGAAACCCCGGGACAGGGCTTAGGTCTGGGGCTGGGGAGGGTAGATTGGTTACTACCTCCCCTACCACGGGGTCTGGATTTTCAACGAGCGGCATCAGTCGCGCGTTGGCCTGCCTCTCTAATTCTTTAACCGCTTCATCCTGCATTTTATTCGCCTGTTTCCTCAGGCCCTTGAGTTTTGATACCTCACCGGCCAAGCTGGCCTGTATCGACCTTGCGTGTCGCTTCATCGCTTCTTCCTTCCACCAACCAAAGACTTTCCAATAGTCAGGCGGGAAGTGTTTCGTGTCCTGTTCTAACTTTTCTAATGCCCCATACAACGCGTCCAATTTTTCCAGCGCAAAAGACCCTCCTTCGGGCCACGGTTCACCTAGATCCTTAGTCAGCGCAACCCATGACTTCCCTGGTCTCGCAGCGTCATAGCCATACCTCCTAAACATGAAAAATGCTGGGGTATTTCTGAGAGGTTCACCTACCTTTACAGTCTTATTACCCATCCTAAGCAAATTTAGTTTACCGACGTAGCCTTGTACCCGTGAGGTTCGCCCGCCTCGCGAGGTACGGCCGTCTACCTAACTCTTGAGAGGCTCGTAGCCTTGTACCCGTGAGGTTCGCCCGCCTCGCGAGGTACGGCCGTCTACCTACTCCTGAGAGGCTCGCCCGCCTACACAGCTGTCTAACCTATCCTTACTTTACTTTCCTGGCGTCCTACGCCCTTATAATACTTCTAACCTTACTTATAATTCCAATGTCTCCCGGGTAGGCCTCGGATTGGGACGCCGCCCTTATCCTTACCCTCACAACCCAGAGATCTATTACCCCTTACCCTCGGGCGCCCAACATGGGGCACTTCCCCTTACGTAACGTTACCCTGACGAGTCCATAAACAGTCAGTTGCTCCGGGACCCAAGCGGTCCGTATTTAAATTTAGGTTCGTGGATCAGGTTCGAGCAGGGAACGGAACAAACGGCATCCGAGCATGAGAGTGGGTTACAATTTGGACTGACCCCCAGGCTATAAAGGAAAAAACAAAAGAAAACCACAGCTCACCTGACCCGGATCAATTGCCAGCTGGTCTCACCACTCACTTGCCTGGGACCGCGTCCCGGACTGCACAGACTGATCCCACCGCTGCCACCATATGTCGGAATGGGACTTAGAACTTGGGACTCAGAGGACTCAGAGAAAGGAGCAACGGATATATTTATTAGAACTCGTTTACACAAGCTTGCGGAAAACACAATGTCGCTTGAAGCTCACGAAATGACCAACACTACAACAAGGTGCTCTGAAGTAATTCGATTTAAACTTGCTATATATAAAGAATATAGGGTGTGGCTTTAGCTCACAAGATAGAGAAAGAATGGGCTCATTGGTCCCCCCACCATTAGTCCCATCCTGTTGTTCAGTTAGTTAAAGGAAGTTCATCCAAGGCTACTCATGGGTTAGCTCAGATAAGGAGATGGTCAGCAATATGTGGCAACATGTTTACAACTTTCTGTATAGAGACTTGGGTTGGGGAAGTACAAAGGGAGTGGACACTCATAAATGTGTCAGCCTACAGGATATTGGCAAAGGTTTGTGGGAGGCTGAGAGATAGCAGCTGCAACCAAGGCCACAAAAGGGGAACAAGGGATTATGCCAATACAGGGCAAAAGCTCACAAGCACAGAACTCCTTATTAGGGTATTACACATCCTCAAAGCACAAGAAAGGACTAAGTATTTAAAAAGAATACAGCAAACAGTCAAAACAAAACATATCATTGGCTATGCTTGGTAATTGGTAGAGCAGCAAGAATTAACAAAGGGGGAGGGGAATAACAGCTCCCCACATATATATATATATATATATATATATATATATATATATATATATATATATATATATATATATATATATATATATATATTGTTACGGTCCGTGGATTAGGATGTTATTTTTACCGAGCGGAGGTATAACCGCGGCCGAACTGTTCTTCCCCGATTCACCCAATTTACCCAAACGTTGGCCGTATCGCGCCACAGCTACTCAATCTGGAAAACTCTAAAGCGACCGAATGCAAAGAGGAAGGAGACGTACAGAAGGGTAACTGGGTTTATTATTATTTACACACATAAGCAAAAAGAAAGCAGTCACGATTATTTACAGGGGACATGAGACGCAGATGACACTGAAAATTACTAGCTTATACAGACTTAGTTACTACCCAGGACAGAACGAACAAAACAAACTCACGTAGGCAAAATGGGGAACTTGCAGGCAGGAATGGCTGGAAAGGATGAGCAGGTGGGATCACAGGGCACAGCGAGCGGGTCCACTCCGGGCGGGAAGCGGGGGGCCGGCGGCTCCTTGTATGCCGCTTTACAGCGCACACCGTCAGGGCTTCACGCGGCTGGTTGAAACGGGGCTGCACTCCTCTGCTGTATCTCTCGTGTAGCTTGCTTCGTAAAAGCTCCTCGGCTTTCCCTTGGACCCTTCCTTTTCGTGTACCTCTCCACGCAGCTCAGCTCAGCCTTTCTCTCACTTCTCTCCAGCCCATCTCTTTTGGGGACACCCCGCGGCGGGTTATATAGGCCCCGCCCCTCAACCTTTGCGAACCTCCCCCAAACGCTCTTCCTCCGCCCTCTCAAACCAAACCCCTCGTGCTCGGTTGGTTGTTCGGGGCTGGCTCACTCCTCCCCTCTATGACGAGGTGGAGACACGCCCTTCTTTCCCAACCCTGCCTCGTGGCCAATGGTGGTTGAAGAAAACCGCCCAAAATGCAGTTGGCCATTGAAATGAAATGAAAGGGGATCTACTCTTATTTCACTTGGTGCAATGGAGTATTTAAATTAATGGGAGACACAGCCTTACCCTAAGACACATAATAAGATATAAGCTACTGAACAAGGGTTTTATCGTGTCCTGCAATGTGGTGTTTATGGAATAACTACCGAGACGCCCTTTGACCTTCACACTACGGAGGTATTTACAAGGAATCATTACATTTTACAGAGGGTGATATTTACAACAATTTACTATACAATACAACACAATAAAAAAACACAATCCTCATATCCGCAACACTGCACCCTCCTCCTCTTAGGCACGTCCCGGGCCTACAACTTTAATTTAGTGTGACACGTAGGTGTAGTTCCCTCTACTTTTAACCTGACCCTGAGTGCGACAGTTTTAAAACATAAATAAATGTGTCCTGCTGCTCCATTGCACCCTGCCTAACAGACTCACGCCCACAGTTAACCGAATTGCGGAATGGTCTTCAAACTACACATTGACGGTGGGGAGCATTATTTACAATTGACACTACTTTTATTTACAAAACTAACCCAGGACCTGTGATTGTTCTTTCTGGGGGGGAGACAGTCTGCTCTGCATCAATGCACCATGAAAGCACCCATAACGCACCAACACACCCTCAAGCACCAATCGGTGCAGTCACCACAGTTCAACAATGTTCAATGAATAAAAATAAACCAACAACCCCTAACCCTGCAGGTGATCTCTTGCTCTTCGGCTCCCTCTGCTGGCTATTATTATTTCTTCCAGTTGTTGTCATTTTCTTTGCTGGCGGCCTATTTGCAATAAAACTTGCCCAAATGTGTCCATTTTATTTATTTTATTTATGGCCCACAGGGCTGACTAGTGTGGTTCACCTGTGGGGCATCGGTGCCCTGTGGCCAAGGTCCGCCAGCAAGATTTCGGGCCTTCATGGCCGGTTCCAGCAGAGGGGCCACGCCCCAACCCATGGGGTCCATAAGTGGTGCTCGGCCAGAGACATGTGGTCCATAATGTGGTGCATCGATGCAGACAGCTGGTTCTGGGAATTTCGGGCGCACAATGGCCGACTCACGCACGCTCCCCTCGGCGCCCAATGGCGCACAGGTCATGTGGGAGACAAAAGGGGGAAGACAAATGAGCGAGGGGTAAGGTCACAAGGGTACACATCAAACAAGGCAATGCAAGGCGAAATGCGTACGGAGGGCGAAGTGAGAAAGCTCGTCCCTACCTTACGTCACCCCGCCTGTCACCTACACTACCCTTGCCCTTACCCCATATTTACAAAAATCTACACATTTACCAATCCGTCGCTACTGTCACGTCTTCCCCATATTTCCCTATTCCAAATTCGTCTTCACAATCCCACTATCCAAACTTTGCCATCATCAATTCATCATCAATCCTCATAAGGAGGAAGAGATGGAACATCAAGCACAATGTCACACCCACGTCATGATGCGTCTCACAATCCAAAACATTTGCACATAAAAATAATTAAACATGGCATGGTGTGGAGTACCTGTCACCTCAGGTGAGTGGATGTAGATGGTGCGAGGAGACTTCAATCCTAACTATCCTCTAAATGACATGAACACACTTTACACTACCCAGGGTCTCTCCCTGCCAATCCATTGGCCAACTTACACTATGGGTTCTAAAAACCAATTCCCATTGACCAAACTGTGGTGCTTCTCAATTTGGGGTCTCACTCCCCCGATTCATCTCCCTGTGCCCTTGCACAATTTCTGGGCTGGGGCGTGTAGCTCTCCCAGCAGGTCTACCCACCTGCACACCTCCACCACTGTAGTTGCCACCCGAGCTTACCTAGCTCCTCACCCTAACCTATCTACCTGGGGAAGGCCCCTCCTGGCTCTGTCACCCCACTCGGTGCCCTCTGGCACTGGGCTACCCGGGTCCATCCTCCGGATCCTCGGGCCCCATCCACAACAACTACTACTGGCTCCCAGAGCCCACCTGCGGCCTCACCTGGCCGACATCCTCACAGTGGTGGAGTGCCCAAACCAACTACCCACACTAACAGGCTACACGCCCAGCCATTTCCACAACACTAATGCACCCATCCAATCAGCATTCTTCCACCCGCACCACAGATGCCAATATCCAACCACAATTTACCTATACCCTCTACCTAACACTTACACTACCCGCCCCGGGTATTCGTGATGGGGGTCCACCCTTCCCCCATTCACACCTTCGCACCATCCACTCCACTCCATAGTTTCCACCATACTCACTCCACGACCATCCACTCCAATACTCCATATACTCCACACTACCATTTATTCCATACACCTGTTCCTCATACCTGTTGTTGCACACCTGTGCACTCACACCTGGTGCCACCTGCACCCTCCTCCTCTTCCTGGACCATTTGGTCAACACAACACACAATCACCATTACTCCCTCATACACTGCTCCATCCACCTGTCCAGTTGCACACCTGTGCAATCACACCTGTTCAATCACACCTGTTCCTTACACACTTTTCACAATACACTTCTATACACCTCCAACACTCACACGGCATCATCTCATCTAACTACTCCCCTCTGAAACTTGCGCTTCCCAGTCGCCCCTTTAACTATTGTGCTCCCACGTCATTATCATCCACTCTAATCTACCTGCGTCCCCACTACAGGTGTCATTGTCACTACCTAACCTTAACGTTACCTAATGTCATCTCTAGGGCCCTACACACGATATATCCTAACCCTCCCGGGCTAGTTTTCACTGCCATCAACCCCATAATCTAGTGCTCCTTTGCCCCCCTCTGTGAGGGATGCCAGAGTTGCCATCCCACCACATCGGGGACATTCCACTACCAATTTTGCTCACCAAATTTCAGCCAATCAAAAATTTGCCAATCATCTGCCAATCACTGTACCAATCCTCTGCCAATCATCACTCTGCCAATCCCTTTACCAATCATCAAATTTTGTTTTTCTAATTTCGGGTCCAAAACACTAACCTCATCACCCAGTCTACTCACTAGTGCCTCTCGGTGCGCCAATTCACTTCCACAGCCTGGCTTCGTAAAGCCGAGCAATGAATGCGGGTTGTTTGGTGCCGGCGGCTGGATGCGTCCGGCACTCGGTGCAGGGAAGGACGCTTAACTGGGCCGAGATCCCACGCACCACCTCGGCATGGAGCCATCCAATGTCCCGATCTCGACCTGCCGGAACGCCTCAACAAAAGGGGGTCGCCATGACGACCCTTCCTATCGGGCTGCCCGTTCCGCCTAGCGGAGCACGGATGCGGCCGTTCCAAACGCGGCCCAGCGTGGATCACGTACGGCGGTCCTTTCGAACCCGCCGTGGTTCGGATCCCCGCTGGTCCTCGCGGCACGCGAAGCTGCCCGACGCGCACCGAGGGCCCGATTCGGCTAAATGTCGTTCTAACCGCTAACCCGGTTACCGTCGATGCCTCACCTGCATGCTCACACGCATACGCTACCGCTGTCTTGCTCATACATCCAGCTGTTCCCATGCTCCTCGTCATTGCACCTTCTCTAACACACCCAGGTACACTCATTCCGCTCACAGACTTGGTCACACACCTGACCACCGAACACCTTGGCACACATTCGTCGCTCGCACACCTCACCAACACACCTCTTCGCGCCCCCTCCTCGGTCACCTCCTTTGTGACAATCACAGGTGTGCTCTCACTCGCACACCCAACCACGTGCCTCACGACCAACTCAAGTGTGCATTCCCACACACGCTCTACCATTCCAGGTGTGCTTCCTTCCATTCCAGGTGTACTTCCTCTCTCACCTGTCACAACCAACTCACGCTCCGTGTCACTCTTACTACTCTCACCTCCACTCTCGGTCGCGCACTCACCCTTAATCTCGCCAGCGCACTCTTTCCTCATGCACCCGTCCGTTACACACCTTTCTCGCGCACACTCTTGCGCACACTCTCCCGTTACACCCTCTGTAACACTCACCACAGGCATGCATTCTCCCTCACTCTTGACAGCGCACTCTTTCCCCATGCACCCGTCCGTTACACACCTTTCTCGCGCATCCTCTTGTGCACACTCTTCCGTTACTTCCTCCGTAACACTCACCACAGGCGTGCATGCTTCCGTTACATCCTCTGTAACACTTCTCACTACGCGCTTCCATGTGCTCCCTCACACACGCGCTACGACCGACTCACTCTCGACAGCACACTCACTCCTCGGCGCGCACTTTTTCCTCACACACCCCATGGTCGGACATTCTCGCACACCTCTTTTTTCACACACCGTACCTGTCGCACACTTCACCAACGGCCTCTCACGAACACCCGGGTCCACATCAACCCCCAAGCCGACTGAAGCTTTCCTCACATCATGTACATTTCCACGTATATCGCCACTCACCTTGGCACCTCGTCTCCGCACCTCCTTCGCCACCTGCAAACTCTTTATGTGGTTAGTGAGCACACCATTATGAGTTGAGCACCGACCTTGCACATATTCCATCACCTCCTCCTGTATTTCTCTCTTAGTTTCTGTCCGTCTCTTCTTAATTTCACTCACCTCTTCTTCCACTTCCTCTAATTTTTGCTTCACCTCTTTTATTTCCCGGTGCGTCTCCTCAAGTTCGTCCTCTAAGGCTACCTTGACCGTTTCTATGTGCGTCCTCACCTCTCGGTCCTTCGTCTCCATTACTTCTGTCACCTCTTCCAACCTCGTTGTCAGTCCCTCACGTACCATCTGACATTGCCTCTGTGTCGCTATTGTCATTTTTAATGTCGTTTTGTGTCGCTTTTAACCCTCCTAGTACCGCAGTGTTCCTTTGAACCTGCTCCGTTAGTTCTTTTTGTCCCTCCGTCAGCTGTTCCACCTCCTCCGTCAGATCTTCTATTCCCCCTTGTAACCTAGCCGTTCCATTTCTCACCTCTTTCTCTATACGCTTTTCGCCTCGCTTTACCTCCTCGCGTACCCCCGAGACCTCCTCACTTACACCTCGTCGTATCTCCTCTTTCATCTCCTCCCTCTCTTTTGTAGATGCCGCCGTCATCTGTCCCAATTCATCCCTCTGAGCATCCAGTTTGGTTTCTACCCCGATTTTCACCTCCTCTATCTGCTCTCCCATTTGTTTAATTTCTCGGGCGGATTGCTCCCCTATCTCCCGCAATTTGTCTTCCATCCTATTTTCTAACCCCATTAACCCGTTTTTCACCCCCTCTAACTGATTCTCCTGGGCAGCCATTCTATTTTCCACCCCCATTAACCCATTCTTTACCTCTTTTATCCCATTGTCTAACCCCTCAAATTTTTTTTCTAATCCCTCACCGGTACCCCTCGCTTCGTCCCTCATTACCCCCAATTGCTCACCCTGAGCATCCATCCGGTTCCCCATTTCGCCCCCAATCGCTCACTATCAGCCCTCGCTTCGTCCCTCATTCGCTCACTATCAGCCCTCACTTCGTCCCTCATTCGCTCACTATCAGCCCTCAATCCCACAATTTGGTTTCCCAACCGCTCACTCTGAGCCCTCGCTTCGTCCCTTATTTGCTCACTATTCTTGTCCATAAGGGCCTTCATTTGTATCATAAAAAGGTTCAAATCCACCGGTGGCGCTGCTACGGTCGCGGGCGCGGCTAGATTTGGTGCCGCTGTGACCGCGTGCGCAAAGGCGCCATTTTGCGCGCCTGAAACCTCGTGCGCGAGAGCGCCATTTTGTGCACTTGATACCCCCTCAACCACATTGCCAATGTTCTCCTCCTCTCTTTCATCCACATACATTTCCTCGAGGTCCTGGGTCGGTTTTACCCCGTCTATCTGTATCTCTCCCACCGGCATCCCGTCGCCTTGACCAGCCATGGCGCGATTTCAAAATTCGGGTTTTGCTTTACAACACAAATTTCCAGCAGCTCGTAATTTTGAGCGCGTTAAGCGCGCTTCGGGCCTCGTATCTCACTCCCCGATACCAATTTGTTACGGTAATAACACAATTGGTGTCCAAAATTTGGGCTAAATAAATTTAGTCCCAGGTTCGAATCCCAACTCCTCACGACCAATTTGTTACGGTCCGCGGATTAGGATGTTATTTTTACCGAGCGGAGGTATAACCGCGGCCGAACTGTTCTTCCCCGATTCACCCGATTTACCCAAACGTTGGCCGTATCGCGCCACAGCTACTCAATCTGGAAAACTCTAAAGCGACCGAATGCAAAGAGGAAGAAGACGTACAGAAGAGTAACTGGGTTTATTATTATTTACACACATAAGCAAAAAGAAAGCAGTCACGATTATTTACAGGGGACACGAGACGCAGATGACACAGTGAAAATTACTAGCTTATACAGACTTAGTTACTACCCAGGACAGAACGAACAAAACAAACTCACGTAGGCAAAATGGGGAACTTGCAGGCAGGAATGGCTGGAAAGGATGAGCAGGTGGGATCACAGGGCACAGCGAGCGGGTCCAGGAGTGCGGGAAGCGGGGGGGGGGGGGGGCGGCTCCTTGTATTCCACTTTACAGCGCACACCGTCAGGGCTTCACGCGGCTGGTTGAAACAGGGCTGCACTCCTCTGCTGTATCTCTCGTGTAGCTTGCTTCGTAAAAGCTCCTCGGCTTTCCCTTGGACCCTTCCTTTTCGTGTACCTCTCCACGCAGCTCAGCTCAGCCTTTCTCTCACTTCTCTCCAGCCCATCTCTTTTGGGGACACCCCGCGGCGGGTTATATAGGCCCCGCCCCTCAACCTTTGCGAACCTCCCCCAAACGCTCTTCCTCCGCCCTCTCAAACCAAACCCCTCGTGCTCGGTTGGTTGTTCGGGGCTGGCTCACTCCTCCCCTCTATGACGAGGTGGAGACACGCCCTTCTTTCCCAACCCTGCCTCGTGGCCAATGGTGGTTGAAGAAAACCGCCCAAAATGCAGTTGGCCATTGAAATGAAATGAAAGGGGATCTACTCTTATTTCACTTGGTGCAATGGAGTATTTCAATTAATGGGAGACACAGCCTTACCCTAAGACACATAATAAGATATAAGCTACTGAACAAGGGGTTTATCGTGTCCTGCAATGTGGTGTTTATGGAATAACTACCGAGACGCCCTTTGACCTTCACACTACGGAGGTATTTACAAGGAATCATTACATTTTACAGAGGGTGATATTTACAACAATTTACTATACAATACAACACAATAAAAAAACACAATCCTCATATCCGCAACAATATATATATATATATATATATATATATATATATATATATATATATATATATATATATATAATATATATATATACACACACACTACCAGTCAAAAGTTTTAGAACACCTCAATTTTTCCAGTTTTTATTGAAATTTACGCAGTTTAATGTCTCAATGTACTCTGAAAATTAAGCATAGAACAACTAAACATTTGGAGATAAAAAAAGAAATCATAGAATCGTTTTGTTTAACAAAATTTAATTTAAATTTTAGACAGCAAAGTAGCCACCTTTTGCAGATATAACTGCCGAACACACTCGTGGCATTCTTTCTGCAATGGAAATCAAATATTGTTCGGGAAATTCTTCCCAGCACTGTTGCAGAAGTTCCCACAAATGTGTTACACTTGTAGGTTGCTTTGCTTTCACCCTTCTGTCCAGTTCAATTCCAAACCAGCTTGATGGGGTTTAAGTCTGGAGACTGTGCTGACCATTCCATGATTTGAAGCCTACCATCTTGTTCTTTTCGTCGAAGGTAGTTTTCACATAGCCTGGAGGTGTGTTTAGGGTCATTATCTTGCTGTAGGATGAACCCCTGACCAACTAGGTGTATACCAGAGGGTATTGCATAGCGCTGCAAAATGCTGTGGTAGCCCTTTTGGTTCAGGGTGCCATTCACTCTGTGCAAGTCGCAGACTCTGGATCCAGCAAAAGAGCCCCAGACCATCACGCTTCCTCCTCCATGTTTGACATTTGGTGTCACACACTGAGGAACCATCCTTTCGCCAACTCGGCAGCGTACAAAAACCCTGCGTGATGAACCAAAGATTTCAAATTTTGATTCATCGGTCCATAAGACCTTCTTCCAGTCTTCAGTAGTCCACTGGTGGTGCTTCATGGCCCAGGCAAGCCTCTTTTTCTTATTTTGCCATCTTAGCAATGGCTTTCTTACTGCCACTCGACCTGTCAAACCTGCAGCTCGAAGTCTTCTCTTCACAGTTGAAACTGAGACTTGCTTACTTCGACCAGTGTTAAGCTGTGCTTGAAGCTGTTGTCCTGTGAGCCGCCTATCACGCAAGCTGTTGACTCTCAGAAACTTGTCTTCTGATTCTGTTGTGGCTTTGGGTCTGCCAGACCTCTTCCTGGCAGAGTTTCCTCCAGTTTCCAATATACTACTTCCTGCAGTGCAATATTGTCCTCCATTGGGTAAGCGTGGCACGATCAGACTATATATGTACTAGCTATATGTATATATGTACTAGCTTGGCTTGGCTCGACCATGGAGCGTTAATCTCAGTCTGCAAAGACTTGAGTACCACACGGATACCTCCTAGTTTGGAGGTGATGTGTTGGTGTAATTTATGCACATGACGTCAATGTCATGTCATCGGGTCAGTGTGCTTATTTAGTTGAATATGTATATATATATACATATTGTTACAGACGCGGTGGTGGATGTTGGTTCACCGAGCGGTTTGGTATGACCGCGCCTGCACAAGTTACCCGATTATACTCGAACGTTGCCGAGTCGCGCTACGCTGAATCAATGAAGGAAAAGGACACAACGGCTGGGACTAAAATGACACGACACCAAGGGTTCAGTTCTCAAGACCTCCGGAGGAGGTTATATTAGGGCGGAAGGTTAGATTACAGGAATGAGAGGGACAGCATAGAAAGACAGGCACTTAGACACACTTATCTTATTCCCTGACAGACGACAGATAAACAGGACAAAACTGACTCACACGGGGATTGATGGCAAGGAAAGGCAGAATCGATGGCTCCAGGTGCACCTGGGCTCAGGGCAGGATCGACCCGGTCCGGTCTAGAGATGCGGGGAGGTCGCAGCGCTCGGATGTGGTGATTGTCTTCTCAAGCTGGGGGCGCATCTCACGTCACATCCGGTAAGTCGCCGCGTATATCCGGCGGGGAGTGACACGCCCTCGGCTCGTTAGCTCCGCCCCAGATGGAATCGGCCCGTTGCTTCTCATTGGGTGCGTGCGGGGGGGTTACCGGCTCCGCCCTTGACGAGGGGCTGACAGGGAGCCCCTTCGTGGTAACCCCGTCGGAGCGCATGGTCATGGCAGCTAACCGAGCCGGTGTGAGGACGCACACTCCCCCCGCGCCGCGCCGCGCCCCTCTGTTGTTGTAGTTGTTGTTGTAGTTGTTGTTGTTGTTGTTGTTTGGGGAAGAAGATGGGAGGAGGTATGGGAAGGTCCTAAACTCACTACTGGTGCCATATAATCACATTCTGGTGCAACGAAGAGTCAGAATTAATGGAAACGAGTCCTTAACTGACATAGACTAAGAATAACTAGCAAGATGTCCGAAAGTTGTCTACGTGAGATGCGGTGGACCTGGGCACGACATTTAATGGGGGAAAAAGGGGAAGGTCGGTTCTACAGAGTGTTATTTACAGGCAATGGGATGAGGGAATGGGGGATTGGGGATAGTTGGGGAGTATTGGGGAAATAGGGGAATATTTACAAGCGGATATGGAGGCCAAATGCCATATTCGCAACATTGCACCCTTCTCTACCCTCGGGGCGTCCCGACCCGATAAATTTTTACCTACTTTAGTGTGGCACGCAGATGTAGTTCCCTCTACTATTAACTCTACCCTGAGTGCGACAGTTTTACAGATATTCACAAATGAGTAAATATGTCCCCCTGCGACGTTGCACCCTTCTCCTCACAGAAACACACCCACAGGATAACCGAATCCGGAAAGAATTCGCAAACTAAACATACAGCCGGTAGGGAGCATTATTTACACAACTACGCTGATATTTACACTACGATCCAGGACCTGTTTTTGGAGGAACACATGCAGATGTTATGCATAGAGAGAGCACGCATGCCAGCATCGATACACCAACCCACGAGTGCTCTGTGGCCTTACGGCCTTTAATAATGTGCAGAGCACCCCATCCAAGCACCAAAAGCACCACCCCATCACACAGTCAGCACCATCCGGTGCAGTCACCATTGTTCAATGAATAAAAAATAACTTCAACAACCCCTAACCCTGCAGGTGTCTCTTGCTCTTCGTGTGGTGCACTTGGTGTTCTGGCTTCTTTAAAAAATAAAGAAAGGCGCCAACCGCGTCCATTTCTGTATTGTGGCCGTCAGGGGGCCAACTGTTAGTGGTTCACCTTGTATGGCATAGGTGCCACGTTGACCCATAGGTCCATCCATGGGTGGTGCTTGGCCGCATAAGAACTGCGGTCCATGGTGGGTGGCCACAACCATTGCGGTCCATATGGTGTATCGATCCAAGCAGCAAGCAGCGAAAGTGCAGGCCCACAACTGCGAAGCCAGCACCTCTCTCTCCTCTCTCTCTGCCCCAAAGCCAGATCCTCGGAGGTGTGAGACAAAAGAAGCAGACAAGTGAGTAAGGTGGTAAGGGCGCAAAAGTGCACGCAATATAAGATGATGCACACTGGGGGCACATGGGAACCAGGTGAGACAGGTACGTTCCTACCGTACGCCCCCCCCCCCCCCACCAGGTAACCTACATGGCCCCTCCCTTACCCCTTACTGTATCCACAAAACACAACACTACCCATAAACATCTACTTTACAAATCAACAAACATCCCTACTGTCTTCCCCGTTCCTCCCATAAACCAAATTCGTCTTCTCTCCCTCCTAACCAATCAAATTTGCCATTTTCAACTTTCATCAAAATTTGCCATCTCCAACTCAACATCATAATTTGCTATCACCAATTCATCATCAGTCCCTCCTAGGGAGGGAGAGATGGAATCACCCCAATGTCTCATCCACGTCGTGATGCGTCTCACAAATCCTCACAGCAATTCTCATTTCCTGCACACAGAACAAAGAAAACACAGGTGTGGAGTCATCATCATCACCACAGGTAAGTGGCTGCGTATGGTGCGACAGGTTCATCAATCCTAACTATTTCCCTAAATGACTTTAACAACTTTACACTACCCGGGGTCTTTCTCCGGCCAAACCATTGGCCCTCTTACACTATGGGTTCTAAAAACCAATTCCCATTGGCCAAACTGTGGTGCTTTTCAATTTGGGGTCTCACTCCCCCGATCCCTCTCCCGGTGCCCTCGCACAATTTCTGGGCTGTGGCGTGTACCTCTCCCAGCGGGTCTACCCACCTGCACACCTCCACCACTGCAGTTGCCTCCGAGCTTACCTGCTCCTTACCCTAACCTAACTACCTGGGGAAGGCCCTCTGGCGCTCTCCCCACTCGGTGCCCTCTCTGGCACTGGGCTGCCCGATCCACACCCGGGATCCTCAGGCACCCACTCACAACTACCGGCTCCCAGAGCCCACCTGCGGCCTCACCTGGCCGACATCCTCACAGTGGTGGAGTGCCCAACCAACTACACGCACTAACAGGCTACACGCCCAGCCATTTCCACGACACTAATGCACCCATCCACAATACCATTCTGTCACCCGCACCACAAATGCCAATATCCAACCACAATTTACCTGTACCCTCTACCTAACACTTACACTACCCGCCCCGGGTATCCGTGATGGGGGTCCACTCTTCCCCCATTCACACCTTCGCACCATGCACACCACTCCGTACCACTTACTCCAACTCTCTCCACACACCTGTACTTGCACACCTGTGCTCTCACACCTGGTGCCACCTGCACCCTTCTCTCCCCAAGCGCATTCGCGCTGATCCACACACTCACTACTCATACACTGCTCCACACACCTGTCCAGTTGCACACCTGTGCAATCACACCTGTTCAATTCTCACACACACGGCATCATCTCAGCTAACTACTCCCTTCTGAAACTTGCGCTTCCCAGTCGTCCCTTTAAACTATTGCGCTCCCACGTCATTATCATCCACACTAAACTACCTGCGTCCCCACTACAGGTATCAGTCACTAACTAAACTTAACGTTACCTAATGTCATCTTCTAGGGCCCTATCAATATAACCTAACCCACCCGGGCTAGTTTTCACTGCCATACACCCCATAAGCTATTGCGCATTTGCCCCCCTCTGTGAGGGATGGTGGATTTGCTATCCCACCACATCGGGGGTCTCTCACTACCAATTTTGCACATCAAATTTCAACAAATCAAAAATTTGGCCAATCACTACCCATCATCTGCCAATCACTACTGCCAATCCCTTGCCAATCATCAAATTTTGTTTTTCTCTAATTTTGGGTCCAAAACACTAACCTCATCACCCGTCTACTCACTAATACTTCTCGGTGCGCCAATTCCTGTCCAAAGCCCGGCTTCGTAAAGCCAAGCCATGAATGCGGGTTGTTCTGTGCCAGCGGCTGGATGCGTCCGGCACTCGGTGCAGGGAAGGGGGCTTACCCGGGCCGAGATCCCACGCACCATCTCGGCGTGGAGCCATCCAATGTCCCGATCTCGACCTGCCGGAATGCCTCAACAAAAGGTGGTCGCCATGACGACCCTTTCTATCGGGCTGCCCGCTCCGCCGAGTGGAGCACGGACGCGGCCGTTCCACGCGAGGCCCAGCACGCACCGAGGGCCCGCTTCGGCTAAAAGTCGACCTAACCTCTAACCTGGTTACCGTCGATGCTTCACCTGGATTCTTACACCCCGCAGCCCGTTCCTTGCTCACACATCCAGCCGTTTCCATGCTCCTCGTACCTTTCCTTACACACCCAGGTACTCTCATTCCACTCACAGCCTTGGTCACACACCTGACCACCGAACACCTTGGCACACATTCGATGGTCGCACACCTCACCAACACACCTCTTCGTGCCCCCTCCTCTGTCACCTCCTCTGTGACAATCACAGGTGTGCTCTCATTCGCACACCCAACCACGTGCCTCACCACCAACTCCAGCGTGCATTCCCACTCACGCTCTACCATTCCAGGTGTGCTTCCTTTCTCACCTGTCACCACCAACTCACGCTCCGTGTCACTCTCACTACTCTCACCTCCATTCTTGACAGCGCACTCACCCTTACTCTTGACAGCGCACTCTTTCCTCATGCACCTGTCCGTCACACACCTTTCTCGCGCACACTCTCCCGTTACACCTTCTGTAACACTCACCACAGGTGTGCATTCTTCCTTGCCTTTGACCGCGCACTCTTTCCCCATGCACCTGTCCGTCACACACCTTTCTCGCGCACACTCTCCCGTCACACCCTCTGTAACACTTACCACACCGCGCTTCCATGTGCCCCCTCGCACACGCGCTACGACCGACTCACTCTCGCCAGCACCCTCACTCCTTGGCACGCACTTTTTCCTCACACACCCCAGAGTCGGACTTTCTCGCACACCTCCTTTTTCGCACACCAGACCTGTCGCACACTTCACCAACGGCCTCTCACGAACACCCGGGTCCATCTCGACCCCCAAGCTCCTTAAATCCCCTGGCGCATCATACGCACGACCATATTGGTCACCACTTACACCGGGTCCTCTTCCTCTTCGCTTCTCCTCCATCACCTGCGAATCCCTCATCCGGTTAATGAGCACATTATCACGATCCGAACACAGACTTTGGACCAATTCTTTTATCTCCTCTTTTATCTCTTTCTTATCCCCTCTCCGTCGCTTCTTAATTTCACTCATCCCTTCTTCCACTTCTTCTAATTTCTGCTTCACCTCTTTTATTCCCCGGTACGTCTCCTCAAGCTCGTCCTCTAAGGCTACCTTGACCGTTTCCATGTGCGTCCTCACCTGCCGGTCCTTCGTCTCCATTACCTCTATCACCTCGTCCAACCTCGTTGTCAGTCCCTCACGTACCATCTGACATTCCCTCTTTGTCGCTATCAAGTCGTTTTTTAGGTCATTTTGTGTCGCTTTTAACCCTCCTATTACCGCTGTGTTCTTCTTTACCTGGTCCGTTAGTTCTTTTTGTCCCACTGTCAGTTGTTCTACTCCCAGCGTCAACTCCTCTATACCACCTTGCAATTTTACAGTCCCCTTTCTCACCTCCTTCTCCATGTGCTCCTTACAGTGCCTCACCTCCTCGCGCACTCCTCCGACCTCCTCACTCACTCCTCTTCTGATCTCCTCTCCCATCACTTGCATCTCCTGCCCAGATGCCACCCTCATCTGCTCCATTTCCTCCCTGTGAGCATCCAGTTTGGTTTCTACCCCCATTCTGACCCCCTCTATCTGCTGCCCCATTTGGTTAACTTCCCTTTCCGCTTGGTCCCTCATGTCCCTCAATTTGCCTTCCATCCTGTTTTCTAACCCCTCTAACCCATTTTTCACTCCCTCTATCTGATTCTCCTGGGCAGCCATTCTATTTTCTACCCCCATTAACCCCTTTTTCACCTCTTTTATCCCGTTCTCTAACCCCTCAAATTTGTCGTCTAACTTCCCAAATTTCTTGTCTAAACCCTTAAAATTATTGTCTAACCCCTCACCGGTTCCCCTCGCTTCGTCCCTCATTACCCCCATTTCGTTTCCCATTACCCCCATTTGGTTTCCCATTACCCCCAATTGGCCCTCCAATCGCTCACTCTGAGCATCCATCCGGTTCCCCATTACCCCCATTTTTGCTTCTAGCCTCTCCATAAGGGCCCCCATTTGCAACATAAAAAGGTTCGGATCCACCATGGGCGCTGCCACGGTCGCGGGCGCGGTGACCAGCGAGGCGCCATTTTGCGCGTCTACTACCCTCGCTGCTTCGCTCTCCTCGCGTCCCTCAATTTGGTCCTGGACCGACCCTGCCTCACTCTCCCCTACCGGACCCCAGCTGTCTTGATCCGCCATAGCGCGACTTTCAAAATTCGGGTTTTTATTTCCGTAAAACAAATTCAAATTTCGCCGTTATAATTTCGAGCGGGAAACGCGCTCCCGGTCGAATTCTACCTCCCCAACACCAATTGTTACCCTAGTGGTACAATTGGTGTTCCAAAATTTGGGCCTAATAAATTTAGTCCCGGGTCCGAATTCCACTCCTCGACACCAATTGTTACAGACGCGGTGGTGGATGTTGGTTCACCGAGCGGTTTGGTATGACCGCGCCTGCACAAGTTACCCGATTATACTCGAACGTTGCCGAGTCGCGCTACGCTGAATCAATGAAGGAAAAGGACACAACGGCTGGGACTAAAATGACACGACACCAAGGGTTCAGTTCTCAAGACCTCCGGAGGAGGTTATATTAGGGCGGAAGGTTAGATTACAGGAATGAGAGGGACAGCATAGAAAGACAGGCACTTAGACACACTTATCTTATTCCCTGACAGACGACAGATAAACAGGACAAAACTGACTCACACGGGGATTGATGGCAAGGAAAGGCAGAATCGATGGCTCCAGGTGCACCTGGGCTCAGGGCAGGATCGACCCGGTCCGGTCTAGAGATGCGGGGAGGTCGCAGCGCTCGGATGTGGTGATTGTCTTCTCAAGCTGGGGGCGCATCTCACGTCACATCCGGTAAGTCGCCGCGTATATCCGGCGGGGAGTGACACGCCCTCGGCTCGTTAGCTCCGCCCCAGATGGAATCGGCCCGTTGCTTCTCATTGGGTGCGTGCGGGGGGGTTACCGGCTCCGCCCTTGACGAGGGGCTGACAGGGAGCCCCTTCGTGGTAACCCCGTCGGAGCGCATGGTCATGGCGGCTAACCGAGCCGGTGTGAGGACGCACACTCCCCCCGCGCCGCGCCGCGCCCCTCTGTTGTTGTAGTTGTTGTTGTAGTTGTTGTTGTAGTTGTTGTTGTTGTTGTTGTTTGGGGAAGAAGATGGGAGGAGGTATGGGAAGGTCCTAAACTCACTACTGGTGCCATATAATCACATTCTGGTGCAACGAAGAGTCAGAATTAATGGAAACGAGTCCTTAACTGACATAGACTAAGAATAACTAGCAAGATGTCCGAAAGTTGTCTACGTGAGATGCGGTGGACCTGGGCACGACATTTAATGGGGGAAAAAGGGGAAGGTCGGTTCTACAGAGTGTTATTTACAGGCAATGGGACTAGGGAATGGGGGATTGGGGATAGTTGGGGAGTATTGGGGAAATAGGGGAATATTTACAAGCGGATATGGAGGCCAAATGCCATATTCGCAACAATATATATGTATATATGTATGTATGTATGTATATATATATATATATATATATATATATATATATATATATATATATATATATATATATATACGTATATATATACACAGACTTGGCATTTAATATGGAATATTTTTTTTGTGGGGGTGAACTTACTTTTCAAGATGACTTAGAACCAAAAGTTCATTGGAATTATGTTGAAATTATTCTAGATTTTGTTAATGTGACCTTTAAAAGAAACAAAAACCACATTTGACATTTCGAAGCAAATAAATTGATCCATGAAAGTG
This sequence comes from Myxine glutinosa, assembly GCF_964187855.1. NCBI lineage: Eukaryota > Metazoa > Chordata > Myxini > Myxiniformes > Myxinidae > Myxine > Myxine glutinosa. The sequence goes on from NC_136274.1 coordinate 80,681,260, forward strand.
ATGTAAACTGCTATCGAACTCAATTCACAGACAGTACTGTGTTAAACTTCTGTACGTTTTCCAGAACTATCTCTTTATCTTGCACATTCACCAAAAAAAATTTCAACAAAAACAAAAGCTAAATTATGACTGGGATTACGGACAGTAAAATTGCAGTTCAGTACTTCGTGTAACCCCCACGAGCATTCAGGAGAGCACGTACACGTCGAGGCATGCTGTTCACGAGATTTGCCAAGGTTTGGACAGGAATCGCTTACCATGCAGTGACAATAGTCTGCTGCAATTCACGCACAGAGGTCGGCTGCTGGTCCAAGTTGTCGATTTGACGCGTTAATTCTGCCCACAAGTTCTCTATCGGATTCATATCCGGGGACATGGCGAGCCACTCCAAATGCTCTACACCCCAGTCAGCAAGAAAGTGTTGGATCATGCGAGCACGATGAGGCTGTGCATTGTCATCTTGGAAGACAAAGTTTCCTCGAAAGGCTGCACGAGCAAATGGAAGCAATGTTTCTTCCAGAATGACCCTGTACTTGAACTGGTTCAGGTTTCCATTCAGAACAACCTTGAACAGGTCCGTTTTGCCCTCTGCATGAAAAGCAGCCCAAACGGTCACCCCACCACCTCCAGCTTGGACTCTTGGCACTATACAATCTTCGTTGTAGGCTTCATTCACTTGTCTGCGCACTCGGACATGGCCATCTTGACGATAGACCAGAAATCTAGACTCGTCACTGAAGATCACGTGATTCCAGTGTCCTGGCTGCCATTGACGGTGCGCTCTGGCCCACGGCAATCGGCGCTGGCTGTGTTGTCTGGTCAGGCGTGGCTTTCTCAGGGGTCGCCTGGCATGATAGCCTGCTTGAACCAGTCGTTGGTTGACTAGCCTTCTGGATACAGGCACATTTGTCAGTTGCTGCCATTCAGCCCGAAGCCGATTAGCTGACTTGGTACGGCCATTGCGGACTAACCGGTGCAGCTGGCGATCATCTCTCCTTGTGGTTCTGCGTGGACGTCCTGGCCTCGGTATTGGAGTAGGGACACCCCTCTGAGCATTTCGTTTCAGGATCTTTGACATCTGACCTTGAGTGATGCCATACTGCCGAGCAATAGCACACTGTTTCATGCCAGAATTTCGTAAAGCCACCACTCCATGACAAACAGCATTGTCAAGTTGACGGACCATCTGAAGAGGAAGCGGCAATAACTTTTGTAGACGTGCAGCAGTTGTTTTCCACGAATACAGAACGCAACAACCCTTATATACCCGATTGTAAAACCAATCGTCAAATGTACCTGTCCTTACATTTTGTCACGCCAACTTTGATATAATCCTGTTATTGACTTCTTACTGCGAAAGACAATCAGTGACATGGTTCTTTCAACAAAGACATCACCGAAGGGTAAAATAAACTCACCAGATTGATATACTGAGTTCAGAAAGTAAACCCAAGTCAAGAAAAAAAAAAATTCCATATTAAATGCCAAGTCTGTGTGTTTGTTATATATATATATATATATATATATATATATATATATATATATATATATATATATATATATTGTTACGGATCTGGGGTCGGCGCTCCCCTTACCAAGGGGGGTCAATCCCCTTGTCTTTTACACTTGCCGATTCCCCCAGTCCTGGAAGTATGACGTCATGCCCGGTCAGCGCTGAATAGGGTATTAGGCCTATCCGTCCTATGACCTAAGTACCAGCGCCTCCCGGTACGCAAGGAAATACTCCCGCTCGTGCCGCAGTGTAATTGATGGATTGCGCCGAGCGAAGCGAACTGCAGCGCGAGCCGTTTAACAATGACTAAACCCGATTGCGAAACGTTTGGCCGAAATCGCACCACAGGAACTCAATTGGGAAATCACTAAAGTGATCTGATGAGGAAGAGGAAACCAAAGGTAAGAAATAACAGGCTTTATAGTCTAGTAGGAAGACTAGGTCCCCCTGCACCCCCCGGAGATATACTTCTAATCAGTGTTTCTAGATTGGAAAAAATGTGTAGAAAATGACTAGCTATGGCCCCAAGCTGAAATAATGTCCCACATACCATTTTTATGCAAATTACTGCTGCCATTATCAAAAAAAGACTAGGTCCCCCTGCACCCCCCGGAGATATACTTCTAATCAGTGTTTCTAGATTGGAAAAAATGTGTAGAAAATGACTAGCTATGGCCCCAATCTGAAAAAATGTCCCACATACCATTTTTATGCAAATTACTGCTGCCATTATCAAAAAAAGACTAGGTCCCCCTGCACCCCCTGGAGATATACTTCTAATCAGTGTTTCTAGATTGGAAAGAATGTGTAGAAAATGACTAGCTATGGCCCCAAGCTGAAAAAATGTCCCACATACCATTTTTATGCAAATTACTGCTGCCATTATCAAAAAAAGACTAGGTCCCCCTGCACCCCCCGGAGATATACTGAAACTGGCAGTGACTGGTGATTGAAATGCGGTGCCTTTTTGTGTTTCAGGTCGAGGTACGTGAACTCCCCACGATCTACAGCAACCAGGAAGAGACTGATACCAGGGTGGTTCTGTACCTCCATCATGCTGCTACCATCGGATACAAGAACGCTGTAGTCAGAACACCGGACACAGACATCCTCCTGATCCTGCTCCACCATGCCCACAACATCAAGCTGACGGTGTACCTGGATACAGGGTCAGGGAAGCATCGCCAACTTGTCAACGTCTCTGAGCTGGCAGAATCCCTGGGAGAGGACTACTGTGCCACTCTCCTGGGGTACTATGTGTTCAGCGGAGAAGACTGCACCAGTGCCTTCAAAGGGAAGGGAAAAGTCGGGCCCTTGAAAAAGCTGGAGAAGAATCCCAGGTTTCACAGGGCATTCGGTGAATTTCACAGGGTATTTAGAAAAATAAAACTTTGTGTTAACGTCTGTGTAGACGGACCTTAATATGAGTCTATTATTTCGTAAAACTGTGATTATTTTGTAAATAAAGCACTAATTAGCATACTAGTATACCATAGACACATGTAATCATGTTATGAATAGTTCTATCATGATCTATGCCCTTCAAAACATGGGTCTAGACACCTTCATTTTTCAATTATCTGCAATATTGGCTGAGATATGTCAAAAATCGTTTTTTTGATAATGGCAGCAGTAATTTGCATAAAAATGGTATGTGGGACATTATTTCAGCTTGGGGCCATAGCTAGTCATTTTCTACACATTGTTTCCAATCTAGAAACACTGATTAGAAGTATATCTCCGGGGGGGTGCAGGGGGACCTAGTCTTTTTTTGATAATGGCAGCAGTAATTTGCATACAAATGGTATGTGGGACATCTTTTCAGCTTGGGGCCATAGCTAGTCATTTTCTACACATTTTTTCCAATCTAGAAACACTGATTAGAAGTATATCTCCGGGGGGTGCAGGGGGACCTAGTCTTCCTACTAGACTATTATTATTATTATTTGCACAAAAACCCAAAGAGAAGAAAAGAAATGTAATTTACAGGGAAATGAAAGGAGCAGAAGGACACAGAGCAATTCTTACTTACACAAGCTTAACTTATACCCAGACAACACGAACAGAACAAACTCACGTACACAAAAGGATGGAATGGCAGGGATGGTACGGGAAGGCAGAGAAGGGTCCAGGCAGATGGTAGGCGTCGAGGTCCGGCTCCAAGCGCGCGCTCCGATCCATGCTTTGGGGTCGAGGTGAAAACCCAGCAAACAGCTCCGCGTGTCGTTGGACGCGACCGGACAATTATAAAGCAGGGGAAAGTTGGTATGTTGCACACGCAATTCTCGGCCGGGCAATCCCCGTGGCCCTATTTCTGCCGCCCGCCCCTGCTCGCTCCACTCGACCTCAACAGAACTTGCAATTCGTCCTCCCTCTCTCGTCTGGCCCCTTACGCATCTCTGGTGGGGGCTGATGCAACGGGTTTTATAACCCCGCCCTCTTGAGCCATACCCACTCATTCTGGGTTGGTCGGCAAGGGCTTTCTTGGCTCCACCTTCTGATGATGATGGGCGGGCAACGCCTTCTTCTCCGAGTTGGAGCACATGGGCAATGGAGGGTGAATGCAGTTGGTAATGTAGGTGAATGCAGTTGGTAATGTAGGCGAATGCAGTTGGTAATGTAGGCGAATGCAGTTGGTAATGGAGGCTTTGGGACGATTGAAAAGGGGATCTATCTCATTTCATTTGGTGCAGCGCAAGGTCAACTAGTGGAGACACAACCTTAAACTGAAACACATAATAAAGAAATAACTATAGAGAGGGTCCTATGGTTTTCTACGTGTGTGCGATGGACTAACTAAAGGACGACCTTTGACCTTTACACAAATGGAGGTATTTACAAAGAATCATTACATTATTTACAAGGGGGTATATTTACAATTAATTACACAAAGTGCACGGTTTCCCAAATCCGTTACACTGCCCTCTTCCTCCTCCAGGCACGTCCCGGGCCGATAAAACTTTAACTTAATGTGGCACTCAGGTGTGGTAACCCTCTACTATTAATCTGAACCTGAGTGCGACAATTTTAAAACACAATAAATATGTCCCCCTGTTGCGTTGCACCCTACCTAACAGATTCACACCCACAGAATAACCGAATTGCGGAATTAATTTTCAAACTAAACATTGACGGTGGGGAGCATTATTTACAGGTGACATTATTTTGACTATTTACAAAACGCAACCCAGGACCTGTCATTGTTTTAGGGAGACACAAAAAGAGAATTCTGTGGGAGGGAGGATAGAGACAGCATGCACTGCATCGATGCACCAGCACCAATAAACAGCAAAGCACCAATCAAAGAGCAGTCAGCACCATCCAGTGCACAGTCATCACATAATAAACAAAAGAAACACACTGATTGTCTTGTCCTTGCTCTGCTGCTCCCTCTGCTGGCCGTCGTTCTTCCAGTTGTTGTCTCTCTTCCTTCCTTGCGGCCTATTTGGTGGTATAAACAAAAAAAAACACAACACCACAAAAAGGGCACCAAAGTGTCCGCTTTTTAATTATGGCCAGCAGGGGCCGACTAGGGTGGTCCACCTGTGTGGCATAGGCGCCACCTCACCGAGGTCCGCAAGCAAGACTTCCCCAGCAGTGGGGCCAGGCCCCAACCTGTGGGGTCCATGAGTGGTGCTCGGCCACAGACATGTGGTCCATATGGTGGTGCTCGACCACAACAATGTGGTCCATAAAGTGGTATATCGATGCAGACAGCTGGTTGCGGGGATTCGGGCACACAATGGCGGACTCCCGCACACTCCCCCTCAGTGCCCAGAGAGCACGGTCCATGGGTGGGGAAGGAAGACAAAGTGGCAGCGTTAGCGAGGGGTAAGGTCACAAGGGTACACATCCATCAAGGTAATGCAGGGCGAGGTGCGCACGGAGAGCGAAGTGAGAAAGCTCGTTCCTAACATATGCCACCCCCCCCCCCCCTGTCACCTACTCCACCCTTGCCCTTACCCCATATTTACAAAATCTACACATTTACAAATTCGTCACGACCGTCACGTCTTCCCCATATCTCCCCTAATCCAAATTCGTTGCAATCCCAATGTCTAAATTTGCCATCACCAATTCATCATCCATCCCTCTTAAGGAGGAAGAGATGGAACATCAAGCACAATGTCTCACCCATGTCATGATGCATCTCACCTTTCCAAAACATTTGCACAAAAATATAAAATAACAAACATGGCATGGTGTGGAGTTACGTCATCACCTCAGGTGAGTGGATGCAGATGGTGCGAGGAGATTTCAATCCTAACTACTTCCTAAATGACATTAACACACTTTACACTACCCGGGGTCTTTCCCTGCCAACCCATTGGCTATCTTACTCTATGCGGTTCTAAAATCCAATTCCCATTGACTAAACTGTGGTGTTTGGGGCCTCACTCCAATTTGGGGCCTCACTCCCCCGATTCAACTCCCTGTGCCTTTGCACAATTTCGGGACTGAGTCGTGTGGCTCTCCCAGCAGGTCTGCTCACCTGCACACCTCTGCCACTGGAGTTGCCTCCAAGCTTACCTGCTCCTTTACCTTACCTATCTAACTGGGGAAGGCCCTCCCTGGCACTTACCCCCTCGGTGCCCTCTCTGGCACTGGGCTACCCGGGTCCGTCCTCCGGATCCTCGGGCCCCATCCACAACAACTCTACCAGCTCCCAGAGCCCACCTGCGGCCTCACCTGGCCGACATCCTCACAGTGGCGGAGTGTCCAACCAACCACACACACTAACAGGCCACACGCCCAGCCATTTCCACGTCACTAATGCACCCATCCAAACACCATTCTTCCACATGCACCACAGATGCCAATATCCAACCACAATTTACCTATACCCTCTACCTAACTCTTAAACTACCCTCCCCGGGTATTCGTGATAGGGGTCCATCCTCCCCATACACTCCCTTCGCACCAACCACTCCACTCCACATTTTCCACCATACTCACACCACACCATCCATTCCATACTCCATGTATTCCAGACCATTCATTCAACCATTCTCCATACAACACACAACCATTCTCCATACACCTGTTCACTTGCACACCTGTGCAATCACACCTGGTGCCACCTGCACCCTCCTTCCTCCAGGCTTCTTCATTCATTCAATACAATGCACAATCACCTCACACTTTTCACAATACACTACTGAATACACTTTCAACACACACACAAGGCACCATTCACGAGCATTGCCTCATTTGCTCAACACAAAGATTCTTCCATACGCAATGCCTCATTCGATAAACCACAAACACACTGCATCATCTAAGCTGACTACTCCCTTCTGAAACTCGCGCTCCCCAGTCGCCCCTTATATTATCGCGCTCCCTCGTCGTTATAATCCAACTCATCTACCTACGTCCCCTACTACAGTATCATGTCGCTACTTACCTCTACCGTTACCTATTGTCATTTTTCTAGATCCCTATGCAATTATCCAAACCCTCCCTCGGCGAGCTTACACTGCCATAACCCCATAAATCTAATGCTCATGTGCCCGGGTGATGTGAGGGATGGTGGATTTGCCATCCCACCACCTCGGGCATCTTCCATTATCAATTTTGCCCATCCAATTCCAATTCTTGCCAATCCAAAATTTGCCAATCATCTGCCAATCAATTTTTGCTCATCAATTTTTGCCAAGCACCAATTCCCTATCCCTACCAAATGTCAATTAACTTGAGCCTCGGTGCGGCTTACATTCTCAAAGCTCGGCTTCGCCAAGCCGAGCAATGAACGCGGGTGGTTCGTTTCCTGCAGTTGGATCCGTCCGGCATTCGGTTCAGGGAAGCAGGTTTACTCGGGCCGAGATTCCAAGGTCCACCTCGGCTCTCGGCCCCCAATCTCGCCCGGCCGGAACGCCGCAAACACAAGGGGTCGCCGTGCCGACCCTTCCTACCTGCCCTCGAACCGGGCCGCCCACTCCGCTTAGCAGAGCGTGGATGCGACCATTCAGGGCGGGGCCCGGCGCGGATCACGCACGGCGGTTCTTTTGAAACCGCCGTGATTACGATCCCCGCCGGTTCCTGCAGCACCCAAAGCCCGGCACGAACCAAAGGCTCACGTCGGCTAAAAGTCGGTCTAACCGCTGCTCCGTTTAGCGTCGATGCTCCCCGGACATGCTCACACCACTCGTTCCGTCCGTTGCTCATACATCCCCCACATTTTGTCAATTCCACCACCGTACTCGCTCGTGCGTTCTCTTTCACTCCATACTCCGGTCTACTCATAACGCTCACAGACTTTGTAACGCACCTGACCACCACACACATTGGCACACACTCGTCGTTCGCACACGTCATTAACACACCTCCTCGCGCCCACTCCTCGGTCACATCCTCTGTGACAACCATGGGTGTGCACTCTTCTGCACACCCGATCACGCGCTTCAATGTGCCCTCTCGCAGTCACGCCACCACCAACTCAGGTGTGCATTCCCGCACACGCTCAACCATTCCAGGTGTGCATTCTTCCATTCCAGGTGTGCATTCTTTCTCACCTGCCACAACCAACTCGTACTCTGTGTCACTCTTACCACTACACTCCGTGGTGCATTCACACCCACTCTCGACAGCACACTCACTCCTCGGCGCGCACTTTTCCCTCACACACACCTCCGTTCCACACCTTTCTCACGCACCTTCTTGCGCACTCTCTCCCGGTACATACTCCGTACCACTCATCGGGGTGCATTCTTGCACACACCCGATCACCGCCGCACATCCTGGCTCACAAATACCTTCCGCACTCCCCATAGTTGGACCTCCTTGCACACCTCCTCTTTCCACACACTCTGTACCTGTCGCACACCTTACCAGCGGCCTCTCACGAACGCCCGGGTCCAAACCAACACCCAAGCCAACTGAATCTCCCCTCACACCATATACATTTCCGATTATATCGCCACTCACCTCGGCACCTCGTCTTCGCTCCTCCTCCGCCACCTGCAAACTCTTTATTTGGTCAGTAAGCACATCATCACGATTTGAGCACAGACCTTGTACATAATCCATCACTTCCTCCTTTATCTCCCTCTTAGTCTCCCTCCGTCTCTTCTTAATTTCACTTACCCCCTCTTCCACTTCCTCTAATTTTTGTTTCACCTCTTTTATTTCCCGGTGCGCCTCCTCAATTTCTTCCTCTAAGGCCACCTTGGTCGTTTCTATGTGCGTCCTGACTTCTCGTTCTTTTGTCTCCATTGCCTCTGTCACCTCGTCCAACCTCTTTGTCAACCCCTCGTGTACCATCTGACATTCCCTCTTAGTCGCTATCAGTTCTTTTTTTAATTTCCTTCTGTGTCGCCTTCAACCCTCCTATTACCGCCGTATTCTTTTCCACCTGCTCCCCCAATTCTTTTTGTCCCACCGTCAGCTGCTCTACTCCCCGCGTCAGATCTTCTATGCCCCCCTGTAACCTAGCCGTACTATTCCTCACCTCTTTCTCCATGCGCTCCTCACCCCGCCTTACCTCTTCATGTACCCCCGCGACCTCTTCGCCCACACCTCGCCTTATCTCCTCCCCCATCTCTCCCATCTCTTTGGTAGATGCCGCCCTCATCTGTTCCAAATCATTCCTCTGGGCATCCAATTTGGTTTCCAACCCGATTTTTACCTCTTCTATCTGATTCCCCATTTGTTTAATTTCCCAGGTGGATTGCTCCCCTATTTCCCTCAATTTGCCTTCCATGGTGTTTTCTAACCCCCCTAACCCATTCTTCACCCCTTCCATTTGGTTCTCCTGGGTGGCCATTCTATTTTCCAACTCCGTTAACCCATCCTTCATTTCCCCAATTTGATTACCCACGTCCTTCAGTTGGCCCCCCAATTTACCTTCTAGCCTTTCCAACCTGTTGTCTAACCCCTCAAATGTATTGTCTAACTCCTCAAATTTATTGTCTAACCCCTAGAATTTATTGTCTAAACTCTCAAGTTTGGCTTCTAGCCCCCCAATTTTGCCATCGAGCCCCCCGATTTGGCTTCCGATATCATTCCTCAATTCCCCAATTAGATTTTCCATATCATGTCTCAATTCCCCAAATTGACTTCCCAATTGCTCACCCTGAGCCCTCGTCTCGTCCCTCTGCAGGTTGAGGGACGCCGGCATTTGCGCCATAAATTGCTCCATGAGGGCTCGCATGTCGCCCACCCCCATTGGTGCAGCGGGCGTGGCTGCCGCAGCCACGTGCGAGCCGCCGCCATTTTGTGCGCCTGAAATCTTCGCTACCGAATGCATATTGCCTCCCTCCACCATTATTCCCACTGCCTCCCTGGGGTCCTGGGTCGACTCTACCCCCTCTTCTAACTCCCCTGCCGGCATCCGATCACCTTGATCATCCATGGCATGACTTAATTTGGAATGCGGCTCGTGCCGCAGGGTAATTGATGGATTGCGCCGAGCGAAGTGAACTGCAGTGCGAGCCGTTTAACAATGACTAAACCCCGATTGCTAAGTGTTTGGCCGAAATCGCACCACAGGAACTCAATTGGGAAATCACGAAAGCGATTGGACGAGGAAGAGGAAACCAAAGGTGAGAAATAACAGGATTTATTATTATTATTATTTACACAAAAACCCAAAGAGAAGAAAAGAAATGTAATTTACAGGGAAATGGAAGGAGCAGAAGGACACAGAGCAATTCTTACTTACACAAGCTTAACTTATACCCAGACAACACGAACAGAACAAACTCATGTACACAAAAGGATGGAATGGCAGGGATGGTATGGGAAGGCAGAGAAGGGTCCAGGCAGATGGTAGGCGTCGAAGTCCTGCTCCAAGCGCGCGCTCCGATCCACGCTTTGGGGTCGAGGCGAAAACCTGGCAAACAGCTCCGCGTGTCGTTGGACGCGACCGGACAATTATATAGCAGGGGAAAGTTGGTATGTTGCATACGCAATTCTCGGCAGGGCAATCCTTGTGGCCATCTTTCTGCCACTCTCCCTGCTCGCTCCACTCGACCTCAACAGAACTTGCAATTCGTCCTCCCTCTCTCGTCTGGCCCCTTACGCATCTCTGGTGGGGGCTGATGCAACGGGTTTTATAACCCCGCCCTCTTGAGCCATACCCACTCATTCTGGGTTGGTCGGCAAGGGCTTTCTTGGCTCCACCTTCTGATGACGATGGGCGGGCAACGCCCTTCTTCTCCGAGTTGGAGCACATGGGCAATGGAGGGTGAATGCAGTTGGTAATGTAGGCGAATGCAGTTGGTAATGTAGGCGAATGCAGTTGGTAATGGAGGCTTTGGGACGATTGAAAAGGGGATCTATCTTATTTCATTTGGTGCAGCGCAAGGCCAACTAGTGGAGACACGGCCTTAAACTGAAACACATAATAAAGAAATAACTATAGAGAGGGTCCTATGGTTTTCTACGTGTGTGCGATGGACTAACTAAAGGACGACCTTTGACCTTTACACAAATGGAGGTATTTACAAAGAATCATTACATTATTTACAAAGGGGTATATTTACAATCAATTACGTACACAAAGTGAACGTTTTCCAAAATCCGTTACAATATATATATATATATATATATATATAAAATATATATATATATATATATATATATATATATATATATATATATATATATTGTAACGATTTTGAGAAGTGTAACGGGTTTTGAGAAGTGTAACGGGTTTTGAGGAGTGTAACAATTTTGGAGGAAGGGTAACGGATGTGAAGAGTATGGTTTTGGTATGGTAACATCCTGGTAATGTAAATAATGGTCGCAGCCGTCCTCCTAATTAATTTCATAGAACATACACGCAGGTCACGATATATCTTTTAAATAGTGTATTTCCTTATTCCATGTAGGCTAAGTATGTGTTTTCCACTTGATTGACTTTGCATTGTATCAAACAAAATAAGCGTAGGCCCTTCCAATTTCCCCAAAACCTCCCTTCCATTTGCCTTCCGCATTTTGGTCGGTTTTTCTCTTCAACCACCATTGGCCACGAGGTAAGGTTGGAGAAGAAAGGCGTGTCTCCACCTCGTCAGAAGAGGGCAGGAGTGAACCGGCCCTAACAGCCAATCAACACCGCGGTGAGTGACCCGGTAGGCGTGCCCTCGGAGCCGGCGGCTTAATTCCGCCGGAGGTGATAAAAGCGAATGTAAGGAACTGCTTTACGGAGAGGCCTTGAGAGATACGCTGGGGGATGACCTGGAAGAGGAGCGCAATCCACCGCAAGCCCTACCTACCTGCCTGCAATATCCCCTGTCGTTGGAGAGACGCGCTGAACGGAGGGAGACGGCTCCACCCCAGGAAGAGGAGCAGGTGTGCCGAGCCAGCGCGTGACGGCCGCGGATACGCGACGGAGGTTTTCCCGCCAAAACCGCGAGGGGTTGAAAGCTGCTGCCTCCGACCTTGCCTTCCTCTCAAGCAATCAACCTCGAGCCATTACCTGCCTGCAATATCCACCGTGTGAGTGTGAACGTCCTGTCCTACTCGTTTGTCTTGGGGATTAAGTAAATGAAATAGAATAAGTTAACAATGCACTGTGTGACTGCTCTTTTCCATCTATTGCTGTAAATAATATTGGTCGCTCTAAAATATTGCTTGTGTGTGTATAATAAATCTGTTCTTCCTCCAAACTCTGTCTTTCTTCTCTCTTCTTCTCTTTCGGTCGCTTTAGAGGTTTCCCAATTGAATATCTGTAGCGCGATTAGTCAACGTTCGGGTGGAATCGGGTTCTAATCGGGGAGTAACTGTTCGGACGCGGTTAAATACACCACCGCTCGGTAAAATAACATCCAAAAACCGTGTCCGTAACAATATATACATACATATACATATATATATACATACAGACTTGGCATTTAATATGGAATTTTTTTTTTTCTTGACTTGGGTTTCCTTTCTGAACTCAGAATATCAATCTGGTGAGTTTCTTTTACGCTTCAGTGATTTCTTTGTTAAAAGAACCATGTCACTGATTGTCTGTTGCAGCAAGAAGTCAATAACAGGATTATATCACAGGTGGCGTGACAAAATGTACGGACAGGTATATTTGACGATTGGCTTCACAATCGGGTATATAAGGGTTGTTGCGTTCTGTATTTGTGGAAAACAACTGCTGCACATCTACAAAAGTTATTGCCGCTTCCTCTGGAGATGGTCCGTCAAATCGACAATGCTGTTTGTCATGGAGTGGTGGCTTTACGAAATTCCGGCATGAAACAGTGTGCTATTGCTCGTCAGTATGGCATCACTCAAGGTCAGGTGTCAAAGATCCCGAAACGAAATGCTCAGAGGGGTGTCCCTCCTCCAATATCGAGGCCAGGACTTCCCCGCAGAACCACAAGGAGGGATGATCGCCAGCTGCACCGGTTAGACTGCAATGGCCGTACCAAGTCAGCTAATCGGCTTAGGGCTAAGTGGCAGCAACTGACAAATGTGCCTGCATCCAGAAGGCTAGTCAACCAACGACTGGTTCAAGGAAGCTATCGTGCCAGGCGTCCCCTGAGAAAGCCACACCTGACAAGACAACACCGCCAGCGCCGATTGCAGTGGGCCAGAGAACACCGTCAATGGCAGCCAGGACACTGGAATCACATGATCTTCAGTGACGAGTCTTGATTTCTGGTCTATCGTCAAGATGGCCATGTCCGAGTACGCAGACAAGTGCATGAAGCCTACAACGAAGATTGTATGGTGCCAAGAGTCCAAGCTGGAGGTGGTGGGGTGACCGTTTGGGCTGCTTTTCATGCAGAGGGCAAAACGGACCTGGTTGTTCTGAATGGAAACCTGAACCAGTTCAAGCACAGGGCCATTCTGGAAGAAACATTGCTTCCATTTGCTCGTGTAGACTTTCGAGGAAACTTTGTCTTCCAAGATGACAATGCATGGCCTCATCGTGCTCGCATGATCCAACACTTTCTTGCTGACCGTGGTGTAGACCATATGGATTATGGAGTGGCCTGCCATGTCCCCGGATATGAATCCGACAGAGAACTTGTGGGCAGAATTAACGCGTCAAATCGACAACTTGGACCAGCAGCCTGCCTCTGTGCGTGAATTGCAGCAGGCTATTGTAACTGCGTGGCAAGCGATTCCTGTCCAAACCTTTACAAATCTCGTGAACAGCATGCCTCGACGTGTACGTGCTCTCCTGAATGCTCGTGGGGGTTACACGAAGTACTGAACTGTAATTTTACTGTCCATAATCCCAGTCGTAATTTAACTTTTGTTTTTGTAAAAAATATTTTTAGCTAATGTGCAAAATAAAGAGATACTTCTGGAAAATGCACAGAAGTTTAACACAGTACTGTCCATGAATTGAGTTCGATATCAGTTTACATCACTTTCAAGGATCAATTTATTTGCTTCGAAATGTCAAATGTGGTTTTTGTTTCTTTTAAAGGTCACATTAACAAAATCTAGAATAAGTTCAACATAATTCCAATGAACTTTTGGTTCTAAGTCATCTTGAAAAGTAAGTTCACCCCCACAAAAAAAATATTCCATATTAAATGCCAAGTCTGTATATATACATTGATAAATACATATATATACATTCATATATACATTATACATATATATACATTCATATATACAGATATATACATTCATATATAAATATATATACATTCATAAATACATATATATACATTCATATATACATATATATATACATTCATATATACATATATATACATTCATATATACATATATATATACATTGATATGTACATATATATACATTCATATATACATATATATACATTCATATATACACACACACACACACACACACCCAAGGTTGAGGCTCATGGAGCGGCTAGAACAAAGAATGGAACAGAAGGCTTAATATAACAAAAAGGACAGTACAAAGAAGGGTTGGGGGGCGGGGGACCAACAGCAGGGTAGAAGGACAAAATAGAGGTTGACTTGGAGGGTATTAAGGGATATCGGGATGAATGAGTTAGGTGAGCAACGTGGGACAAACAAGATAGATACAGCCACAAGCTCTCAATGAGAAAAGTGGAAGAAAACTAGAGCAATGCGACTGTGTCACCAATATGCTTCAGCATAATCCCACAATGGGTAGATGTCCTCGTTCCCTGTCATAAGATGAACAGGTTTGATTTAAAGTCCTTCAGCTGTTTTTGAAGTATCGGATTTTTACCAGACGTGACAGGTTTCACATCGATCGGTGAAATGGTATCAGAGAAGGGATTTTTTTTAAATACCGGCTTTTAAGGTACGATGGCTGCCATACCACATGACATATAACCTTAAAAAATGTACATTCTGCATATGTATGGGTAGGGGATCATTTTTGTCAAATTTTGTGTTGATCGGATAAGGTTAGTTTTTCTATGCAAGATGGCTGCCAAACCACATGACCTTTGACGTCATCATTTTCAAGCTATATTCAACAATGGTGTTGGATGATATATGTAAAATTTCGCATCGATAGGGTAAGTGGTTTCACAGATATAATTATCATAAAAACATTCTGAATGGGTGTGACTCCGACCCTGAAAGTTTCGTCTCCATTGGACATATGGTTGCTGAGAAAAGCGAGGTTTAGCCCGTACAGACGGACGGACAGACGGACGACAAACCGAAAACATAATGCCTTCGGGGGTGGAGGCATAAAAACGGGAAACATGGAATGAGGTGCTTGCAGAGGTTTCTAGTAGGTCGAAAAGGTCATGGTTTTGGATCTTGGGCGATAACACAAGGAACTCTGATGCAGGAGGCCATCATGCTCATGCCATTCCACCAATTTCCATGTACCTTTCTATCTTCATCGGTTCCAGGAACCTATCCAGCTCCTGTTTAAACCCTGGCACAGTTTCAGCTGCCACCACTGCTCCAGGGAGACCATTCCATGCATTAACTTCCCTGTGAGTGAAAGACCAACACCTCAATGTCGGCCCAACTCTCCTCTTCTGCACTCTCAGGCTGTGATCCTGTTCCTATCGCTGTCCAGAAAACGTTTTCCACACTTATTCCCTCTTGACCCTTCCTTATCTTAAACATCTCAATCACATCCCACCGTAATCGACTCCTTTCCAATGTATAAAGCTCTGTCTCCTTCAGCAATTCCTCATAGCCAAGTGTAGCTCGGCCCAGAATAGATGAAGTCACTCTGCGCTCGACCCTTGCCATGACAGCTGTGTCCTTTCCCAAATGTGATGACCAAACTTGACCACATTCCAGATGAGGTCTCACGAGATGGTAGTCAGCAGATGGTTTGAAGCCATGGAGGGGAGAATACTAACAACAGCACCACACTAAACAACAACAACAGCACCACACTAAACAGCAACAACAGCACCACACTAAACAGCAACAACAGCACCACGCTAAACAGCAACAACAGCACACTAAACAGCAACAACAGCACCACACTAAACAGCAACAACAGCACCACACTAAACAGCAACAACAGCACCACGCTAAACAGCAACAACAGCACACTAAACAGCAACAACAGCACCACACTAAACAGCAACAACAGCACCACACTAAACAGCAACAACAGCACCACACTAAACAGCAACAACAGCACCACACTAAACAGCAACAACAGCACCACACGAAACAGCAACAACAGCACCACACTAAACAGCAACAATAGCACCACACTAAACAGCAAAAACAGCACCACACTAAACAGCAACAACAGCACCACACGAAACAGCAACAACAGCACCACACTATTAGAGTTAGAGACTTCACCAGGTTTGGCGACGTTTAAAGAGCAACGGTAGAGATTGGAAGTTATGCGGTTGAGGGATTCCTAGACGTTATCTCGGCCTTGTCAGAGGCCTTGCTGTGTCGTCAAAAACTGGGCAGAAATGGCAATGAATTGTCGGGGTGTGACATGATGTCATCTCAGTTGCGTGATCAGGAGCGCAGCTGACATCAGCTCGCTACTAAACCTCAATTGTGCATCCAGAGGAGCTTGAAAATACAGAAATTCACATTAATCATATTCAGAAACCTTCAACAATGTGCGCGTCCAGGATTTCTTTCAGTACAATATAATAACCTGACCATCAAGGAATCCACTGCTTTACATATGCATGAACCAGGTGTAAATGCAATGCTTCCATTCCATGCATGAACCAGGTGTAAATGCAATGTTTCCATTCCATGCATGAACCAGGTGTAAATGCAATGCTTCCATTCCATGCATGAACCAGGTGTAAATGCAATGCTTCCATTCCATGCATGAACCAGGTGTAAATGCAATGCTTCCATTCCATGCATGAACCAGGTGTAAATGCAATGTTTCGATTCCATGCATGAACCAGGTGTAAATGCAACGCTTCCATTCCATGCATGAACCAGGTGTAAATGCAATGCTTCCATTCCATGCATGAACCAGGTGTAAATGCAATGTTTCCATTCCATGCATGAACCAGGTGTAAATGCTTCCATTCCATGCATGAACCAGGTGTAAATGCAATGCTTCCATTCCATGCATGAACCAGGTGTAAATGCAATGCTTCCATTCCATGCATGAACCAGGTGTAAATGCAATGCTTCCATTCCATGCATGAACCAGGTGTAAATGCAATGCTTCCATTCCATGCATGAACCAGGTGTAAATGCAATGCTTCCATTCCATGCATGAACCAGGTGTAAATGCAATGCTTCCATTCCATGCATGAACCAGGTGTAAATGCAATGCTTCCATTCCATGGAAAACTTATGCCAAGAAGTCGTGGGTTCATTTGACGACAGTCTTTGGGTACTGCCACTGGTGACATGGAGCCCAGTGCTCCCTGCCCCAATGGTCGGGTTGTTGGCGACTAAAGCGACTACCCTCACTGGCTTTTCTGGTGGGGAGGGTGACTGTGACAACCTGCCAGGACTAAAAACAACACCTGATAAAAGAGCGAATGAGCTCCTGTAGGGAGCCAACGGTCACCCAGTAAGGACATGATGTCTCCTAAAAAACACCCATCTGGTTTGGACCAGTTTGTGGCAACTCAGGCACCCACGAGGGGTAGTGGAACCCTTGATGTGAAGCAGATGAGCTATTCTTTGGCAACAGCAACCATCAAAAGGTAGATGAGCTGGTATTTCACCCAATGGCAACCACAAAACCACACCAGTGGGGGAGATAGTGCGTAAGCAGAGTTGCCGAAGCCGGGAAGCCATGTTTCTCGTCCGGTGGATGACACCACAGTCCAATTCTTCCCCAACAACTTTTATACCATTTTCATAATATAAGTGAGCACTACTCTTTGTTGTCAGTGCTTATTCGTCAAACCAAAAATCCACTTGTCGATCGTGCACGTGGTGATCCACATGATGATTGCTGGAGCAATGCACAGAAACATAGTAACTCACTAGTAAACCACCAGGGGGCACCTCTCAGACTTTTTGGAAAACGATTTTTAAAATTTGCTGCCCAAAATGTTCCATGTGGCTAATAGTGCGGACATCTGATTGGTATCCTCGAGATTGTGGGTTCAAATCCAGCTGAAGGTAGTATTTAGATCACAAGCTTATGGAAACCAACCTCTTCCCACGCAAACTGGTACGTCACGATTGAACTTTAAAAAAAAAATTCAACTCTCGTCACCTCACTGATGTCATTCGGAGGTAAACTACCTGCTCTTACCTGTGTGTAGTAGCACCATTCCATATTTTTTTGGTTTACTCCCTTCTCAGTTACCACATTTATCTCCATCTCTCTTTCACAGAATTACAACGACAACAGCACTCGGTAGAGCGCACACCTCCACCAGACTGAACAGTTTACATTTTATATCCCACTGATGGGTCAGATCTGGATCCGGACCTGAACCAAACTCTAATCAGCTCGTCACCTACCCAGCTCATTCAACAAGTTTTGCCATAAGTCATCCACACCTTGAGATATCGTGCTATATATCGGTTTTAGCCCTATCACTCAATGGTGACGAATCACTTGAAAAATTATCTGATCCAGATCCAGATTCGGATCTTCACCAAAATCAAATCAATTTGGCCTTGTCACACACACAACCTCTCCACCAGGTTTTATTCAAATCCGTCCACAACGTTTTGAGATATCCTGTTCACAAACAAACAACCAAGAAGCCGTCATGCAGAGCACGATACTTGCAACCCCCCGCCCCCCCAAAGGTTGCCATTGTTCCATCAAATTGTCCATTTCATCAAATTGACAATCTTGATCAAAGACCAAGTCAATAGGATGAAAATTGATGGGTTTTTTTTCAGATGAAAAGTGATGATTTTGGAAGTCTGATCTTGAGTTGACCTTTTGACCTAACAAAAATTAGTTGGTTTCCCTGTTCAGTGAGGCACTATGCGAATGCTGTTACATTTTCAAGTCAATTGGATGAAAATTGATGATTTTTCAGATGAAAATTGATGATTTGGGAAGTTTGACCTTGAGTTGACCTTTGACCTTTTCACCTCAAAAATAGATGGTTTCATATTTAGTGACTCAATGTGCAAATGCTGTTCAATTTTCAATTCAATCGGATGAAAATTGATGGTTTTTCAGATTAAAAATTGATGGTTTTGGAAGTTTGACCTTGAGTTGACCTCAAAAATAGTTGGCTTCCCTCTTGACCTCAAAAATAGTTGGTTTCCCAATTCAGTGAGGCACTATGCAAATGCTGCTAAATTTTCAAGTCAATCGGATGAAAAATGGCGATTTTAGAAATTCGACCTCCAGATGACCTTAGACCTCAAACCTTTGACCTCAAAATCAATAGGCTTCTGAATTGTGACAAAATCAATAGGCTTCTCAATAATTGTGACGACCTCTACAACTTGGTGAAGTGTTGTGACAATTGGTTTAAATTGTGACCTGTAGGCGAGTGACAAACAAACAGACAGACAGACATACGTACAAACAAACAGAGACAGAATAACAAACGCAACCGACCAATATGCTTGAAAAATCTTCAATTTTACAAGTCATAAGAAGACGTCATGCAGAGCACGATACTTGCAAAATCTGCCCCCCACCACCGCCCCCCAAAAAAGGTTGCAACTGATCCAGCAAATTGTCCATTTCATCAAGATCAAAATTGATGATCTTGATCAAAGTTCGGGTCAATAGGATGAATAGTGACGATTTTTAAATGAAAATTGATGATTTTGGAAGTTTGACCTAGAGTTGACCTTTGACCTTAAAAATAGTTGTTTTCCCTATTCAGTGAGGCAATATGCAAATGCTGTTCAATTTTCAAGTCAATCGATTTCAGAAATTTGACCTCCAAATGACCTTTGACCTCAAAATCAATAGGTTTCTCAATTGTGACGACCTCTACAGCTTGGTGAAGTTTCATGACGATTGGTTTAGAATTGTGACCTGTAGGCAAGTGACAAACAAACAGACAGACAGACAGACATCGAAACAAACAAACAGACAGAAAAAATTCACTCATAGAGCGACACTTGGCAAAAGAGAACAAAGCAGAATGGCACTCAGTAGAGCATCCTTTTGACCTCACAAATAATTGGTGGTTGAACTCAGTTCGCTGATATGAAAATCCAATTCAAATTTCAAGTCAATCGGATGAAAATTGAGGCTTAAAAAAATTTGAAAAAAGTGGTTGACCTTTGGCCTATGTTGAACCTTTGACCTATGCTGATCTCAAAAATAGTTGTTGGTTGAATTGAGTTAACTGATATGTAAATCCTATTCAAATTTCAAGTGCATCGGATGAAAATTGAGGATTTTAGAAATTTGAAATTGTTGTTGACCTTTGGTCTGTTGCTCTTTTGGCCTATGGTGATCTCAAAAATAGTTGGTGACAGAATTCAGTTTGCTGATATGTAAATCCCATTCAAATTTCAAGTGCATCGGATGAAAATTGAGGATTTTAGAAATTTGAAATTGTTGTTGACCTCTGGCCTATGTTGACCCTTTGGCCGATGCCGATCTCAAAAATAGTTGATGGTTGAATTTAGTTAGCTGATATGTAAATCCGATTAAAATTTCAAGTGAATCGGATGAAGATTAAGGATTTTAGAAATTTGAAATTGTTGTTGACCTTTGGCCTATGTTGACCTTTAGGTCTATGCTGATCTCAAAAATAGTTGGTGGTTGAATTCAGTTCACAGATATGTAAATCCGATTCAAATTTCAAGTCAATCGGCTGAAAATTGAGGATATTAGAAATTTGATAAAAAGTGGTTGTCCTTTGGGCTATGTTGACCTTTTGACCTCAAAAATATATAGGATTTTGTCAGACCACGAACTCAACCATTTGGTGAAGTTTCGTGAAGATCGGTTTAAAATTGTGACCTGGAGGCAAGTATAAGTGAGTGGACAGCAAACACACAAACACACACAAACAAACAAACGCACAAACCGGAGTGATGAACATACTTGCAAATTTTTTTTCTTCTTATTTTGCAAAGTAATAACAAACGCAACCGACCAATATACTTGAATAATCTTCGATTTTGCAAGTAACAAACAGACAGGTGAAAACAACCTCCATAGACATTCGGTAGCCGAGGTTTAAAAAATTTCAGTTAATTGTTTGATCCACAATTTCAATTTGCGCTACTCATGGCAATATGAACAAGAAAGCCAACATTTTGAGGGCCTTGTTTCTTATATCCACGAGGGAACGAGTTTCATTTTTCGATCAACTTTTGGGACAAAAATGAAAACCTTGAAGCTTTGAGACCCAGTTCTCATCCAAAACAAACTCTGTTTCCTGCAAATGACACAAATCTCCAACTGTTTGAGCTTTGCCTGCTTTGCAGAACTGAAACCAGGCTGTGCCACATGTCTGTGTAGAGTGCACCCCAAACCACCAAAAGATAACAAATTTAAATCGCAGCAACTTAAATCAGAGGGCACTGTGGGAGAGAATTTATTAATTGCGTACTTAATTTGTGGAAGTTAAGTGGATTTCCTTGAGCCTCCACCTGATGTGTGGCAAGCACTTAAGTTTTAATTGCGTACTTAAGCTTCATAAATACATATATTAATCAGCGTTAAGTGTATTCTATTTTATTTGTCTGAGAGCTTTGGACAAGTTTGAAATCTCACGACAAATTCTTGCAGGGCTTGCCCGTGTGCAAATGGTTGTTGCAACAACCTGCCTGCTCAGAAAAGCTTCCCACCGTTTGTAACTCTTGAAAACTTTTTTTTATCTTGGAGGAGTGAAGGCCTAATCCATGTTGCATGACGTTCTCCACACCTGGTGCGCAATAATTAAAATTACAAAGCATACTTTGTTTTCCAAAAGGACTGTCTATGAGTTCGTAAAACTTTAACTGTATACTCATGAGGTTTAAACTATAGAATAAAACACTTTTATTATTAGTAAGTTTGTACAAATATATAGTGTAGTTCTGAAGTTACATTAAAAGCCTGGTGTTGGCTTAGCGGTTAGGGTGCCGGCTTGGGATCCTAGGATCCTGGGTTCGAATCCCTGTCGATTGCTAAATTAACACCAGGGGGGTTTACTCAGCCTGTCATCCTTCTGAAGTCGGCAAATTGAGTACCAGCTTGCTGGGATGAATGATACCGGTGTGCACCCTGGCTTAGAACAGGTACACCGTATCCCTGCGCATCGTAAGAGGCGACTAAGGGTTGGCGTCAGGAAGGGCATCCGGCCATAACAAAAATTTCCTCAAACAGGGAACCATGATTGTCATGGGGCCCACTAGGCTAACCCCCGCTCTAGCGGGGAAAATGGCCTTAAAACGATCATTCTTCTACAGTCACGTGAAAAAGTAAGTACACCCCATGTAAAGTTTTGACTTTTTCAACATATTTCAACATACAGCTATTTGATCTTCATTTCAAAAATATTGATAGATAAAGGTGATATAATATAACAAATATCATGAAACATTTACATTTTGTAGTCCATTGTATAATTTAAATAAACATAAATGCAAATTTCGCATGTGGATAAAGTAAGTACAGCCCATTAAATGTTTTAAAATCTTTTTAACATATGTGGACATATCAATATTTGATCTTCATTTAAACAGTATCTACACATAATGGTGATCGAATTGAACAAAAAACAATGAAAAATTGACTTTGTAATAATTTATTCAACAAAAAATTGTTGCACAGCATGCACAATTGCATGCACAGCTCGTTTCAAATCCCCCCACAACATCTCGATAGGATTTAGATCATGGCTTTGACTTGGCCATTCCAGAACCCTCCATTTCTTTCTTTTCAGCCATTCCTTGGTGGATTTACTGGTATGTTTAGGGTCATTGTCATGTTGCAAGGTCCACCTTCGGTTGAGCTTCAACTTTCTGACAGATTGCCTCACATTATCCTCAAGCACCCTCTGGTACAATGAAGAATTCATAGTGGATTCTATGATGGTGAGCTGTCCAGGCCCTGATGCAGCAAAGCTGCCCCAAACCATAATATTTCCACCACCATGCTTTACAGTTGGTATCAGGTTCTTATGGTCAAATGCTGTCTTTGGTTTTTGCCAAACATGTCTTCTGGTACTGTGGCCAAAAAGCTCTACCTTTGACTCATCTGTCCAGAGCACATTGTTCTAGAAGTGCTGGAAGTGCTGGTGGGCCATAAGTAGCCATACATAGGGTTTTAAAAAGTGGTCACAGACGTACAGCCACAGATGAAGATACAACGGACAGAATACTAACAAAGCTTACACGGAGTCCCCTAAAAAGTACACGACGGTTGTCTGCAGAAAGCGGTGTCAACAGATCGAGTATCAGGTGCATTTTGAAAGCAAACAAATGGCATCCATACAAATTGCATATGGCGCAGCATCTGAGTGAAGATGACCCGGATAGACGGATGGAATTTTGTGAATGGGCATTAAGCAAATTGAACGATGATGCAAACTTCTCATCTGGGATCTTGTTTACCGATGAAGCCAATTTTTACGTCAATGGAGAGGTTAATCGGCAAAACTTACGTTATTGGAGTAATTTCATAAAAGTGTTTATTTTCCCTATGTATGGTTACTTTTGGCCCACCCTGTATTATGTTATAACTGTATGCTTCACAATAACTGAGAATTGTATTTTCTGTAACCCAAAATCTCTCCCAAGATGAAAGGATTGTACAAAACCAGTTTGCCTTCATCACACTTGAATCTCTTGCAACTTTTCGTATCTCGTATCCAAAGCGGCCCCCGGTGTGCGTCATGGTGAACAAAGACGTACTCCGCTGTACGTAGATCCGGCGGGACGTGGGCCTGAGGCAAACCATGTTGAGATGTGGACACTGGTGCAAACATATTGGCATTCTCCTGGAGAACCGACCGCTGACGGGCAGCGGACCAGGGGCTTGTGGCGTTAGGCATGAACTCCCCGGGAACCCGCAGCGGCTGGCCATAGACGAGCTCCGCGGATGAGAACTGGAGGTCTTCCTTTGGGGCTGTCCTGAGGCCCAACATGACCTATGGGAGTCTGTCGGCCCAACTGTCATCCCGGAGGCTGGCCCTGAGAGCAGCTTTCATAGAGCGATGGAACCTCTCACACAATCCATTAGCCTGGGGATGATATGCAGTGGTGTGATGGAGCTTTACCCCCAACCCCTGGGCGACAGCACCCCAGAGCTCTGAAGTGAACTGGGGCCCTCCGTCTGAAGAGATGTCCGAGGGGGCGCCAAAACGGGCAACCCAAGTGCCGATGAACGCCCGGGCCACATTGTGATGGATGTTGTAGATGTGAGCGGGACAGCCTCTGGCCACCTGGTGGTCCTATCAACCATCGTGAGGAGGTGGGTGAATCCCCACGAGGGGGTTGGGGGCCCTACCAGGTCCATGTTAACATGGTCAAACCGTCGCTTGGGCACTGTGAATGGCGCCAATGGGGCCTGGGTATGGCGATGCACCTTCGAGCATTGGCACTCGGCGCAGGTGTTGGCCCAGTCGCGCAAATCATTCCTGAGCCTGTGCCAAACGAACTTCGCCACCACCAACTTTTGCGACGCCTTCCTGCCCGGGTGAGAAAGACCGTGGATGGCATTGAACACCAGCCGTCTCCAGCTGGTGGGTACGACGAGGCGAGGCTGTCCCAAAGATACGTCGCACAGTAGCGTGGTGCCCGTGTCCCTGAACGGCACATCAGACAGTCGAAGCCCCGTGACCGCCGCCCTACAGGCCTGGACATCTGGGTCGGAGATCTGATTGGCTGCCATGTGGGCGTAGTCGATGCCAAAGTGAACCATGCCAGCTATGGACCGGGGGAGACAATCGGCGACCGTATTATCCTTCCCAGCCTCCACTTTAGACGGCAGTGGGAAGGCCCTGTCAGGGAATAAATATTCATATTAACAATATTGCTAGAATATATATATATCAATGTAATCTTGTTTAAAGTGGATATGTTTTACTTTACGAATGAGTAAAGTGCATAGAACTAACAGGTGGGCAAGAGAGTTAATTTAAGAAAACAGAATGTGTAATGCACTGGGACTGCCATCTGTGTCTATCAATTTAGCCTGTGTTCCATAGATGGAACACAGGCTGCAAATTCTTCCTCAGCAGGTCAGAGTATTTGACCTCTTGAACAGAAATAAGTACAAGCTAGCCAAGAGAGCCAAATAAGGTTTTGGAATAAGAGACACCCTGCATGCTCTGTAACATCAAAGGGTTTTGGGGCTTTAAAACCAAGAGAAAGTTGCATTGGAGAGAGAGAACTGGGAGAGTGATGGAGAAGCAGTGGACGAGCAGAGTGGACGGGGAACAACTGAAGACTGGTCAGCAACTGAACGAGCTTCAAAAGACCTACAGACCGAGCTTCAACCAAGACCTACCGAACGAGCTTCAACAAAGACGAACAAAGACTCATTAAAGATCTCGGCTTAGTATACAACAATTCTCAAGTATACAGCAAATTCTGAAAAGTGAATAAAACATTGATTTTGCTAAACCGAGTCTCTTGAAGTTTTAGTAACATAACACCAGAAATTGTTAATAATTCTCCAAGAAGTGGTGGCCCGTAGGGATTCAACTGCCCAGGTAAACAAGGTAAGCTTTTGTTTGTTATCTGTGTAGTCTGATGTTAATCTGCGCAAATAGTTCAGTGTTTGAGTTTTGTGTATGTTTGTTGATGTGTGGAAGGAAAAAACATGAGGCCTTTAACAGGTTTCAGAAATCATGCCAATTTTTTCTTCTCTTTTTTATGTATACGCATTTTTTAGGAATGGTGCCATGGACTGTCACAAATATCCACTAAAGCCTTTTGTCTTTAGAAACGGTGCTGTGCTTTCATGAAGGACCACTGATATCGTATATACTGTATAATTATTGTACGATTTTTTAAATTTCAGAAGTCATGACGAAAAAATTTTTTTTTAAATAATAATAATTTTTTTTTATTTTTTTCTCTGTAATTTGAAATTTTTTTCGGTACATTCTACGAGTGCAAAGAGCCACTAACGTATCCCGGGACGTTAGCGAAAAAGGGTGCTGCATTCGTCCAGTCATGAAAATATTTTGTGTATTTATTTGATTTTATGCGTTCTTTCAGTTCAATGGTCTGTGTTACATATCTTCCCATTCCTTTTGGATGATGATTCAAATTTGCTGGGTTCCTACGGTTGAGACTTATATAATATTTTTCCTGTGGTGAGCCTCGTTTTTGATGTGGTCACGAGGGACGAGTCGATATGCTCTTGCACGAGTGGAACAGCGTTTTTCAAGCGATTTTTTAATGCGATTAAAAGCGATTTTTTAAAGCGATTTTACAGTAAAAAAGCGATTTTATACAGCATCTGTACAGTAAGCCAAATAATGGTAAAATCGACTGGCTCGATTTTAAGTCATAAAAAATTCCATTGTGGCACAAATATGGGTTTTTGTACCTTCATAAGAGTTAATTCGAAGCGGTTTGGATGCACGTCTGCATTTTATGCACATTTATGTGTGTGATTGGCCAAATGTGCTCTTATGAACACAAGAAATTGTAATCTTATGAATTATGATGTTCTGACAGGGATGACTTGATGAAGTGCACCATCAATTCATTTTTCCCATGTAGGACAGTAATGTAATTTTTAATTTCTAATGTAATGTTTGTAATGCAACGTAATTTAAAAAAAAATAAATAAAGTTTCCGTGTCATCTCCAAGTAAGACTTGCACACACTGATGCCAGTAATTGTATCCTGCCAGTGGAATGCGTGCAGGCAGGTTGCCCATGGCAACCGTTTGGTGTTGTGTTCTGGGTCCCGTCCACTTCTACATATGGGATCCGAAGCGATTTTAATGTAACCTCTTTCACCTTTTCTTGCCCTACACCCCCCAACCTTCCCTCGCCCTTTCCCCCTCCCTCCTTCCGTCCCCCCCCCTATCCAAACCCCCCATTTTTTTCTTCCCTTCTGTATCCCTTCCCCCCTTCCTTTTTTCTCTCCAAACTTACTTTTTACCTGTATATTTACATCCTGATTAGAAAAAAAATATATATATATATATTTTTAGGATTTTTTATGGCGGCGGCCATCTTGGACCACAGCTAAAAATCCTTCAATCAAGATGAAATTTAATGAGAGCCAATCCCATGCTACTGTGATCCGTAATCTCTAAAAAAAAAATAGAACCATCGAATGTACCTTTGATCATTTTATATTTCATCTGTCTTTTAAGATTTTAAAAAGGGAATTTATTGATATAAGATACTATGACATTTGACAAGGCAATTAAATGGAGGGAAACCAATGATGAAATATATTGTGATCTGGTTATACATGAATGAATTTACATGTACATGAATTTGTTGACCCCAACCCAATCCTAACCCTAACTTCATTCTACCATTATCCACCCCCTCCAAATCATATTATATTACTGATTGTATGAGGCATGTATAGGATCGTTGATTGTATGGGATTGAATGGGATTGCATATCCCATATGGATCCCATGTTGATTTAGCATATCACCTCATTATGTGGCTTTATGTGTTTTTGTGTGTGTGGGTATGTGTTTTTCATTCTCATTTTTTAAATTTCTCCCTCTCCCTAAAAAATATGGCCCCATAGTGTTAAAGTGATGAGTGCCATGATACGACACAGTTGAAATGGTTAAAATAATACACAGATGAGTGTATGATTTGCACCGAAGGTTGAGAGGGACAATAGTATCCATCATATAACCTTTCACAGCCTTGTAAGGGAGAATAAGTGCAGCCAATCATACACAGTTATTTTTAGACAAATACAATGGGTGTCGTATTTCGCATAGTATTGATACCCTTAAGCCCCACCCCTCCCCCAGCCTCATTCCTCCCTTGGCATTCTGCCACTTCTCCTCCTCCCTTCCCCACCCTTTCCTCCCCTCTTTCCTCCTCCTTTCCTCCTCCTTTCCTCCTCTTTTGTTTCACTTTTACCTGTTTCCCTTTTCATAGTTCTCATTGTTTTCGCTCATTGTTGATGAGATTCATGTTTGTCATATTTTGATTATTGATGTTCATTCTCAAATTTTGTTAATGATAACTGTTTCGTTGTTGATTATACCACGTGGATGTATTGATACAGGTAATGCTTGTCTTCTGCAATGGATGATTATGGTAGGATTATGAATTTCTATTCACTGGTACACATTTCAGGAATCTTACACCATTTTAATTGTCAAGAACTTTGAGTGTCTTTCAAAGTGAGACATGGTGGGTGACACATGACATGACATGTGACATCACATGACGTGTGACACGTGTGACATGTGGCACGTGACATGTGCGACATTGCCCAATGAACTGGTTCATATCTGTCTGATCAATTTGGTTGATTGTCTCACAAATGAAGGGTTGAGTTGCCTTCAGTGGTTGTTAAACTTTCATTTGTGATATGATGACCACACAGGATTGAAAAAATATGTCAGATATGATCCAGAGGCAGAACGGTGATTTGTCAACTGACGGCAGATATGGGTCAAACGGTGACGACCGATGCTCATATTCCCCGTCAGTGGATGGAACTGTTTTGGCAACATTGGGAAAAGGTTTAGGTATAAAGTAATGTTGATCCCATATCATAGTTCAGTATCAGACATTGGTTTCAATTCGGTATCAGACTGATAAATGTGAATTTGGATATTATCATTTATATTATTTTATTATATATTATTATTAGAATTTTATTGATGAATATTGATAAATTGATTGAAATTGCATAATTGAATTGATTCTGATTCTGATCCGATTGATCTGATTGATTTTGATCTGATTAATTTAATCTGATCTGATTTTATTTAAATTTAATTTAAACAAGTCAATTGATGGATGAATAAAAAGTGCGGTCTCAAGAAAGACGCTTTGAGACATTTGCAAAACATCAATGTGCAGACAACCTGGGACGATGAGCGAGGTGGTGAGTCTAGTGGTTATTTGTTATATTATGTGGTTATTTTTGTTTGACCCCCCCTTAACAGGACTTACTGATCCAGACTCATCTGCAACACTGATCAGTGAGATTGGGGTGTGGGAAAAGCCACAGGGCAGGGGGACTCTCTGGAAATCACCTGAAGTCATCAAGTGGACAGGTGGAGAGATACTTCCTGGAAGACCACAGAGTAGAGCTTATCGGAATAAGCTAGACCACAACGCATTCAACGCTACTTTGTATAAGGTGGAACAAACTTCTGAGATTTTTGCAGTACACACAGTTGATAGTGGGTACAGGTGTAGTCCGATGTGTAGTCCTTGTAGCTATTTGATATATTGAGTGAGTATAAAGAGGTACTCACACACAGGCAAAATGGGAAGTGGATTCTGCAAGATTAAACAAGGTCAATTGGATTTGAAGAAAGACGTGAAACAGATACAACATAGGTTGTGTAAGGTTGCAAATCAGATGCCTCTTCGAGTCAGCAATGGAGAGCAATCCCAACCCAAATTGTATCCAGAAGCCAGATCATACGAGACAAATGAACTGGAAGACGAAACTCCTCCACCTTATCGGAGACATATTGTATATCAGCCACAGGTAGTGCCTGTACCTGTACCTGTACCTGCCGAAAGACCAGAACAGAGTGCAGCGATTGGTTCTAGTCAACAGAGGACAGGTGAAAGACGTGACCCATTTGAGGTAACTACCCAAGAGGGTGCAATTGGGGCACAGGAACCGACTCAAAGTGGGCAAACGATGCAACCAGCTGCTATACCTTTATCATGCTCTCCATTTCACCATACAAGGAGTAAGGGTCGTGTGATAAATGCCAATCAATCTAACGATCAATGTGATTGGCTAATGAATGATCAAAAGTTGACTCTCTCACAAGGAGGGTTTGAGCAATGTGGTGTTATGAATTTTCCTCAGCGGCAATTTCCAGGGGCAAATCAGCAACAACCATGCCATCAATCAAAACAGATCCACTTCAATTTGCGGAGGAACTGCGGTTAATTGTGGAAACTCAGTTGCCCACTGCAAGAGACATGGAAATACTTTTTAAATGGTTAATTCCTAATACCACCACTTTGAGGAACTTAATGCGTGAGGCCAACTGGGTAAATACGGAAGATGGACAGGTAGACATGCCCACGGAGGCTAGAACGGCACAGATCAATAAATTGATAGAGGCCATACAAAAATTGCCACCACTGACGGATTGGAACAAAGTGGTTACATGCAAGCAGAAAACAGGCGAAGATGCTAGCGATTATTTGGACAGATTGCGAGATGTTTTCCGACTATATTCAGGAATAGACCGGGCACAAATTGAAAATGCCTTAAAACCCCTTTTTATTAATGGTCTGTTGCCCAAATTGAAGAGTGAAGTGGAAAGACAATGTATTGCTTGGGAAGGCAAGCCAATGCAAGAAATATTGAATTACGCCTTGCATCATCAGCGGATTCAAGCCAGGAATAGTGCTGTAAATGCCGAGAAATTGATGCAACTACAGACTCAAGCCCTGATGACTACGAATCAACGCAATAGGTTTTCTGGGCAACAACGCAACAATGCAGTAGGAGATAACCAGAGAGTGGAGTGGCAACCCAGAAACCAAGAGATGCAGCCCAGCGATACAAGTCGCTGAGACTGATACAAGTCGCACGATACAAGTCGATACAAGTCGCACGATACAAGTCGCTGATACAAGTCGCACGATACAAGTCGCTTGAGATCTCGCGAGATCTTGGAGACGGCGGCAGGGATTTTCGAAGCTCCACACGGTCTCCACGTTTTTCGAAGTTAAGTCTGTTCACAATTGTATTTTGTCGAAACTGTATTTATCTTTCGGGGTGTGAAGTTATTGTGTGCAACTTTGGTTGTTTCTCGGTGTTTATCTTTCATAAATTGATCGTCTGTTTGCCGTGTCGCGAGCAAGGCCTTGTACAGTGTGCACTGTACAACCTTGAGGCTTTGTTTTTCTCTCAGTGGTCCGTCGTTTGTGATCCAATAACTTTCGTTCTCTGTATTCCCAGGCTTTTCACCCATAGCCTACTTCCTTGTGTAAATCTCAACTCAAAAAAAAAAAAAAAAAAAACATTTCCTTCTCTGTTCTCATTCGTTTATTCATTCTTATTTGTTCGTTCGTTCTTCGACCACGTGTTTCTCCCCCATTTCCCCAGATAGTTTTCACTCATTAACCTTCAATGTTTACACTTTCCCCTCAAGTTATGTATTCCGTCATATTTTATAACACCTTTTTCTTCTTCTTCTTTAAAAGGCTGCTTTCGACTTGCTCACCAAATCAATTCATCCCAAAAAAAATATCCATCTCCTATAGTGCCTTTGTTCTACATTCCCTAAACTCTCCTGCACTCCATCCTCCATCCAGCGTCCTTAAACGTATTTTTAACTCGAAGGTCACAAGAAACTCATTTTGCAATAAATGTTCGTTTCCCATAAATCGTACACTTTCAAAAATCCAATCTCACCCCTCCCCTCCAAATCTTCCCCATAACCCCTCCCCTCCAAATCTTCCCCATCACCCCTCCCCTCCAAATCTTCCCCATCACCCATCCCTTTCAAATCTCCCCCCTTGCCCCCTCCCTCCTAAACTACCCCCTCACCCCTCCCCGCCAAGACGCCCCCTCGCCCCTCCCCTCCTAGAATCCTGCCTCACCCCTCCCCTCCAAATCTCCCCCATATCCCATCCCTTTCAAATCCCTCCCCTTGTCCCTTCCCTCCCAAACTCCCCCCTCACCCCTCCCCTTCAAATCTCCCCACCCTCATTGCTTCTCAATTCCCCCCCGCTCACTCCCCCTCCTCAAAGCGTCCTCCCCGCTTCTTCCCCCTTCAAACTCTCACCTCCATCTCCCCCAACCTTCTGCCTCGCTCTTCCCCCTCCTCAAATAACACCTCATTGTGGCTCACCCAATCACCATCAAACCTTTTGTCCGCCCCATCCTTCCCTTTCTCCGAGCTATTCTGAAATCTCTGACACTCCTTCAACAGCTCTCCCTACCTCTTCCACCTCTTCCACATCTTACCCTACCCCTCCTCCCCCCTGTTCTGTATCTGATGCTCCCCCTTCCTCTTCATTAACGGTATGGACCTCAAACATCCGGGGCCTTCGTTCAAACTTAACCGATCTCTCCATACAGGTTGCTTCTGTCAAACCAGACGTGATCTGCTTAACAGAAACTTTCCTCCTTTATGATGTCTCTGATTCCATAGTATCTCTCCCGGGCTACTCCCTCCTCCGGTATGATAGACCTGAGCCTCGTCCTGGAGGCGGGGTTGCTATCTTTATCAAAAACTCTCTTCCTCACTCGCCCTGCACTGCACTCTCTCCACCTCACCCCCAGGAATACCTCTGGCTACGGCTTCCCCTTCGCTCCCACCTCTTGTTCATATGTGTGTTGTACCGTCCACCAAACAGTGATGACTCCATCTACATCTCGCTGTCTGATGATATGGACCAACTTCTATCTACTCATCCCAACTCTCTCTTCCTCATATGTGGTGATTTCAACTGTCATCATGCCAGTTGGCTGGGTGTGGGTACCTCTCTCACCAGCCATGGCTCCTCAGCAAAGGACTTCTGCGACTCACTGGGACTGACACAATCTGTCAATTTCCCGACCCGGATCTCAGTCAACGGAACATCTTCTCTTCTGGACTTGGTTATGACTAACTTCCCTGAAAATGTCTGCTGCTCTTCTTCTGCTCCGATCGGAACATCTGATCATGTCCTTGTTAAAGTGGACATCTCTCTGACCATCCTCAGGGAGCCTGCTCAGCGTCGACGAGTCTGGCATTTCACTCAGGCCAACTGGCACGGTCTTCAAGCAGCCATCAATCATCTGGACTGGTCTCCCATCTCTACCACCTCTGACATCAACTCATCCTGGGAATTCTTCCAAAGTAAATTGCTCTCTCTCATGCACAGATTTATCCCATCTCGTCTTCAGTTGTCATACCCTTCCTCCCGTCCATGGTACACGGAATCTTGTGGTGAGGCTGTTGCCCAGAAACAACTTGCCTTCGTCTCCTGGAAAGCAAATCCAACGGAAGGAAATCTCATTTCCTTTCACAAAGCCCGAAACAAGTGTGTGTCCACCCTCAGGAGAGCCAGGAAACAATATCTCTCCGTTCTCAAGACCGAACTCTCTTATCTGTCTCCCTCTTCCAAATCCTGGTGGCGTCTGGTCAAATCCGTTTCTGGTGTTTGTTCCCCCTCCATCCCCTCCCTTACCTCAAACGGCTACACAGCTGACTCCGCACGTGAAAAAGCTGAATGCCTCAACTCTGTGTTTGCCTCTAAATCTTGTGTCCCAAACCCATCCCTCTCTGTACCCACCATACCCAGTCGTACCCTGCTGCTCCTGGACTCCGTGTCCTTTCCTCCTGACAAGGTGGAAAAGTTTCTGTCAACCCTCGACTCTGATTCTGCAACTGGACCCGACGGCATCAGCCCACGGGTCCTAAAATCCTGCTCTGCTGCTCTATCTCACCCTCTCTCTGTTCTCTTCACCCTCTCTTTTGCTCAAGGTCAACTGCCATCTGCTTGGAAATCAGCCAACATCACCGCTTTGCACAAAAAAGGTGCAAAAACAGATCCTAGCAACTACAGACCAATCAGCCTTCTCCCAATTATCAGCAAAGTCATGGAATCCATCATTGCTTCTGATATGAAATCTTTCCTCTTCTCCAATGGCTTGATCTCTGATCATCAATTTGGTTTCAGACCAGGTCACTCTACTCTGGACATGCTGCTTCTGCTGTCTCAACAATGGATGGAGGTCCTCAATGCCAAACAGGAAATTAGAGCTGTCTCCCTCGACATATCACGTGCCTTCGACACGGTCTGGCACCCCGCTCTGCTCACCAAACTCTCCTCCTTTGGTATCCATGGAAATCTCCACGCATGGCTGGCGGACTTCCTCTCTAGTCGTCGTCAACGTGTGGCCCTGAATGGGTTTCTCTCATCTCCTCTTCCTGTTCAGGCTGGAGTTCCCCAAGGCAGTGTTCTGGGCCCCGTGCTTTTTCTGGTCTTCATCAATGATCTCTCTGACTCTCTCGAAAATCCTCTCTATCTCTTTGCTGATGACTCCACTCTCTGCCGCTCCATTCCTCTTCCCTCAGATCGGCAGTCTGCTGCCTCCTCACTCTCTGAAGACCTGGACAAAATCACAGACTGGTCAAACAAGTGGAACATGTCTTTCAATCCTGACAAATCTCACACTCTTACTATGTCTCTCCGAAAAGATCGACTGGACAACCCTCCCATCTACTTTCTCAACAATCCTCTCCAAGAAGTTCTGTCGCTCAAGATTTTGGGTCTCACTATCTGCCATGATCTTTCTTGGGAAAACCACATTTCCAAGCTGGCCTCCAAAGCCAGTCGCCGACTGGGCATCCTCCGTCGTGCGAAGTCCTTCCTCGGCACACCTGAGCTCCTCACCACATACAAGGCTTTCATCCGCAGCTCAATGGAATACTGTTCTCCCCTATGGGCCGGTGCTCCTGCCTCACACCTAGCTCGGCTTCACGCTGTTGAAACCAAAGCTTTCAGAATTATTGGAATCTCCCGCGATGAAGCTATCTCTGAGGGCCTTTCACTCACTCACCGCAGGCAGGTAGGTGGTCTTTCTGTCTTCTACCGACTCCTCTCCGGCCTTGCACCCCCAGCTCTCTCTGTGCTCTGTCCCCCAAATATTCCTACAGGTCGCACAAGATCTGCCAGCAACCCTCT
Source organism: Myxine glutinosa (assembly GCF_964187855.1). Lineage (NCBI taxonomy): Eukaryota > Metazoa > Chordata > Myxini > Myxiniformes > Myxinidae > Myxine > Myxine glutinosa. The sequence goes on from NC_136274.1 coordinate 80,715,825, forward strand.
GATGGTTAAACTGCCGAAATCTCGGCTCTCCGCTCACCTTCACTCTTTCATTCCTCTTTTCTCCCGCCTCTGGAACAAACTCCCTCACTCCCTTCAATCCCACCCCTCCCTCCAGGTCTTTAAAACAGCTGTTCACCACCATCTCTTATCTTCCCCCATCCAAAACCTTGATCTTTTCTACCCCCGCTAATTCACCCCAGATCCACCTTGTTTGAAATTCCAACTTCTTTCCTGGAAGTCCTGGCAGTGTCCATATGTTTTATACCTCTCCCACTGCCCCCTTCCCACGCCCCCCCCCCCAAAGCCCTCGCCCTCTCTCAGATCTCTCGATGTCTCCATGTCTCTCGGTCCCTGCTCTCAAATGTTGTGTTTGTGTCCTTCCCCCTCTCTCCCCATCTTGTCTACCGCTCCCTATGTTATATGTTTTATGTGTCGGTTTGTCTTTCTGTGTGATTAATGTTCGCTCTTTCACGAGCCTCGATATTGTATACAAAAAAAAAAAAAAAAAAAAAAAAAAAAAGTGAACAGGTGGACAAACCAGCCAATGACAGACATCGATGTTTTAATTGTGGAAATATTGGACACTGGAAACGATGTTGTCCATATTCAAATAGGAAGACGAGTTCATAGGACGAACCAAGATCAAGGGTACCAGTGCTTACCGGTACCTCAGATAACGATTAGGCCTTCATTGCTGCAGATCCCAAATGCCAAAAGACCAACATGAATAATTGTTCATGCTTCTTGTCTCAAACATTTTTGGAGCAAGAATGAATTTTACTTTTGCTTATTAGCAAATTAATAATTAATTGATCAGATGCCAAAATTGGATTGTTTGGAACATGAATTAAAAGATCCAGACTTAGAGTTCATTCTGGAAGCCTCATATTTGCCAATTATAAATGTGGTTTTAGGGAGCATTTTGGAAGAAAAAAAAACAATTTCAAAATTTTTTTTTTACAAAAGTATGGAACATTGCTTTGCAAAATTTTTCCGAAACCAAGTGACGAGCATCACATGATCAGCAGGTGGGCATTTTGGACTATTTTTTTGCATGCTCATAGGTCAGTGGTCGACTGACATGTAAATAGAGGTGTTGTAAAATTTGTACAATTTGTAAATTTGTACAATTTGGATAAATTATTGTAGGACAAAAAAAAGGGTAATTTCAATGTGACATTATAGGGGTTTTCTAAAAATAAACTTTTTGTCTATTTGTGTATTAGCGTTTCTAACATTAAAAGATAAATTTTACGAAATTGAAATGACAATTGACACCCATCTTGATCTGTTAATGATGGTTCAAATGCAAACAAATTTACATAATGCTTGGGTTTGTGTATGTTTGTGCGTCAATGTTTGTGTTTTTTTTGGTTTTGTGTGTCAATCTTACAAGAATATCCAGAAAATTCGTAAAATAAAATAGGAATATAATTTGATTATGATCATTATCTCTTTTGTCAAGGGCGAGGGAATATACGGATGTGATGTGGTAGGTTATGAGCAGCCATTAATTAATAGTACAATTGTGAGTAATTTGGGGATTCCATTTTTGATAGAATTTATATGAAAATAACAGCTATTTATGGATAGGAGCTTCATAAACAAAATGAGTACAAAATTAGCCAAATTTGGAAGTGGTCTTACATTGACTTTCCAGAGTACTCTGCTCATGGATTTTTACATATATAAACTTGACCTTTATCTGCATATAAATTGTGCTGTATGTATGGATGTGTCTTAGGCATAGACGATATGGGCAGATAGTAAAGATAATTTTGTTGAATTGAACTATTGTTCAATTGAACTATTGAACTACTATTGTTCAATCAATGAATTGAACTATTTAAAACGAAATGCATTGTGAATCTTAAAACCAAGGGGCAGACGTAAATGCGCTGTTATGTGTTTTACACTCAGATGTTTTTTGTTTGTTATGTTTTTACACTCAGAACACGATGTTACGTGTACCTGCAACATATTTTGTTACTCTGCCACACCTATATTGGCATACTGGTGTCAGTAGTATTCACTAAGTTGCATAGAAATGGAGGAGCAACTTTTAAGGGAGTATACAACCACGTATTTGGATATTTTCTACAAAAGTAGGGGTTTCAATAAGTGGGAGCTGTACACATGGGATTTATCAAATTACGTTATGGAGTTTAAACAAAGTTACTGGTAAACAGAAGGGAAATGGATAGTAAATAAATTCTTCAATGCTGGGTAAATTTAATGAGATATTACAAAGACTTATAAGAGCTACTGTTCTTCCTTATAGCAGTGGGAAAAGAGTGAATTAGAACCTAATGAATCTATAAATGAATGTGATAGGGATAATATCCTCAATTTGTGTTACTTATTTGATTGTGGGTAAATAAATTATTTTATCGTAATGGATTGATAACAGCAGCCTGCAATGTCCTGAGAGTGTGCATCCATGTAATTAGAAATCCCAGATTTGTTTTTACAAACAACATTTGGTAGACATCTTATGTCGATGAGCACTTACTTGGTAGATAAAAAATGGTACTGCATGTTGGCAGCCACTTTTGCGGCCATTTAGGCCAAACACATTGAGAGAAAATTGTCGTTCAATACGTAATTTACACATGGCTATTTGTAAAAGGGAAGTTGTTGCGATGGGAAACATTTCTGAAGGTTTATTAACATGTTATAATATGACATGTGTCAAGGCAAACTACTGGATGGGAAAATTAGATCTGGTTATAGAATGAATTTGCTGACCCTTTGAAGTTAATTCTTTGAAATTGATTGTTTTACTAGTATTTTGAGTTCAACTTGGAAATAGTATGGTAGAGCTTTGTTAAAACCTATGGTTGTGGTATTTTGGAACGAATTCACAGATCATAGGAAGTTGATAACAATAGAAACAAATATGGACCCCGGGAGATAGGGGCATCAGAATAAGGCAAATAATTAGATTTATGTTATAGATTAAGCGATTTTTCTTTAGTCTCATTTTAAGAAGTTTGTTAGTTTGGTATATAATGTTGAATGTCATTGACATAAATGAGGGCATAACAACTTGTTGTGAACTATGTCTGTTTTACACGATCGATGAACTCATATCACCACAAGTAACACTGTTAAAGAAAGAAAAAAAAAGCGGGGAGGACTATGCTAATAACACATTAGGCATAGTTTGCTTGTTTGCAAGAATTGTTGGGAATTAGATATTCCTGTTTGTGATTTAAATCATATATAATCATTATTTATGCATTTATTTTCTTTGAGTTGAGTTACAACACCTGCATGTGTTTAATTTTTGAATTATATGAACCTGAAAGCAATTGTGGATGCTATTCTTAGTTTTAGTAGTGAAAAACACATGTCTGATTTGAATATTATTCGTGTGAAGTTGTTATAAAATATAGTGATTTCATGTTACGATGTACCCCATCTGATTCAATCTGTGTGGAGAGCAGATATAAATGTGGCTAAGTAAAGGAAAGACAAGACCACATCCCAAATGGAGTGATAACGACATCTGGGAAGAAGTTTGAAAAAGGAAAATTTGTGAAAATGAAGTTAATCTTGGCATACACCCTCTTTCTCAAAGAATGATGAAGAAATGCTCCTTTGGAAGATGGATGTTTACCTTCACCAAGGGAAAATTATGTGACCATTTGTCTGGGTCACACTGCAACATATGGAAAAGGGCGATCACTTACTTGTGTTCAAATACCTCGAACATTCATCACATCAGCAATTGCAGGACGACGATATTTTACCTGCAACGTTTACGGGATACGGTGACGTGTGTCATTACTTCACCAACTTCCGGGGAGCCAGCATGGAGCTGCAAGCGAACGACTGCTTTTTCCTTCACAACAGCTGTGCACGATTCTGCTGTGGGCTCCTGGTATGGACCATGGGCAACTGAGTACCATGGTCCCAACATCATCATTGCGGATGCATCCGGCATCCCTGTTCCACATCTTGTTGACAAATCAACATCACATCAATACTTGCTCCATGCTCACGGTTAGTGAGGAGGCAAGTCGACTACAACTGGATGGAGGCCTTGTTCAAATCTACTATGGCTCACAGCAAGAGTGGCAAGGATGCTGCATGGAGAGCAGGGTCAGTCTTTGACTCTGCCCAGCTATCACAACAGCGGAAAATCCTATGCAAATAGTGAAGGTGTGATGAAGACAACAGGAGAAAATTGTTTTATGCTGAAATTCCAAACACAAGTGATCCGCCCCTTTTTTCAAACAAAGAAAGTCAATATTTCATTAAAGGCAAATACTTTGCCAAATGTTGCAGATGCTTTATTATTTTGATGAACTGAAATTATTGCGTTTTGGTGAAGGTGAAATGTTTTGTGATCTTTATGCAAATGAGTTGAATTGAATTATCAACATAGAAAGAGTCAATGAACAAGGAAATGTATTGTGATCAAAATTCTTCCAGAATGACGGTGTATGCCTTAGGAAATTGAATTACCAGATTAGTGTTATGAATATTTAAATGTGGTAATGTTTAGATTAATGGTTAATATAAACATAAATGAAAAACTGGGGATTGTCAGGGAATAAATATTCATATTAACAATATTGCTAGAATATATATATATCAATGTAATCTTGTTTAAAGTGGATATGTTTTACTTTACGAATGAGTAAAGTGCATAGAACTAACAGGTGGGCAAGAGAGTTAATTTAAGAAAACAGAATGTGTAATGCACTGGGACTGCCATCTGTGTCTATCAATTTAGCCTGTGTTCCATAGATGGAACACAGGCTGCAAATTCTTCCTCAGCAGGTCAGAGTATTTGACCTCTTGAACAGAAATAAGTACAAGCTAGCCAAGAGAGCCAAATAAGGTTTTGGAATAAGAGACACCCTGCATGCTCTGTAACATCAAAGGGTTTTGGGGCTTTAAAACCAAGAGAAAGTTGCATTGGAGAGAGAGAACTGGGAGAGTGATGGAGAAGCAGTGGACGAGCAGAGTGGACGGGGAACAACTGAAGACTGGTCAGCAACTGAACGAGCTTCAAAAGACCTACAGACCGAGCTTCAACCAAGACCTACCGAACGAGCTTCAACAAAGACGAACAAAGCCTCATTAAAGATCTCGGCTTAGTATACAACAATTCTCAAGTATACAACAAATTCTGAAAAGTGAATAAAACATTGATTTTGCTAAACCGAGTCTCTTGAAGTTTTAGTAACATAACACCAGAAATTGTTAATAATTCTCCAAGAGCCCCCTCCCCCGTGATGCGGTGGCCGAGAAAGTCAATTGAGGCCACCCTGAACAAGCACTTGGCCGGGTTAATGATCAGGCCATGCTGACTGAGGCGTTCAAAGAGCGCTCGGAGGTGAAGCATGTGCTCCGTCCTGGAAGCGCTGGCGATGAGAATATCATCCAGGTCGACGAACAGAAACGGCAAATCCCGCAACATGCCGTCCATCAGGCGCTGGAAAGCCTGGGCCACATTCTTGAGCCCAAAAGGCAGACGGAGGAATTCGAAAAGCCCAAACGGTGTAATCACCGCGGTCTTAGGAACGTCCTGCGGCCGGACGGGGACCTGGTGGTAATCACGAACGAGGTCCACTTTAGAAGAAAAAAAACTTTACCGGCCAAGCGGGCGGAAAAATCCTGGATGTGCGGGATTGGGTAGCGGTCGGGGGTAGTGGCGTCGTTAAGGCGGCGATAATCCCCACACGGGCGCCAACCACCACCCGGCTTCGGCGCAAGGTGGAGAGGTGAGGCCCACGGGCTGTCGGACCGTCGCACGAAGCCACGACGCTCCAACGTGTCGAACTCCGCCTTTGCGATAGCGAGTTTCGCTGGGTCGAGGCATCGAGCCCGGGCATAGACAGGCGGGCCGGTGGTCGGAATGTGAAGCTCCACCCCGTGCTTGATGGCAAAGGCCGAAAAGGTGGGCCATGTAAGGGCCGGGAACTCGGTGAGGAGGCGGGCGAACTCAACAGAGGTCGAGAGCGTGCACGCAAGCCTCGTCGAAGCGGACCCGCTCAGTGAGCATGGAAGAGAACTGAATGTCTCCGCATTAATGAGCCACCGATTTTTAACATCCACCAATAGGCCATTGGCGTAGAGGAAATCAGTGCCCAACAAGGGGGTGGACACCCTCGCCGTGACAAAATCCCATGTAAACCGCTGCCCGCCAAAGCACAGTGCCATGGTCCGTTTGCCAAAAGTCTGAATAGCACTGCCGTTGGCGGCTTCCAGGGCGGGGCCATGATGCCCGGCCTCCTGGTCCAATGCCGACACAGGTAGAATGCTCACCTGGGCCCCTGTGTCGCAGAGGAAACGACGTCCAGAGTCGGTGTCCGAAATGAACAACAAACTGCCCGAATGGCCGACGCTCATGGCAGTTAACGTGCGCTGGCCATCCCGTTTCCCGACTCGCTAAAGCTGCAGGCTGGCCGGCATGCCTTGGCCTTGGGCCAAAACCTTGCGTGGTAAAAGCACAAGCCTGGCGTCTTCCGCTGCTGGGCCGTAATGGCGGCCGCGATGGTGTCCGCCAGCGGCGTAGGCTCGACAGGGCCGGGGTCCCATGCATCTGCATTACATTGCTGTCTAGTCTGCGGACTTGTCTTGTCTGCGGAGAAAAACTTGTCTGCTTCCCTGGCCAGGGCACGGAAATCCTTTACAGACGAGTTGGCCAGGGCTGTCCGTACCTGACCTGGCAGCTGTTGCAGGAACAGTTCTTTGAAGAGGAAACATGGTCAGTGGCTGCCCAGGAGAGACAACATGTGGTCCATAAGCTCCGACGGCTTGGAGTCGCCCAGCTCGGGTAGAGAAAGTAGCTGGCGGGCGCGCTCGGCCTCAGTGAGCTCGAAGGTTACGAGCAGCAGTGCCTTTAGCGTCTCGTACTTGCGGCCCTTCAGAGGATCCCGGAGAAGGCTCACCACTCTGGTCGCAGTGGAGCCGCTGAGCGCAGACACGACATAATAATACTTCGTGTCGTCAGCAGAAATGCTCCGAATGGCGAATTAGGCCTCAGCTTGTGTAAACCAAACGGCAGCTTGTCGTTCCCAAAACTCCGGCAGTTTAATCGAAACTGCGCTTGTCGCCATGTTCGTTTGAAGCTCCGAAAACGTTCGAGAGCAAGACGGGGTCACCAATGTAGGAGTTGCGGATGACGAGAGGGCGAGACGCTTCTCAGCGTGTTCAAAGCTCATTTATTCCAACAGAACTAACTCGCGACCGGAACTCATGCATCTTTTATAACACAAAATCACTCTTAAGGGGGCGTGGCTCCAACAACCGAGCACACACCACACCCATAACATCAATAGCCCCACTAGTCCCATACCTGTGGATTATTTCCCAATGGGGTAACCCCCACACCATCAATAATGCCATGAAAGATGTCGGCTTTCATGGGAAGAGTCAGGATGAAGATGCCATCAATAAGGCCATGAGAGATGCAGGCTTCCATGGGAAGAGTCAGGATGAAGATGCCATCAAGAAGGCCACGAGAGAGGCAGGCTTCCATGGGAAGAGTCAGGATGAAGATGCCATCAATAATGCCATGAGAGATGCAGGCTTCCATGGGAAGAGTCAGGATGAAGATGCCATCAAGAATGCCATGAGATGCAGGCTTCCATGGGAAGAGTCAGGATGAAGATGCCATTAAGAATGCCATGAGAGATGCAGGCTTCCATGGGAAGAGTCAGGATGAAGATGCCATCAAGAAGGCCAAGAGAGATGCAGGCTTCCATGGGAAGAGTCAGGATGAAGATGCAATCAAGAATGCCACGAGAGATGCAGGCGTCCATGGGAAGAGTCAGGATGAAGATGCAATCAAGAATGCCATGAGAGATGCAGGCGTCCATGGGAAGAGTCAGGATGAAGATGCAATCAAGAATGCCATGAGAGATGCAGGCGTCCATGGGAAGAGTCAGGATGAAGATGCCATCAAGAATGCCATGAGATGCAGGCTTCTATGGGAAGAGTCAGGATGAAGATGCCATTAAGAATGCCATGAGAGATGCAGGCTTCCATGGGAAGAGTCAGGATGAAGATGCCATCAAGAAGGCCAAGAGAGATGCAGGCTTCCATGGGAAGAGTCAGGATGAAGATGCAATCAAGAATGCCACGAGAGATGCAGGCGTCCATGGGAAGAGTCAGGATGAAGATGCAATCAAGAATGCCATGAGAGATGCAGGCGTCCATGGGAAGAGTCAGGATGAAGATGCAATCAAGAATGCCATGATAGATGCAGGCGTCCATGGGAAGAGTCAGGATGAAGATGCAATCAAGAATGCCACGAGAGATGCAGGCTTCCATGGGAAGAGTCAGGATGAAGATGCAATCAAGAATGCCACGAGAGATGCAGGCGTCCATGGGAAGAGTCAGGATGAAGATGCAATCAAGAATGCCATGAGAGATGCAGGCGTCCATGGGAAGAGTCAGGATGAAGATGCAATCAAGAATGCCACGAGAGATGCAGGCTTCCATGGGAAGAGTCAGGATGAAGATGCAATCAAGAATGCCACGAGAGATGCAGGCGTCCATGGGAAGAGTCAGGATGAAGATGCAATCAAGAATGCCATGAGAGATTCAGGCTTCCATGGGAAGAGTCAGGATGAAGATGCCATTAAGAATGCCATGAGAGATGCAGGCTTCCATGGGAAGAGTCAGGATGAAGATGCCATCAAGAAGGCCAAGAGAGATGCAGGCTTCCATGGGAAGAGTCAGGATGAAGATGCAATCAAGAATGCCATGAGAGATGCAGGCGTCCATGGGAAGAGTCAGGATGAAGATGCAATCAAGAATGCCATGAGAGATGCAGGCGTCCATGGGAAGAGTCAGGATGAAGATGCAATCAAGAATGCCACGAGAGATGCAGGCGTCCATGGGAAGAGTCAGGATGAAGATGCCATCAAGAATGCCATGAGAGATTCAGGCTTCCATGGGAAGAGTCAGGATGAAGATGCCATTAAGAATGCGATGAGAGATGCAGGCTTCCATGGGAAGAGTCAGGATGAAGATGCCATCAAGAAGGCCAAGAGAGATGCAGGCTTCCATGGGAAGAGTCAGGATGAAGATGCCATCAAGAAGGCCAAGAGAGATGCAGGCTTCCATGGGAAGAGTCAGGATGAAGATGCCATCAAGAAGGCCAAGAGAGATGCAGGCTTCCATGGGAAGAGTCAGGATGAAGATGCCATTAAGAATGCCATGAGAGATGCAGGCTTCCATGGGAAGAGTCAGGATGAAGATGCCATCAAGAAGGCCAAGAGAGATGCAGGCTTCCATGGGAAGAGTCAGGATGAAGATGCAATCAAGAATGCCATGAGAGATGCAGGCGTCCATGGGAAGAGTCAGGATGAAGATGCAATCAAGAATGCCATGAGAGATGCAGGCGTCCATGGGAAGAGTCAGGATGAAGATGCAATCAAGAATGCCACGAGAGATGCAGGCGTCCATGGGAAGAGTCAGGATGAAGATGCCATCAAGAATGCCATGAGAGATTCAGGCTTCCATGGGAAGAGTCAGGATGAAGATGCCATTAAGAATGCGATGAGAGATGCAGGCTTCCATGCGAAGAGTCAGGATGAAGATGCAATCAAGAATGCCATGAGAGATGCAGGCGTCCATGGGAAGAGTCAGGATGAAGATGCAATCAAGAATGCCATGAGAGATGCAGGCGTCCATGGGAAGAGTCAGGATGAAGATGCAATCAAGAATGCCATGAGAGATGCAGGCGTCCATGGGAAGAGTCAGGATGAAGATGCAATCAAGAATGCCACGAGAGATGCAGGCGTCCATGGGAAGAGTCAGGATGAAGATGCAATCAAGAATGCCACGAGAGATGCATGCTTCCATGGGAATAATAATAAATAAATCTTTATTGTCCCATTTTCAGGGAAATTATTCTTTGGTGACACCGTAAGTTGACCATCATTAAAACATAAAACACAAAGGGAATAAGAAAACAATATAACAAAAAAAAAGAAAAAAAAAGATATAAAATATAAAATAAAAATAAAATATGGAAGGTTGACTAAACAGCAAAATGTCTTGGAATTTGAATTTAGCATTTGAATTGCACATGGTACAAATGACCTTTTGAAAATGTTCTTCTTCATCCTCCTTACACGAAAGCGTCTCCCTGATGGCAGTTTTTCAAAAAGTCCGTTCAAGAAATGACTCATCGGTACACACCTGCACCGCCTTCCTTTTCAATGCTCGCAAGTATAGAGACTCCAGACTAGTTGAAGGCCCACCTACAACTTTAAATGCCAGTGTAATTACCTTTCTCAATCATGACTTATTCCGCACATGAAGATAACTGTACCAGGAAATCAAATTAAATGATAAAACACTGATCAGTAAGGAATTTGTTAACATCCGTATCGCACGTGAACAAACACCAAATGAATTCAACTTCCTGAGAAGATACAATCTTTGCATTGATTTATTGTACACAGCATCAGTATTACCATCAAAAGTTAGCTTGTAATCAATAATGGTGCCCAGGTATTTAAATTTGCTAACAATTTCCACCTTATCACCATTTATGGTTGCAGGCTCATGATTGTGACCTTTCCGAAAGTCCAAAATCATCTCTTTAGATTTGCAAACATTCAGAATAAGACAAAAGTCCTCACACCACTTGTTCAATGTGTCAATCTCATCGAGGTAAAGATACAAAGGATGATTGATCGGAAAGACAGCCAATAATGGAGGTATCGTCTGCGTACTTAATCAAGTTACAAACTTCTTTAAGAGCCACACATCCATTGGTGTACAAACTGAACAGTAGAGGTGACAATACATCGCCTTGCGGAGCACCAGTATTCAAGATTGATAACTTTGATAAGCTACCATTCACTCTCACCTGCTGAAGACGGTCTCGTAAAAAACTTTCCACCCAGAGTATGATATGGTGGTTCAGGCTATGGTCACTCAACACTTTCAGAAGGGTAAATGGCTGCATAGTGTTAAAGGCTGACGAGAAATCAATAAATAACACACGGACAAAGGTTCCATTCTGGTCAAGGTGACTTGTGATTAGATGAAGTAAGGTGAGCCAGGCATCTTCAACACCTCGTCTTGCTTTGTATGCAAATTGTAAAGGATCCAGTTTCGGAGTTACATCTGAGGCTATAAACTTCACCATCAATTTCTCCATACATTTACACAAGATGGAGGTGAGGGCAACAGGTCTATAATCATTGAGCTGCCTTGGGTGAACCTTTTTTGGCACGGGAATAATGATGGACTTTTTCCAACAAATAGGAACAGTATGAGTGGCCAAAAGTAACTGAAACAATCGAGTAAAAACATTACTAAGTTCTAAACAGAACTCTTTCAGAATACCAGACTTAATGCCATCTGGACCACAAGCCTTTTACTCAACCCCTGAAACACCTCACGACATCAGGTTCACAAATTACAGGTGTGGGACACGCTCGAGTATCGAGATCCTCACAGAGAGCTTCACATTTTACTCGGTTTCCTGGAACATCAAATCTCGCGTAAAAGTCGCTCAATTCATCCACAAATTTGGAATCTGGAACATTAGTGGGCAATCTTCCATCCTTGAGCCTCTCATTCATTCCCATCATATGCCTGAGTCCCCTCCAAGCGTTACGAGCATCGCCATCGTGTAATTGTTCTTCAATCTTATCCTTGTACGACCGTTTACACGTGCCGATGACAGAGCGCAATTCTTTCTTCGCCACCCCGAGGGCCGAATCATCCTTCTTCAGAAATGCACGCTTCTTCTTCTTCCTCTTCTTCTTCTTCTTCCTCAAACAAGCCTTCACTTCAGCGGTAACCCAAGGTTTGTAATTGGGAAACATGCGAATGGTTCTCTTTGTGGTCACGAGATCCTCACAGAACTTCACATAATCTGTGATCGTCTCAGTAAGTTCATCAGGGTCGTCACAAGAGTCAAAAATACATCCCAGTCTGTGCATAGGAAACAGCCCTTCAAACGTTCATTATCCTCCAACGTTCTGGTTTTAACCGTATTGCAAGGAACCGGCGAGTCAGAATGAAGATGCAAACAAGAATGCCACGAGAGATGCAGGCTCCCATGGGAAGAGTCAGGATGAAGATGCAATCAAGAATGCCACGAGAGATGCAGGCTCCCATGGGGAGACTCGGGATGAAGATGCAATCAAGAATGCCACGAGAGATGCAGGCTTCCATGGGAAGATTCAGAATGTAGATGCAATCAAGAATGCCACGCGAGATGCAGGCTCCCATGGGGAGACTCGGGATGAAGATGCAATCAAGAATGCCACGCGAGATGCAGGCTCCCATGGGGAGACTCGGGATGAAGATGCAATCAAGAATGCCACGAGAGATGCAGGCTTCCATGGGAAGATTCAGAATGTAGATGCAAACAAGATTGCCACGAGAGATGCAGGCTCCCATGGGAAGATTCAGGATGAAGATGCAAACAAGAATGCCACGCGAGATGCAGGCTCCCATGGGGAGACTCGGGATGAAGATGCAATCAAGAATGCCACGCGAGATGCAGGCTCCCATGGGGAGACTCGGGATGAAGATGCAATCAAGAATGCCACGAGAGATGCAGGCTCCCATGGGAAGATTCAGGATGAAGATGCAATCAAGAATGCCACGAGAGATGCAGGCTCCCATGGGAAGATTCAGGATGAAGATGCAAACAAAAATGCCACGGGAGATGCAGGCTCCCATGGGAAGAGTCAGGATGAAGATGCAATCAAGAATGCCACGGGAGATGCAGGCTCCCATGGGAAGAGTCAGGATGAAGATGTAATCAAGAATGCCACGGGAGATGCAGGCTCCCATGGGAAGAGTCAGGATGAAGATGCAAACAAGGATGCCACGGGAGATGCAGGCTCCCATGGGAAGAGTCAGGATGAAGATGCAATGAAGAATGCCACGAGAGATGCAGGCTCCCATGGGGAGACTCGGGATGAAGATGCAATCAAGAATGCCACGCGAGATGCAGGCTCCCATGGGAAGATTCAGAATGAAGATGCAAACAAGAATGCCACGGGAGATGCAGGCTCCCATGGGAAGAGTCAGGATGAAGATGCAATCAAGAATGCCACGAGAGATGCAGGCTCCCATGGGGAGACTCGGGATGAAGATGCAATCAAGAATGCCACGCGAGATGCAGGCTTCCATGGCAAGAGTCAGAATGAAGATGCAAACAAGAATGCCACGAGAGATGCAGGCTCCCATGGGAAGATTCAGGATGAAGATGCCATCAAGAATGCCACGGGAGATGCAGGCTCCCATGGGAAGAGTCAGGATGAAGATGCAATGAAGAATGCCACGAGAGATGCAGGCTCCCATGGGGAGACTCGGGATGAAGATGCAATCAAGAATGCCACGCGAGATGCAGGCTCCCATGGGAAGATTCAGAATGAAGATGCAAACAAGAATGCCACGGGAGATGCAGGCTCCCATGGGAAGAGTCAGGATGAAGATGCAATCAAGAATGCCACGAGAGATGCAGGCTCCCATGGGGAGACTCGGGATGAAGATGCAATCAAGAATGCCACGCGAGATGCAGGCTTCCATGGCAAGAGTCAGAATGAAGATGCAAACAAGAATGCCACGAGAGATGCAGGCTCCCATGGGAAGATTCAGGATGAAGATGCCATCAAGAATGCTACGAGAGATACAGGCTCTCATGGGAAGATTCAGGATGAAGATGCCATCAAGAATGATACGAGAGATACAGGCTCCCATGGGGAGACTCGGAATGAAGATGCCATCAAGAATGCCACGAGAGATGCAGGCTCCCATGGGGAGACTCAGGATGAAGATGCAAACAAGAATGCCACGAGAGATGCAGGCTCCCATGGGAAGAGTCAGGATGAAGATGAAATCAAGAATGCCACAAGAGATGCAGGCTCCCATGGGGAGACTCGGGATGAAGATGCAATCAAGAATGCCACGCGAGATGCAGGCTCCCATGGGAAGATTCAGAATGAAGATGCAAACAAGAATGCCACGAGAGATGCAGGCTCCCATGGGGAGACTCGGGATGAAGATGCAATCAAGAATGCCACGCGAGATGCAGGCTTCCATGGCAAGAGTCAGAATGAAGATGCAAACAAGAATGCCACGAGAGATACAGGCTCCCATGGGAAGATTCAGGATGAAGATGCCATCAAGAATGCTACGAGAGATACAGGCTCCCATGGGGAGACTCGGAATGAAGATGCCATCAAGAATGCCACGAGAGATACAGGCTCCCATGGGAAGATTCAGGATGAAGATGCCATCAAGAATGCTACGAGAGATACAGGCTCCCATGGGGAGACTCGGAATGAAGATGCCATCAAGAATGCCACGAGAGATGCAGGCTCCCATGGGAAGATTCAGGATGAAGATGCCATCAAGAATGCCATGAGAGATTCAGGCTCCCATGGGAAGATTCAGGATTAAGATGCCATCAAGAATGCCACGAGAGATGCAGGCTTCCACGGGAAGAGTCAGGATTAAGATGCCATCAAGAATGCCACGAGAGATGCAGGCTCCCATGGGAAGATTCAGGATGAAGATGCCATCAAGAATGCCACGAGAGATGCAGGCTCCCATGGGAAGATTCAGGATGAAGATGCCATCAAGAATGCTACGAGAGATACAGGCTCCCATGGGGAGACTCGGAATGAAGATGCCATCAAGAATGCCACGAGAGATGCAGGCTCCCATGGGAAGATTCAGGATGAAGATGCCATCAAGAATGCTACGAGAGATACAGGCTCCCATGGGGAGACTCGGAATGAAGATGCCATCAAGAATGCCACGAGAGATGCAAGCTCCCATGGGAAGATTCAGGATGAAGATGCAAACAAGAATGCCACGTGAGATGCAGGCTTCCATGGGAAGAGTCAGAATGAAGATGCAAACAAGAAGGTCATGAGAGATTCAGGCTCCCATGGGAAGATTCAGGATGAAGATGCCATCAAGAATGCTACGAGAGATACAGGCTCCCATGGGGCGACTCGGAATGAAGATGCCATCAAGAATGCCACGAGAGATGCAGGCTCCCATGGGGAGACTCAGGATTAAGATGCCATCAAGAATGCCATGAGAGATGCAGGCTTCCATGGGTAGATTCAGGATTAAGATGCCATCAAGAATGCCATGAGAGATTCAGGCTTCCATGGGAAGAGTCAGGATTAAGATGCCATCAAGAATGCCATGAGAGATGCAGGCTTCCATGGGAAGAGTCAGGATTAAGATGCCATCAAGAATGCCATGAGAGATGCAGGCTTCCATGGGAAGTCAGGATTAAGATGCCATCAAGAATGCCATGAGAGATGCAGGCTTCCATGGGAAGATTCAGGATTAAGATGCCATCAAGAATGCCATGAGAGATGCAGGCTTCCATGGGAAGAGTCAGGATTAAGATGCCATCAAGAATGCCATGAGAGATGCAGGCTTCCATGGGAAGAGTCAGGATTAAGATGCCATCAAGAATGCCACGAGAGATTCAGGCTTCCACGGGAAGATTCAGGATGAAGATGCCATCAAGAATGCCACGAGAGATTCAGGCTCCCATGGGAAGATTCAGGATGAAGATGCCATCAAGAATGCCATGAGAGATGCAGACTTCCATGGGAAGATTCAGGATTAAGATGCCATCAGGAATGCCATGAGAGATTCAGGCTTCCATGGGAAGTCAGGATTAAGATGCCATCAAGAATGCCATGAGAGATGCAGGCTTCCATGGGAAGAGTCAGGATTAAGATGCCATCAGGAATGCCATGAGAGATTCAGGCTTCCATGGGAAGAGTCAGGATTAAGATGCCATCAAGAATGCCATGAGAGATGCAGGCTTCCATGGGAAGAGTCAGGAGTAAGATGCCATCAAGAATGCCATGAGAGATGCAGGCTTCCATGGGAAGAGTCAGGATTAAGATGCCATCAAGAATGCCACGAGAGATTCAGGCTTCCACGGGAAGATTCAGGATGAAGATGCCATCAAGAATGCCACGAGAGATTCAGGCTCCCATGGGAAGATTCAGGATGAAGATGCCATCAAGAATGCCATGTGGTTTCTGTTTATGAAGAAAATTGGCAAAAGGCAGGTTGAGAGTGGAACTCCGCCTTTGGGAGAAATACTGAATTTCAACTTAAAAAAACAAATTGAAAATTTAATAATCATCTTTCTGGAATCACACCAAAAGTGTGGAACAGTTACTACCAGGATATAAAATAAATAAGATATAAAAAAATTCTCATGTTGCTATCTGTGAGATGAGCCTGAATGCTTCCATGGATGCTTGATGGCATCTTAATCCTCACATCTCTCTTACAAGGAACCGAATGGAGGAGGAGGCCATTAGACCCATCAAGCCTGCACGATGGTTGCCAACCTATGATCATTTGTCCATGCTCTATTCTTTTTAAATGATGAGCATCACGCAAGCTAGCAACACATATCATTTATTAAACATTCTGGAATCACTTGGCCGGGAGTTGATGCATCAATCTCCCAGAGACTTTCACTTTCTAATATCCTACCATGAATTTGCAAATGGCCACTGGCTTTGACACCAACACAAATTTAAATCAAAAAGCTACATACATTTTCACAAGGACCACCTCACCGCCATTAGACATTTAAATTGCATCAGATGTGGCAATAATTATGAATATGAATTGTCGCTCCCAGCTTGCCAGCTCGATGACAGAAGACGCCATTTGTATTTTTGCTACCTCCGTCCCTACTGCGTTTAGAATCCCGTGTGGGCATGGGCGACTCCCGAGTGGGTGAATAATACACTTTTTCTAATCCACAATTTTGATACCCTATGATGGGTTATAAAAAATACATTTTATAGCTCATCCATTTTCAGAAATACAGGATTTAGTGCCAATCGACTGTTTTACCCCCTAACTTGTACACTCAGCCAACCCAAGCCTCACCCATCTCCAAATGCTTGTTTATACCTACCTGCTGACTTCAGTCAATCAGAACGAACATCACACCTGTAAATCCAAGCATATACAATCGACATCTCTCTTTCACATTAGTC
Organism: Myxine glutinosa; assembly: GCF_964187855.1. NCBI lineage: Eukaryota > Metazoa > Chordata > Myxini > Myxiniformes > Myxinidae > Myxine > Myxine glutinosa. The sequence goes on from NC_136274.1 coordinate 80,732,831, forward strand.
AATATCGAGGTGGATTATCAGCTCAGCAGATACCTGACAGGTAGGTTCAAAGGTTTTCATGCTGCTATGTTGTATGTCTTTTTATTATTGAATCCATTTATATACAAGATCGAGTGTACAAGATCTTTTTTTTTGAATCCAAGATCGAGTGTACAAGATCTTTTTTTTTGTATACAAGATCGAGTGTACAAGATCTTTTTTTTTGAATCCAAGATCGAGTGTACAAGATCTTTTTTTTGTATACAAGATCGAGTGTACAAGATCTTTTTTTTTGTATACAAGATCGAGTGTACAAGATCTTTTTTTTTGAATCCAAGATCGAGTGTACAAGATCTTTTTTTTGTATACAAGATCGAGTGTACAAGATCTTTTTTTTGTATACAAGATCGAGTGTACAAGATCTTTTTTTTTGTATACAAGATCGAGTGTACAAGATCTTTTTTTTGTATACAAGATCGAGTGTACAAGATCTTTTTTTTGTATACAAGATGGAGTGTCCAAGATCTTTTTTTTGTATACAAGATCGAGTGTACAAGATCTTTTTTTTTGTATACAAGATCGAGTGTACAAGATCTTTTTTTTTGTATACAAGATCGAGTGTACAAGATCTTTTTTTTTGAATCCAAGATCGAGTGTACAAGATCTTTTTTTTGTATACAAGATCGAGTGTACAAGATCTTTTTTTTTGTATACAAGATCGAGTGTACAAGATCTTTTTTTTTGAATCCAAGATCGAGTGTACAAGATCTTTTTTTTGTATACAAGATCGAGTGTACAAGATCTTTTTTTTGTATACAAGATCGAGTGTACAAGATCTTTTTTTTGTATACAAGATCGAGTGTACAAGATCTTTTTTTTTGTATACAAGATCGAGTGTACAAGATCTTTTTTTTGTATACAAGATCGAGTGTACAAGATCTTTTTTTTGTATACAAGATGGAGTGTCCAAGATCTTTTTTTTGTATACAAGATCGAGTGTACAAGATAATTTTTTTGGTATACAAGATCGAGTGTACAAGATCTCTTTTTTTGTATACAAGATCGAGTGTACAAGATCTTTTTTTTTGTATACAAGATCGAGGCTCCTGGAAGAGCTAGAGGAGAACGTAAGGGAACAAAATGGGGAACACCAATAACATAGTGGAGGTGAGAGTGAGATCAAGGGGACTGGGGAGAAGGATACATGGTGGGTGAAGAATCTGCACACAAGCTGAATGAAACACAGAAAGAAGAGGGATAGGAAGGCACAGGTGAAACAGAAAAGGAACAAACGAACCGACAATTAACAAACGAAAAGAGATGAGGAAGACGGAGAAAAAAAATTACAATAACTGTGAAAGGGGAGTGCTTGGAAATGGGGTGACTTGGGGTAGAAGAGATCATCCGTATGGTTTGGGGATGACCCGAGGTAGTGGTGAACGGTGAACAGCTGTCTTGAAGCCCTTGAGGGAAGAATGCAACTGAACAGACTGGAGAAGTTGGTTCCACAGGTGAGAGAAAAGAGGAACAAATGAGTGATGGTGAGCAGTGAGCCTGGATTTTGGGAGTGTAACACGAAGGGGCTTCCTGGCAAATCCTGTGCACGAGCCTTGATTCAGTATACAAAAAAAAATCTCTTATCTTCCCCCATCCACGGTCCCCTTGTGTTTTATATCTCTCCCCCCCCCCCCCCCTTCCCACGCCTCCTCCCCCCAAGCCCTCTCCCTCCAACACTTCTCCCTGCTCTCAAATGTTGTGTTTGTGTGCTTCCCCTTCTCTCCCCATCTTGTCTTCTGCTCCCTCTTTTTATATATTTTGTTTGTCTGGTTGATTTGTTTGTGAAATAAATGTTAGCTCTTTCACGAGCCTCGATTCAGTATACAACAACAAAAAAAAAAAAAAAAAACCCTGCAGAAACCTGGGAGAGAAAGAGCCAAAAGAGGGAAGAGGGTGCAACACCAAAAAGGAGGCATACACAATACAGAGAGGCCACCAACCTGTCTGTGATGCGAGAGTAACAGGATGAGACACCCAGCTTCATCATGGAAGATCCCAATGATTCGAGGGCCTCGCTTTCACGGCATCAATAAGGGCACGGCGTGACGCAGGGGCGCCGGCCCGAAGGGGAGGGCGGTCTCCATCAAGCCGCAAATGAAGGCCTTGCAGGTTGTCAAAAGTCCAGATTGAAAGTTAAAAAGACAAGAAAGTAAAAAAGTTTTTACAAAAGAAGATTTTACTTGATGCGAGTAAAACGAAACGTTTCTGCATATAGTTGCGACACTGCACTCCATCTTGTTGAGTTGAACAAATCTTACTCTTGGGAAGCTTTTCATATCAAATGTGCAGTGAGAAATGTTATAGTTTTAAATGTTCGTGCTTCAGAAATCAGGCCAAGCGAAGCATTTTTTATTTGTTACAAATACCTGCAGAAGTAGAATTTCCACATGAAATCTTTAAGGAAAAAAAAAAGGACTCACTTTGGCCAAGTTTCTTCTTGCAGGTGATGCAGGATGATGATGATGATGATGATGGTTGCGGATACTTGACTTCCAGGACGAACACATTCCTGCATGGAAAAGCAATTTCGTTCGGCTTTCCAATAAAAACAACTTTAATATGGTTTAAAAAAATATTAAAGCAAAAATGTATTTATTTTCAGATGTAGACTTTCCATTTGGCAAAATATTTCTTTATTGCAGCGCTACTGGCCACAGAGGACGTGGATTCTTTGCTAATGGATGCAAAGGATTCGAGGAACAACACCTCTTTCATTCAAATGCTCCTTGGAACTCTGGCCCGATATTCCGAGCATTCATTGAAAATAGCTCAACAAACAACAACAACAAAAGATTCTGATTGTATTTGGCAAGGCCGACGTATTGCGTGCCCGCAGCAGTCCGAGCTTCCAAACAACCGACAAGGGGCTCGTCAACAAATTCCATTACCTTTCTGAAGCTAATCACAAGGTCAGATAAAGCAAGGTGGATCCACGTGAACGCCAGATGAAAATTAGTCCACCTGATCATGAAGGTGCAGAGGTATCCAGATGGAAACACCTTCTCTGGCTGTACGATGCTGGATGTCATTGTGAGTAATGGTATTGGATGCTGTACTGCTCACCGCATGGTCCGCAGGTGGGCCAACAACAACAAGGGCTACACAGACTCCCAAGGCCACAATGCTCCCAGCTCATGGATCTTGCGGAAAGATGGACGCGTCGCTCGCAGTAGCTGTGAAGTGCTCTTTACGCTTGCCTTGCACCACACAAGGGCTGCGTTCAGGTTGGCACTTGACAGGTGTTACGGAAAGGAGTGAGGGCAGGCAGGGGGTTGAAAATTTCAACAACGTCATCATACACCACTCAATAAGA
>NC_136274.1:80738679-81098679 GCF_964187855.1 Myxine glutinosa
TTCCGGGCGTTGTTTCGACGCCAGCTGCCAGCACGAGTCTGCCTCGCTTTGGCTGGTTCCGCGTTAACGGAACCCCATGCGCTCGCTGCTGAGGCCGACAAATACGACGAGGCTTTGGACACGCAGGTGAGTCTTGGCGCGGTTGCCGCTCCCGAGGCTCCCGAGGCTTTCCCCGATGCACCGCACCTCATGTCCGCCGTCATGCCCCGCCCACCACCACCGCCGCCGCCGCCGCCGCGAAGAAAACCGCGGCCTCCGACGCCGCAGCTGCCCGCCTGGTGTTTCTTCCACGCCAAGTTCGGCCACGAGGCTCGGCAGTGTCGCCCGCCGTGCTCATTTGGCAGGTCGGGAAACGGGCGAGCCGGCGCTCGGTGGCAATGGTGAGTGTCGGCAATTCAAACAGCCTTCTGTATATAACGGACACCTTGTCCGGGCGCCGTTACCTGTGCGACACGGGGGCGCAGGTGAGTGTCATTCCTGCCAGTACGTCCGACAAGCACACCGCGGGCCGAGGTCCCGCGTTGCTTGCGGCCAATGGTACGTCTATACGCACGTACGGAAAACGCTGTCTCTCCCTGCGGTTCGGAGGTCAGGTTTTCCGTTGGTCGTTTGTTACGGCCGACGTGCCCATGGCACTGCTCGGCGCGGACTTCTTATGTGCTAATGGATTACTGGTCGATGTAAAGCGCAGAAGGCTTGTCCAGGCTGAGACGTTCAGCTCGCTCGCGTGTGTGCTGCCCGCCTCGTTGAGCAGCTCATAGAGCGGCTCACCGAGCGGCTTGCTGAGCGGTTCCGTTCCAGCCAGGTTCATCTGTACGCTTCCGGCAGCGGACAAATTCGCCCGCCTCCTTGCGGGTTTCCCGGCCCTCACGCGGCCCACCTTCTCGGCGTGGACCGTCAAGCACGGGGTGGAACATCACATCCCCACCGCCGGGCCACCGGTCAACGCCCGGGCACGCCGCCTCGAGCCGACGAAGCTCGCCGTAGCTAAAGCGGAGTTCGCTACGCTGGAGCGGCTCGGCATCGTGCGGCGCTCCGAGAGCGCGTGGGCGTCCCTGCTCCACATCGTGCCCAAGCCCGGCGGGGGATGGCGACCGTGCGGGGACTACCGGCGCCTCAACGACGCCACCACCCCCGACCGCTACCCCATCCCCCACATCCAGGACTTTTCCGCCCGGTGGGCGGGGATGTCCTTCTTTTCAAAGGTGGACCTCGTACGCGGCTACCATCAGGTCCCTGTCAGGCCGGAGGACATCCCAAAGACGGCTGTCATCACGCCATTCGGGCTTTTCTAATTTCTTCGGATGCCCTTCGGTCTGAAAAATGCGGCTCAGGCATTCCAGCGCCTCATGGACAGCGTCTTGCACAGCTTGGATTTTTTGTACGTCTACCTGGGCGACATCCTCGTCACCAGCGCGTCCCGCGAAGAGCACTTTCGTCACCTCCGCACGCTCTTCGAACGTCTGGGCCAGCACGGCCTGATCGTGAACCCCGCCAAGTGCCGGTTCGGTGTCGCTGAAATCGACTTTTTGGGGCACCGCGTCACCAGGCATGGGGCCGTCCCCCTACCGGCCAAGGTGGAGGCGGTGAAGGGGTTTCCGCGCCCCCGCACGATCAAGGGGCTCCAGGAGTTCCTGGGCATGGTAAACTTTTACCATCGGTTCCTGCCCCGCATCGCCCAGCTCATGCGCCCCTTACAGGAGGCCCTTCGAGGGAAGCCGGGCAAAGGTGACGTTACCTGGACCGAGCAGATGGACGCGGCGTTCTCGGGCGCAAAGCTCACCTTGGCCAACGCCACCATGCCCGCACCCGGCGCCCGATGCACCGATCGCCCTCACCACCGACGCCTCGGACTACGCGGTGGGCGCGGTGCACGAGCAATGGGTGCGTGGTGCTTGGCAACCGCTGGCATTCTTCAGCCGGCAGCTTCGCCCGCCCGAACGCCGTTACAGTACCTTCGACCGCGAGTTGCTTGGGCTTCACCTGGCAGTCAGGCACTTCTGCCATCTGCTCGAGGGCCATGCATTCACGGCCTTCGTCGACCACAAGCCGCTGGTTTTCGCGATGGGCAAGGTCGCCGAGCCGTGGTCGGCCCGGCAACAGCGTCACCTCGCGGCCGTGTCCGAGTACACGACGGACATCCGACACATCACGGGAAAGGACAACCCGGTGGCCGACTGCCTTTCCCGGGCCGTCGCCCACGCAGTCCACCTTGGCATCGACTATGCCCGGATGGCGGCGGACCAGGCCGCCGACCCCGGGGTCCAGGCTTTGCGGACCGCCGTCACGGGCCTCCGCGTCACTGAGGTGCCCTTCGACGGCGCGGCACGGCCCTCGTTTGCGACGTCTCCCTCGGGCGGCCTCGCCCCATCGTGCCCGCAGGCTGGCAGCGCCAGGTTTTTGACGCCATCCACGGCCTGTCCCACCCGGGCACGAAGGCCTCCCAGAGGTTGGTCGCCGACAAGTTTGTCTGGCATGGCCTCCGGAAGGCTGTCCGCGGTTGGACCAGGATGTGCCTCGCATGCCAGCGCGCGAAGGTGCACCGGCACACCCAGGCCCCCTTGGCCCCGTTTATGGTGCCGGAACGTCGGTTCGACCACGTGCATGTGGACCTAGTGGGACCTCTGCCCCCCTCGCGGGGTTTCACCCATGTCCTTACCATTGTGGACCGCACCACCCGGTGGCCGGAGGCCGTGCCTTTGGCGGCGACGATGGCGGCAGACGTCGCGCAGGCGTTCATCGCCACCTGGGTCGCCCGGTTCGGCGCCCCCTCGGACATCTCGTCCGACCGCGGCCCCCAGTTCACCTCGGAGCTCTGGGCCGCGGTCGCGCGGGGGCTCGGGGTCCAGCTGCATCGAACCACGGCCTACCACCCCCAGGCCAACGGCCTGTGCGAGCGATTCCACCGCTCGTTGAAGGCCGCGCTCCGGGCCACCCTCCGCGACGGCGGCTGGGTCGACAGGCTCCCCTGGGTCCTGCTGGGCCTCCGGACGGCACCCAAGGAGGACCTGCACGCATCCGCGGTGGAGTTGGTCTTTGGACAACCGCTGCGGGTGCCGGGCGAGTTCCTCCCTGACCCCACGGCACCTTGGTCCGCGGCGCAGGAGCGTTCTGCGCTGCAGGAGACCGCCCGGAGGTTCGCCCCGGTGCCGACGGCGCACCACGGGCACCCTCCTACACACGTCGCTCCAGAGCTTCGCACCGCGGAGTACGTCTTCGTCCGGCACGATGACCACCGGACACCACTGCGGCCCCGGTACGACGGGCCTTTCCGCATGCTGGAGACCGGGGTGAAACATTTCACCCTGGATATCGGCGGCACTCCTGACCGGGTCTCCATAGACCGCCTCAAGCCGGCCCACCCCGACGTGGATCACCCACCGCCGGTGGCTCGGCCCCCGCGTCGGGGCCGCCCCCTTGCGGGCGGACCCCCGGCACCGCCCAGCACCGCAGGCACGCCGCCCCCCGGTCCGGCACCCATCCCGGGTACAGCCGGGGGCATCCCACCTGGCATCCCTGCACCCCGGATGCCACCGGTTGCCAGAGGGCGCTTCGGCCGGGTCATCCGTTTGCCCCGCAAACTGGCCCTCCAGGTGCGCGGGAATTCTGGGGGGTCGCGTGTGGCGTACACGAAAGCCCACTGGCGTGGTGACATCATTCCGCACACCAAGTGGGCGGCGACCACGCCCGAGGAGTAGGCGTGGCCTCAGGATATACACCGGGTGCGCAGCCCGGAGCGCGCCAGTGCTACAGTGACCTCTTTGGAATAAAGAACTATAAACTTACCGCGTTGCCCGCTTCCTCCTTGGTAGCAAGTCGCGCGCGTTGCACCGCGTGCTTCATTATTTTGTTTTATTCATGGTGGAGTATTAATTTGTGATTGGAATGATGCTCTTTGGAATGAAGCTTTGCACAGATTGAGTTTAAAACAGAATGAGGAAATGATGAGGTTTTCCACCCGTGACATTTGTGGAATCTTCATTTGCAGTTTTTCCATTGACTGCGTGTAGAAACATTTAGCTGCAGTAAGTTTGTTTTTTTTGCCCAGGTCATTCACGAACCGGCTGTCCATGCCTAACGTTTGACTGAAGGTGGCACAGGAATGTGGAGTTAATTGGTTCATGCTTTGCCATTCGCCATTTTCTCATTGTCTGTTTGAATTTGCCCTCCCACCTGTGCGTAGCACGGGTACCTCGCTAGTGTATATATATATATATGTGCAAATATATATATATATATATATATATATTGTTGCGGATCTGCCGCCGGCCTTCTCCCCTTACCAAGGGGGGATTAGTCCCCTTGTCTTTGACTGGCCTGGCGGGACCCGGGACCTATGACGTCCCTTCCGGACAGCGCGAAATAGGGTATTAGGACTAGAATTCGCGATTACCTAATTACTCGCGCTGCCCTGAAACGAGGAAATAAGCCCCACACGAACCAGGCGTGTTGAGACGCCGAGCGGTGCGTACACGCGATCCGTGCCGTTTAGATGGTGAATCCGGTTCTAGCGGTCTTATTCGTGCCACGCTTAGTCAATGGCGAAATCACAGAGGCGATCGAATTGGAAAAAGAAAGAACAGATTTATTTACACTATACAATGGTTCAAGAAAAAGGGGACACAGTGCAGCCTTATACAGTCTTACTTAATACCCAGGACAAACGGGCCCGTCTCACACACACACACACACACACGGGGCTTGCAGCTTCAGGATGATGGTCCGCGTCCAGGGATGGCTCCCGTGCAGCTCCCTCCGGTCTCCGGCTCGTCCCGTGCGGATGGTAAGAGGAGAAGGCAGGAGCTCTCCGCGTGTCGTTTGGACGCACAGGGTTATTACAGGGTGAACGGTAGGGTGTGGGCTCTGGCGGTTAATCACTGGCAGGTTTATTCGCGTCTACTCACGTGGCTGAAGTAGGCGCTATTCGCCACCGGCGCGTCTGGTTGCAGCCGTGTACTCGTATCGCCAACGCCTCTTCTTCCTCTCCTCTGGCGCATACGTTATACTGTGAGGTACAGTTCAAAGCCTCCAAGCACTATCGCACGAAATTCTCTCCACACAAGTCCTCTGGGAGCAAGTCCTTTCTCTCTCCTCTGCGAGTCCTCTTCAAGGGCTTTGTGCACCGCGTTATATAGGCACGCCCCGCGAACCTTCTCAAACTCACCAGACGCGCCTCTCCACGCCCTCTCATGCCATGCCGTTCGAGCCCTGGTTGGCTGGTGGCTCTTACCGTCATCGCCTCTGACGCTCTGCCTTGACGCCGCCCCCACCTCGACCCCACGCTCCTCCTTCTCAGGCCTACCTCGTGTGACTCGACTAGTGAGCGAGCAAAGGGCAGCAAACTGAGCGGGCAGCCAAAGCGTAACAATCTGAGTGGGCAGCCAAATGGGGCATGGGATGGATTCCGCCCATTGAGGTGGAATTGGAGGGTGGACGCAAAATGAAAAGGACCTAATCTCATGGCTTTACACAACGCAGATATTAATAGGGGAAATGGCCTATACTTACACATACTATGACATAACTAATACTACAAGTGGGCCTACGTGTTGCTCGAAGAATAACTATGGGGGGCAACCCTTTAACCTTTATTGAAGTCATATGTACAAATCTCAAAACCGTAGCAATATATATATATATATATATATATATATATATATATATATATATATATATATATATATACTGAAACGCAAAAGAAACTTACCACCTTTGAAACCTTTAAATATCAACAATAACACTGCGTGTAGTAAATGTGTGAACTTATTTGTGGACAATAGTGTCCTCACTGTCAGACAAAACGGTCACGGATGGTCACTTGAACCTTCAATGGTCACTTCATAGCACAGCTGTTGAACAGCCGTTTTGACTGTCAGTGATTAGCCAAGGGGTACGGGATGATTTTAATGAGCTGAACGTGATGTCTTGATATTGGCTTTAAAAAGGCCAGTGCAAAATGGGCATTTTGACCGAAAAATTTGACCATTTTGACCAACTTCAAAAAGACCGAAAACGCAAAAGAAACTTACCACCTTTGAAACCTTTAAATATCAACAATAACACTGCGTGTAGTAAATGTGTGAACTTATTTGTGGACAATAGTGTCCTCACTGTAAGACAAAACGGTCACGGATGGTCACTTGAACCTTCAATGGTCACTTCATAGCACAGCTGTTGAACAGCCGTTTTGACTGTCAGTGGTTAGCCAAGGGGTACGGGATGATTTTAATGAGCTGCACGTGATGTCTTGATATTGGCTTTAAAAAGGCCAGTGCAAAATGGGCATTTCAATCAACATGCCACGATTGTCAAGGGATAAACGGCAGCGTGCCCTGGGCATGCTGCAAGGCGGACTGAGCTACCGTGAGGTGGCACGTCGCCTTGGCTGTTCACACCAGACGATATCGGCCCTGGTGGACAGAGACACCCTCCACAACTCTGCAGATGACAGACCTCGATCAGGGAGGCCAAGAGTCACCACTGCAAGGCAGGACAGGCAGATGGTCCGAAGTCACCTGCGGGATCGATTCCGTCCAGCATCCTGCACTGCGGCAGAAACTCCGGGGCATGCAAACCACGGATCTCCAATGATACTGCACGAAGACGACTGCATGACTATGGTCTGACTGACAGAAGACCATACAGAGGCCCCGTGATGATGGCTGCCCATCGCCGCAACCGACAGAGATGGTGCCAGCAGCATCAGCGGTGGACCTTGGCGCAGTGGAACGAGGGTGCTTTCAGCGATGAGTCAAGGTTCTGTGTGGACAGTCCTGATGGGTGTGAGCGTGTCTGGAGAAGAACTGGCGAGCGATATGCCGATTGTTGCGTGCGTCAAGCCAACCGGTGGGGTGGCCCAAGTGTGATGGTGTGGGCCGCCATATCAGGCCGGTACAGGACGCCACTGGTGGTTGTGGATGGGAATCTTAACACCCAGCGGTATGTGGATAACATCCTGCGACCTCATCTGCTGCCATTCCTGCTAGACCACCCAGAACTGAGAACCTTTCAGCATGACAACGCTCGTCCCCATGCTGCTCGCTTTACCACTGCATTTCTCCAAGGCGAGAACATCAACACCATGCAGTGGCCTGCGTTCTCCCCTGACCTGAATCCCATAGAGCACCTGTGGGATGAGCTTGGGAGACGCGTAGTTGGCAGGGCCAGGACATGGGCAGAGCTGCTTCAGACATTGAGGACTGAGTGGGACAGAATCCAGCAGCAATCCATCCAAAGACTGGTAGGAGTATACGCCGACGATGCACTGCCTGTATCCAAAACAATGGTGGCCACACACGCTATTGAAAGGGGACTGACATTGCACCCTGTGCTGTTCTGTACTGTAGAACAAACTGATGAGATGGTGTATCTTGGTCAAAAACTTGACATGTCATCAATAAAATGCCAATGTTTCAATTAGCAATTGTTGGTTTGTTTTATTTTGAACTGTTACAATTTTATTACATTTCAAACAAGTGATAAGTTTCTTTTGCGTTTTCGGTCTTTTTGAAGTTGGTCAAAATGGTCAAATTTTTTGGTCAAAATGCCCATTTTGCACTGGCCTTTTTAAAGCCAATATCAAGACATCACGTGCAGCTCATTAAAATCATCCCGTACCCCTTGGCTAATCACTGACAGTCAAAACGGCTGTTCAACAGCTGTGCTATGAAGTGACCATTGAAGGTTCAAGTGACCATCCGTGACCGTTTTGTCTGACAGTGAGGACACTATTGTCCACAAATAAGTTCACACATTTACTACACGCAGTGTTATTGTTGATATTTAAAGGTTTCAAAGGTGGTAAGTTTCTTTTGCGTTTCAGTATATATATATATATCTTCTCTGTTCTCTATATTATAAAAGAAAGTTTGTGTTTGTTTGTCTGTGCAAGCTAATCTCCTGAACGGTGAAAGATAGGAGGAAACCTCAAATACAAAAAATGTCGGGACCGGCCCCGGAAAGGTTATAGGCTAGGTAGCGAGGCCGGTTGAGGCCGCGTCGGCCGAGCTGGGCCCGTTTCACAATTAAAAGCTGAGCTGAATTAAAGTAGTCATTCTTCTACGGCCATGAGTAAAAGCTGAATTATAGTAGTAAATTCATTCAAAAAGAACCAAAAATGTCGGGACGGGCCCCAGGAAGGTTATAGGCTAGGTGGTGAGGCCGGTCGAGGCCGCCTTGGCCGGGCTGGGCCCATTTTGCAATTAAAAGCTGAGCTGAATTATCGTAGTCAATCTTCTACGGCCGCAGGTAAAAGCTGAATTATAGCAGTAAATTCATTCAAAAATAACCCGGGCAACGCCGGGTGCTTTCAGCTAGTATATATATATATATATATATATATATATATATATATATATATATATATATATATATATATATATCTACCATATAAAACACAATGTGTGTGTGTTTTTTGTGTTTTTCCCCCCTTCATAAGGCTAGATTTTAAAGGCTTTGAGTAGTGCTTTAGGAGGGATTTGAGTGGGAGGGTTTAAGGGGAAATCTTTGAACACGACTGTGTGTCCACCGGTTAAAATACCTCAAAGTCAAAGACTCTGAAGACCCAAAAGACCCCAAGGACCCCAAAGACCCAATGGACCCCAAACACTGAAAATACCCAAAGACCCAAAATACCCTGTAGACTGTTAAAGACACAAAAGATAATGAAGACCTAGAAGACCTCAAGGACCCAGAAGACCCCAAGGACTCTGAAGACCCAGAAGTCCGAAAATACCCCAAAGACCCAAATGACCCCAAGGACTCTGAAGACCCAGAAGACCCAAAAGACCCAAAGGACCCCAAAGACCCAAACGACTGAAAAGTCCCTGAAGACCCAATGGACCCCAAAGACCCAAAAGACCCTGAAGACCCCGAAGGCCATGAGGATCAAAATACCCAAACAACCCCAAGGACCCAAATGACAAAAAGGACCCAAAATACCCCCAAGGACTCAGAAGAACCCCAAGTACTCTGAAGATCAAAAATACACCAAAGACCCAAAAGACCAAAAAGACCCAATGAATCCCAAACACCCAAAATACGCCAAAGACCCAAAATAACTGCTGGAGATAGTGTGTATTTATCTATATGCTGGTGAAAGCGACTGATGCAGCTCCAATGGCCGAGTGCCGTGATACGTTTTCATGTTGCCTTGAGGGCATTAATTACAACTACCAAATGTATATATTTAAATGTATATATTTATATATGTATACACACACACAAACAGTATTATCCTGTCCCCTACTAAATATGACCTAGATAATTTCAGAACGAATGTCAAGGTATCCCTTCCGATGTTATTGTGGCAACTAATGTACTTTTGAAAACAGAATCTGGTCGTCATTCCAAGTTGATAGGGACTGGGAAGAAGGAAAAGAGCAAAGAGGAGAGGGTGTGAGGAGGAAAGAAGAAGCTAAGAGGAGGTGGTGAGTTACTGTAAGAGGAGGAAAATTACAGTTTTCATCAAGGTAAATGAAGCATTTCCTCGGACGGCCAAAGTGTCCACCCTAATTACACCATTTCCATATCTGGACACGTTTTCAATTAAAAATCAGATCGGCGGAAAATTATTTCACATCCTGATCGTCATCGTTATTGCCACAGTGATCAAGGTTCTTTGAGCCAGACGGGCCTTGATCAGCTGGCGACATTCCCTTCTACAGGACGGACAACACGAAGTGAGGCAGCAGATGTTCAAAACCCTGGAGGGTAATCTGGCTTCACATAGGACTGTGTGTAGGAAAAACGTTGATGAAAGCCCCAGGCGGCGAGGGCTAGGCCCAAAGCTTGTGCAGACGTTTCCAGGGGCGATACCTTCAAAATAAATGGAGAGCGCCGTTGGTCCGCCGAATCCTTCGGGACGGGAAAATGGCCGTAAATCACGGAAGTGATTTGCGGGCAACACGGGCAAAGGTTGCGGCCGCCTTGTTTAGAGGCCCATTCGGGTGGTTGACGGACGAGGTGACGATTGTATGAAAAATAATGTTGACTTTTACACAATCGTATAAATTTGCACTTCGCCATGTCTCATTTGCTGCAAAACCAGAGGCACAGAAGGCCTGAATGATGTGCACTTGGAATGTTGAGCACATTTACTTGCCTGCGACGTCCTTGACCTTCCGAATTGTGTTAATCCCTCTGCCTCTTCCCTTGCCAACATCACCAGATATTTCTCCAGGATAGCAAAAGCTTCCCACTTAGTTATTCCTCCTGTGACTTTCAGGTCAATTTGAACCCATGGGCATTTGCAGCACATTCGGCTACATTTCTCGCCATTTAAATCGTTCGCCGGTGGAACGATGAAATGCGTTGCCTTTTTCTGGTTGCAGAAAATTTCATTGAGAATCCAGTCCAGGTGTAAACAAAGACCACCGCCACCTGTTCAGGTACGCACTCGGCGTATTGTGCTGATGAAGCCCTGCACTGCTTCGAAATATCGGGGAAATACTTGTGCGGCGTCGTCCTAAAACTTGTTTGGGTGAAATTCCGGTGACAAAACCAATGAATAAAAAACTTTTTTCTGTTTCCTCTCATAGTGTGGTCAAGGTTGGGCTAAGCCCTGGCTGGAAATTGCTTCCCAAAGGTCTTGGATCGATCGTCGTCTCATCATCGGGCCTTCCCTAATTGTGGCACAGATGCCACGCTGGCAAAAAGAAAATCCTTCAAAATGGTGGCTCATAAATAATAATTAACAACAATGCATAATTTCACTCTTTAAACCAAAAAAAGAAAGATAAATGGCCCAAGAAGATGGAGTAAAAACCGGAAAACCAGCCGATGCATGATGCAATCTGCTGTGGTTTTTACTCATGGGAATTTCCGTCACCTCATCGCCAGCGATTCAGATGTGCTGTGCCAGTCATGAGACTGGGCCTTGCTCGGTCCAGCATAGGCCTGCCTTGACTGTGATGGAGTAACATGGCAATCTACAAGTATGAGGAATATGTGAAGACAGAGCAAATCCATGCATCAAAGCCGGCCGGCCGGAACCGCAAAAAGGTAGATTGGCAGCACAAGTTAATGCAATACGGTAGGTAGACATATCGACTGAAAAGAAAGGCCTTCTCTTCCTGATTATACATAATGCCAATGATATGTCCATCCACACATTATTCTGTGGACTTGTTCTGAGAAGATTCTAAGATTACCTCCAATCCTCCATCATACAATTAAAGCCCTTCCTTGGCACACCTGAACTCCTGCCTGCCAAAAACCTTTCATCCGCAGGTTGATGGAGTACTGCTCTTCGTCATACAAAGTCATTCCTTGGCACACCTGAACTCCTGCCCACCTAAAAAGCGTATCCGCAGCTTGATGGCGTACTGCTCCCCCTTCTGGGCTGGCGCTCCTGCCTCACACCTTGCTCGGTTTGACGGAATCTCCGGCAATAGAGTTGAGTCTACGGGTCTATGATTTTCCCATCGCAGACAGGTCGGTGGTCTCTCTGTCCTTTTGGTCATACACCCTCTGCTCTGTCCGTGCTTTGTCCCACCCCCCCCCCCCCCTCCCCCAGGTTTCTGCATGGCACACACGGTCCACCATCAACCCCTTTCAGGTGTAAATTCCCAAATTCCAGAATCACTGCTCACATCTATTCATTCCGTCCTTTTCTCCCCACCTGTGGAAGCAGCTAACACATTATTTTTAATCTCATTCTTCTCGAGAGATTTTGAAGACAGCTGTTCACCACCATCTCACCGCAGTAGATTCTTCTCCAGACCTCATATGTTTCGAGTGCATCCGCTGGAAGATCTTCCATCAGCCACTTCTTCTTGGCACGCAGACAAGATGGTTTATTTAATAATGTCCTCATGGATGATTAATAATATGTGAGAGCTGTTTGTTGATACATTTCATTTTGTTGGCTTTCTCATTGTTCATTATTTAATTATTTATCTGTTATAACGCCACCCTGACTCCTATTCTTCCCATCCCGCTGTTTCCAATCTGCTTCTATTTGTCATTTCGCAGTAAAGGTATTTGTGTTTTCCTACCCTTGGTGTCAAGGTGCTTATCAGCTGTATACCTGGCTACCTGGCTCATAACACTTTTTTTTCTTTCTATCAGCATGCTGTGTATAGATGATGACTCCAGGTTATTATGACATGGCTGTGCAAGATTGATCTAAAGGTGAACTTATTACCAAGGTACAACGATGTTGTGTTTGCACGCTTACGCGCACTTCTTGGGTCATGGTGGTCGATGGAGATCTGCTCCCCAAGCCTGGAGAAAACGCTCCTGTTGGTCTAAGAGCAAACATGAAGACATAGAAGGATTCACACTGATTCAATCTCTTGCGACAGTCTGCAGGAGCCAAACACACTCTGTAATCGAGCTCCCCGAGCATGTCCAGCTGTTGAGGACTTGCGCTGCGGCCTACATAGCAAACAATAGCAGAAGAGCATTGGCTGTGCTGAAAACACATGCGTACATACAAAGTTGTCAAGTCAGCTTTTGAATTATGTGCGGTTTAAATATGTAGTGATGTTCAAAAAGACCCTAAGTTGATCCTGCTTAGCAAAGAGTGCTTCACTCAGGCAACACTGGGGATGGTGGGATGTTCTATACGGTTAATTGAAACATGCTGCCATGTTTGACTTTGGCTGCCATATATATATGCTGGTGAAAGTGCACTGATGCAGCTCCAACGAGTCAACCAGCAAGAGTGGACCCAGGTATCAGGTGTAAACCAGACCAGGAAGTAGCAGGCAAAGTACCACCATTACCCCATCCCAGATTGGTAATACTAAACCAGTTAGAATTTTTTTTATTGCTAACCTAATATTGCAATATGCTGCTTTTCCTGATCTATCCAAAACCTCAGAAGCCAAAATCCTTAACATCCCTTTCCTCAACCAGATTTCCATCCGCATTTTCTTTGATGTGCCAACCCAGAGTTTAAAACAAAAGCCAGAGCAAGGCCACGGCCACACCCATGATGTTTTGGACCACTTCCGCATGCTAGTAAAATGATTCAGATGTAGCGGTTTGTTGAAAAGGTCGCTAATAGCACTTCGGGGACCCAAGATTATTATCAGCTGTGCTGTGTCCTGTGTATAAAACAACATAATAAACGTGTCCAAAGGCATGACGAATTGTTAAAAGAAATCCTGTTCAAAGGACAAACTTTGTATTTACCATTAACGTCTGTAGCCTTGTTGACAATATTGTTGTCTCGCAAGACATTGTTGTCTCGAAGAGTAGAACACTTTCTGTGGTGGCGTTGGACACTTTCTGTGGTGGACATTCCAGGGTGGACAGCTATGGGCTCCAACTTTCTTTATAGGATGAGAAATGCCAAACCGTAAGGATGCCTGAGGTATCAACTCTCAAATTATATCTGACAACTGGCACCTGGTGTTGGGCTAGCCTGGTGTTGGGCTAGCCTGGTGTTGGGCTAGCCTGGTGTTGGGCTAGCCTGGTGTTGGGCTAGCCTGGTGTTGGGCTAGCGGTGTTGGGCTAGCCTGGTGTTGGGCTAGCGGCTAGGGTGCCGGCCTAGGATCCTAGGATCCTGGGTTCGAAACCCGGTCGATCGCTGAATTAACGCCAGGGAGGTTGACTCAGCCTGTCATCCTTCCGAGGTCGGCTAATTGAGTACCAGTTCACTGGTAATTCCCTGTTTGTCGTTAAAGGCGACAAAAAGGGTTGGCGTCAGGAAGGGCATCCGGCCGTAAAACATTGCTTCAAAAAGGGGACCGAAAAACAACAACAACCACGGTCCCCGAAAAAGGCCAACCCCCGTTTTGCGGGGAAAAATGGCCTCTAAAGGTGGTTATATATTTTTTTATAACTGGCACCTGCAAACCTCCGCCAAATGTAATCGCTCTCACATTTGATAACCCCGTTAACACTACCTAACTCAAGGATAACCCGTTTACTTGCAGGATACTGTTTCTTCCCCTCTCATGTCCTATTTTCTGGTTCGTTTCATTCCCTTGCTTGTTACATCCAATTGTTGCCCCCACTGCCAGTCTGTTGCCTTGGAAACCCCTCGTCACCACGCTCTTCCATGAGACTCGATCTGGTACAGGAAAAGAAGAGCGAAGTCGTGTTTCTTCACTCGGTTAAGATCAAGAGGCAGAAAAACAGATGTCGCACAATGAGGGAAAACCAGACTCGGTGGTGGTTGGAGAGTCCGCTCCGAGTCTGGGAGGTCACCGGGTTGAGCTGGACCCTGGCTGAGTCATACCGTAGACTTTAAACTTGGTACGTGCTGCTTCCTCGTGATAAATAACCATAGGTTGGCAACCATTGCATAGGCTTCAATGGCCTCTTCAGGTATTGAAGTTCTTTGCGAGGGACCTCATATTTGATCGTGTTTTCCCACGACTAACCGCACTCATGATACTTTTTTCAATACCTCCTGTACGACCACAATCTTTAGGCAACCTGATGTACGAGGTGTCCGAAAGTGGATGTTCTTCCTAAGCAAGAGAGGGAATGTAACGGGAGGGTGTTCATCTTCAATATGATCCATTTCAGAACCTTGAGAAATCTGTAGAATTTTCAAAGCAGCAATTACACTGTTTTGGCACAGCACAGCAGGCTCAGTAAACTGAGGACCCCAAGGAACTCCCAGACTCAAATAAAAATTTGCTTATGGTCCAGAGGGCAGCAACCAGTCCTTTGAAGACATGCGTGATCTATAAAAAGATATAATTCACAAACCTCCACCCCAAGGGAGTTATGGCTGTGAAGAACTACAAAACTTTTGTGCGATGATAAGGAATAGCCTTGTATAGGAACGAAGTGATGGAATTCCGTCTGGAGTCAATGAAAAGACTACATTTTTGGAAGATTTTTTTTTGACGAAGACTAAACCTTATACGTCTTTCACCATTCAACCAAAGACCTTTGTCTTTGTGCGAGTTCATTCCACTGTAGACTAAGTGGAGCCTCTCAGGGTAGGAAATCTAGTTTGGCCTTTATAAATATGTCATTGACACTGAACTATGGCGTCGGAAGTGGGGGATGAGAAGGGGGGGGGGCGATGTCCCCACTTTCAAAATTATGGAGAGGCAGCAATTGGGCTTGGGCGATACCATGTTGCAAAGCAAATACCCACAAACGAGGGTTTGGGGGCTCATGAATTTTGTGGGCATGACACTTTTCTTGGGCTCATGAATGTAAAAATGCAGTCTTCGAATTTTTTTGGAAGCATGAACAATTTGTAATAACCTATTTATGATGAATAATTAAGTGATAGTCGCAAGAGTATACATTAGAGTGAAATCCGTTTACATTGGGATCACGACGAAGTGGTGGATTGGTGGCCCTTGTGTTCGACACGTGACAACTAATCATAACTTGGTACAACTACATGGTATTCATAGAATACTTACTCTGCACAGTCGACTTGGTGCGAGCCAACTCCGGTTTTTAAAAGTTTTTTTTTCTTTGATCCAATATGGCTGCCAGACCACGTGACCGATGACATCATAAATTTACATCTACCATATAAAACACAATATCAGTTTGTGTGTTTATAAAGATGTCTGTCCTCCTTTATAAGGGTAGGTTTTAAAGACCAATCTTTTACCACAAATGTGTCTTCACTCCGGTCTAATTTTGAGGATAAAACAAACTCGAAAAACGTTTTCCATGAAAGAGTAATTACCGGTATGTCTCTTCTATTGGAATTGTAGACGGTGGCTTGTAAACGGAGCCTCAAGGGCGGTGTACAGAAGCGTTTTTTAAATTACAATAAATACAAGGCACAGGGAAGAGAAATTTGCTGCACGTGATGTACAACATGTGCAGAGTAAAACGAGTGTTAATTTACATGTGTATGATGTCTAATGAACAAGCATTCTGAGTATTGCCCTGCAATACATGTCCCCTACCAAAGTTCAAAGTGCCATAACTTTGTCAAAAATGATCGAATATGCAAATTTATGCACGGTTGATGCTGGTTTTCAAATTTGATCTGAGGTATGCTGAGACACATGTGTGTCACGCCTCGCCTCGTTGATAAGCCCGCAAGGTCGCTCCGTGGAGCAGCCTGCACGTATTGCACTGTGTGAATTATATAATTACCAACTCACGGCCTGAGGTACTAGCGGTTCAAGAGATATCCATTTAAAAAAATATTTTTGTTTAATTAACGATATCTGCCAAACCACGTGCCCTATCGCAAATTCCAAAAGGACATTTTAGTGCTGAACAGATCTGTGAAGTTTCCCCTCGATTGGATCAAAAATGAGGGAGGAGCTTGGTTTTAAAGGTTCATGCTTAAAAACGTCATAACTCTGAAACCATGTGACGCATGACATCATGCTCGCTGACTTTTTTGTTTGTCATGGGTATGCGATTCTGCCTGCAAAGTTTGGCCTCGATCTGTTCAGCCGTTGCAGAGAAAAAGAGGTTTTCGTGTTTTCATGAAAAACAATATGGCGGCCGAACCACGTGACCTGTGACGTCATAATTACCATTAAAATATTCCACAGACAGAGCCCCCCCTAGGGTGAAAATTTGATCTCAATCGGTCCTATTAATGCAGCGAAAATCTTTTTTAAAGGAAATTAAAACTTAAAATTGGCAAGCAAGCTCGACGCAGTAAGTAAATAAAACTTAAAATGGCACTGAGTTAAGGATCATCAGAATGATCAGAATTACCAAAGTTCAAAGTGCCATAACTTTGTCAAAAATGATCGAAACGTCGTGAAGTTCGAACCTGATCTGTAACTTATCATGAAGTAACCATGTGCCAAGTTTGAAATCATTTGCATTAAGCGTTTCGAAAAAAAGGTCCGGAAAACTGTTCTTTGCGTGACGGACTGACAGACTGACAGACAGACTGACGGACTGACGGACTGACTGACAGACTGAGGGACGGCGTGCAAACCTATAGTCCCCTCCGGTGTACACCGATAGGGGACTAATAAAGAAGATATAAAGCTTCAGACTTGATTCGCTCACGCGGCTGCACCGTCGAATAAACTGTTTGAACCCATCATATTAGACGGGCTTTTAAAGGTGGATGGAGGTTATGTTTTCACTCCTGTCTGTCTGTTTGTCCGTTTATCTGTCCGTTTGTGAACAAAATATCTCAAAACAACAACAACAAAAAGTTGTGGACGGATTCGAACGAAATTTGGCAGAGATGTAGCGTATGTGACAAGGACGAAATGGTTAGATTTTGGTGAAGATCCGGATTCGGATCCGGCTACTAGAATTTTAAAAGTGATTCTTCACCATTGGGAGATAGGGTCAAAAACGATACATAGCAGGATATCTCAAAACGTTGTAGACAGATTCGGACGAAATTTGGTGGAGAGTTTGGGTGTCTGACAAGGACGATTCGATTCGATTTTGGTGAAGATCTGAATATGGATTCGGATATGAGAATTTTTTTTTAAGCGATTCTTTACCATTGGGAGATATGGCCAAAAACTATACATTGCGGGATATCTCAAAAAGCTATCAATGGATTTGGACGAAACTTGTTGGACAAATTGTGCGTGTGACAAGGAAGAATCGATTCAATTTTGGTGAAGATCCGGATCCGGATCCGGCTATTAGAAATTTTTAAGCGATTCCTCACCATTGGGAGATGGGGCCAAAAACAATACATAGCAGGATATCTCAAAAAGTTGTGGACGGATGATTTTGATTAAATGTGATGGTGTATTGTGATTTTCTGGTCTACTCTGAGATATAAAACGTACTGTTCACCTGGCGGAGGTATGCTCTCTACTGAGTGCCGTTCTAGTTCTCCAATAAAATTGTTGATCATGCTTAAGAAATTTCTAATTGATCGGACTAAGCGTTGCACTTATCGAATTATGATGCCATAATTAAGGCACCAATTACGTCATCGTTAACAACATTTATTCCCCATGTGGAGTTCTTTACAATGAGCCACGTACCTTTCAATTTTTTTCCATGTTCTGATTTCGGGTATGAAGAGGTTCAAAACTGTCAGATTTTTCAAGATGGCACCCGTATCATGTAACTTATGACATCATAATTATCACTAAAAATTATACAGGAGTAGTTGCATACCATGGTGAAAATTTAGTGTAAATCGCACCAACGGTTGCCGAGAAAATGAATAAACGAATTTAAACAATATGGCACTCGTAACACGTGACCTATGACGTCATAATTATCACTAAAAATTATACATGAGTAGATGCATACTATAGTGTGGTGACGTCATCAGCAGGGTGTGTAGACCTGCGTCATGTGCACTGTAGGCAGCACTGAGTAAAGCTCGTACAACTCACATTTCTACCTCTGACTTGAAATATTTTCGTTTATTGCAATAAATAAATTTTCAATAAATAAATAAAAATAAAAAAATTGACATTTTCGAATTTGGAAACAAGGTTAATTAGCTGTGACATATCTACGATGTAGCTGTGAACACATTTATCACATTGATCACTACGATAAATTCGGTCATATTTGTGTAAGGTCATTTGATGGCGACGAAATCCCAATGATACGAAGAATAACTGGGATTTGTTGAGGTTCCAGATGTTACCAATGAAACCCACACAAAGGCCCTGAAAGAGGTCCTGATATTCTGCAATCTAGGGCTGGGTTAACGTTGTCGAGGTCAAGCACATGATAGTGTATCAAATATGCAGGAAAGGATTTGGGTGGTGTTGGTTGGTATGATTTATGGGAGCGAGACATGGGTAATGAATGTAGAGCAGCAACGAAGGTTGGAAAGGGTGGAAATGCGAATGGTTCGACGGATGTGCGGAGTATCGTTGAGAGAGAGGAAGACAAATGATGAATTGCGAAAGATGATGGGAATAGAGCCTGTGATTGATGCTGTGAAGAGGAACAGGTTGAGATGGTTTGGTCACGTGTTGAGGAAGGATGAAAGTGACTGGTTGAGAAGAGTGATGGAAATGAATGTAGAAGGAAGTAGAGGACGGGGAAGACCGAGAAAGACTTGGCTAAAGATGGTCGAAGAAGAAATGCGGGCAAGGGGGTTAACAAGGAGAGATGCAGAAAATAGGGCAAAATGGAGAAGATCGTCATGGGGACCGCAAGGCTAACCCCCGTTCTAGTAGGGAAAATGGCCTTTAAAATGCATGTTGTTGTTTGTTGTTGGTACCCAAGTTCACCATGACATCAGCTCAGCCATTTCAGTTCATTCCTTGGCATACTGTACCGACTTGTGCCATCAAGACTTCCCCGCAACAGCCAATCCAAGATGTTCCTGATCTCGTCTTTGAAATAATCAAACTGATCAATTTTTCCCAGAAGCGATCGATCATCTTTGCACAAATGTAGATTCACGTTGGCAAGGAGCACCTCCGCCAGCTGGGACAACTTTTCCTGTCTCGATGCACTGTGAGAACAGGGTCTTTGAGCAACATTTGGTCTAATTATCAGGTGTTGCGGGCTTGGATTATATCAGTGAGAGTACGATAGATGACTTTGCCAGGCGTACAAGTAGCAAGGCCATGTTAATCGAGAGGTTCAATACTTTCTTCAGCATGTAGTTGGTATATTATGTCTTCTCTCGGGCAGAACAGGTGTCAATATATATACAAGTTACAATGTCAATATTAATAATTTAGTCAAAATGTCAAAGGGCAAAGTCACACCGAGAACAAATATCCCTTATTAGCCCGTCCGCCGCTGTGCAGCATGAGACGGCCAGGTTTTTATTTATTAATTTACCATTTTAGCTTCAGTGTGTCTGTCCCAGACTCCAAGCCATGACATTTTTCAATTTGAGCTGTTGTCATCAAATTTCAACAAACCTTTATTATGAGGATATGGAGAAGACTAATTCATAATTTGGTCAAAATGTCAAAGGGCAAAGTCACACCGAGAATAAATATCCCTTTTTTTTTTTTTTTTTTTTTTTTTGTATACAAGATCGAGGCTCGTGAGAGAGCGAACATTAATCACACAGAAAGACAAACAGACACATAAAACAAATAACATCGGGAGCGGTAGACAAGATGGGGAGAGAGGGGGAAGGACACAAACACAACATTTGAGAGCAGGGACCGAGAGACATGGAGACATCGAGAGATCTGTGGGAGGGAGAGGGCTTTGGGGGGGAGGCATGTGAAGGGGGGGAGGCATGTGAAGGGGGGGAGGCATGTGAAGGGGGGGGGGTGGGAGAGGTATAAACATATGGACACTGCCAGGATTTCCAGGAAATAAGTTGGAATTTCAAACAAGGTGGGTCTGGGGTGAATTAGTGGGGGTAGAAAAGATCAAGGTTATGGATGGGGGAAGATAAGAGATGGTGGTGAACAGCTGTTTTAAAGACCTGGAGGGAGGAGAGGGATTGAAGGGAGTGTGGGAGTTTGTTCCACAGGCGGGAGAAAAGAGGAATGAAAGAGTGAAGGTGAGCAGAGAGCCGAGATTTCGGCAGTTTAACCATCAGAGGGTTGCTGGCAGATCTTGTGCGACCTGTAGGAATATTTGGGGGACAGAGCACAGAGAGAGCTGGGGGAGCAAGGCCGGAGAGGAGTCGGTAGAAGACAGAAAGACCACCTACCTGCCTGCGGTGAGTGAGTGAAAGGCCCTCAGAGATAGCTTCATCGCGGGAGATTCCAATGATTTTGAAAGCTTTGGATTCAACAGCGTGAAGCCGAGCCAGGTGTGAGGCAGGAGCACCAGCCCATAGGGGAGAACAGTATTCCATTGAGCTGCGGATGAAAGCCTTGTATGTGGTGAGGAGCTCAGGTGTGCCGAGGAAGGACTTCGCACGACGGAGGATGCCCAGTCGGCGACTGGCTTTGGAGGCCAGCTTGGAAATGTGGTTTTCCCAAGAAAGATCATGGCAGATAGTGAGACCCAAAAGCTTGAGTGACAGAACTTCTTGGAGAGGATTGTTGAGAAAGTAGATGGGAGGGTTGTCCAGTCGATCTTTTCGGAGAGACATAGTAAGAGAGTGAGATTTGGCAGGATTGAAAGACATGTTCCACTTGTTTGACCAGTCTGTGATTTTGTCCAGGTCTTCAGAGAGTGAGGAGGCTGCAGACTGCCGATCTGAGGGAAGAGGAATGGAGCGGCAGAGAGTGGAGTCATCAGCAAAGAGATAGAGAGGATTTTCCAGAGAGTCAGAGAGATCATTGATAAAGACCAGAAAAAGCACAGGGCCCAGCACACTTCCTTGGGGAACTCCAGCCTGAACAGGAAGGGGAGATGAGAGAAATCCATTCAGGGCCACACGTTGACTACGACCAGAGAGGAAGTCCACAAGCCATGCATGGAGATTTCCATGGATACCATAGGAGGAGAGTTTGGTGAGCAGAGCTGGGTGCCAGACCGTATCAAAGGCCCTTGATATGTCAAGGGAGACAGCTCTGATTTCCTGTTTGGCATTGAGGACCTCCATCCATTGTTGAGACAGCAGAAGCAGCATGTCCAGAGTAGAGTGACCTGGTCTGAAACCAAATTGATGATCAGAGATCAAGCCATTGGAGAAGAGGAAAGATTTCATATCCGAAGCAATGATGGATTCCATGACTTTGCTGATAATTGGGAGCAGGCTGATTGGTCTGTAGTTGCAAGGATCTGTTTTTGCACCTTTTTTGTGTAAAGCGGTAATGTTAGCTGATTTCCAGGATGCTGGCAGATGACCTTGAGCAAAAGATAGGGTGAAAAGAACAGAGAGAGGGTGAGATAGAGCGGCAGAGCAGGATTTTAGGACCCGTGGGCTGATGCCGTCTGGTCCAGTTGCAGAATCAGAGTCGAGGTTTGACAAAAACTCCTCCACCTTGTCAGGAGAGAAGGACACAGAGTCCAGGAGCAGTTGGGTTCGACTGGGAAAGGTGGGAACAGAGAGAGATGGGTTTGGGACTAAGGATTTCGAGGCGAACCAATCCAGACGATTGATGGCTGCTTGAAGACCGTCCCAGTCGGCCTGAGTGAAATGCCAGACTCGTCGACGCTGAGGAGGCTCTCTGAGAATGGCCAGAGAGATGTCCACTTTGACAAGCACATGATCAGAGTTGAGGCATTCGGCTTTGTCACGTGCGATGTCAACTGTGTGGCCATTTGAGGTAAGGGAGGGGATGGAGGGGGAACAAACACCAGAAACGGATTTGACCAGACGCCACCAGGATTTGGAGGAAGGAGACAGGTTTGAGAGTTCATTCTTGAGTGAGGAGAGATAGTGCTTCCTGGCACTCCTGAGGGTAGACACACACTTGTTCCGAGCTTGGTGGAAGGAACTGAGATTTCCTTCAGTTGGATTAGCCTTCCAAGAGGCAAAGGCAAGTTGTTTCAGGGCAACTGCTTCACCACAAGATTCAGTGTACCATGGACGGGAGGAAGGGTAAGACAACTGAAGGCGAGATGGGATAAATCTGTGCATGAGAGAGATCAGTTTGCTTTGGAAGAATTCCCAGGAAGAATTGATGTCAGAGGCAGTGGAGATGGGAGACCAATCCAGACGATTGATGGCTGCTTGAAGACCGTCCCAGTCGGCCTGAGTGAAATGCCAGACTCGTCGACGCTGAGGAGGCTCTCTGAGAATGGCCAGAGAGATGTCCACTTTGACAAGCACATGATCAGAAGAACCGATTGGAGCAGAAGAAGAGCAGCAGACATTAGCAGGGAAGTTTGTCATAACCAAGTCTAGAAGAGAAGATACTCCATTGGCTGAGATCCGGGTCGGGAAATTGACAGATTGTGTCAATCCCAGTGAGTCACAGAAGTCCTTTGCTGAGGTGCCATGACTAGTGAGAGAGGAACCCACACCCAACCAGGTGGCATGATGACAGTTGAAGTCACCACATATGAGGAAGAGAGAGTTGGGATGAGTGGATAGAAGTTGGTCCATGTTGTCAGACATTGAAATGTAGATGGAGTCATCACTGTTTGGGGGACGGTACAGAACACATATGAACAAAAGGTGGGAGCGGAGAGGAAGCCGTAACCAGAGGTACTCCTGCGGGTGAGGAGGAAAGAGAGCAGTGCAAGGAGAGTGAGGAAGAGAGTTTTTGACAAAGATAGCCACCCCACCACCAGGCCGAGGCTCAGGTCTATCATACCGGAGGAGGGAGTAACCAGGAAGAGATATTAAGGAATCAGAGACATCTTGAAGGAGGAAAGTCTCTGTTAAGCAGATCAAGTCTGGATTGTCAGAAGCAACCTGTATGGAGAGATCAGTCAGGTTTGAGCGAAGGCCCCGGATGTTTGAGGTCCATACCGTTAATGAAGAGAGAGGGGGAGCATCGGGTACAGGACAGGGGAGGGGAGGAGTAGGGTAAGATGAAGGATGAGAGGGGGAGGTAGGGAGAGCAGTTGATAGTGTTTCAGATGTTGCAGAAGAGTTCCCAGAAAGGGAAGGATGAGGAGGATGAAAGGTTTGCTGGTGAAGGGATGCAGCACAGTGAGGGGTTGTTTGAGGGGGGGCAGAGGAAAGTAGAAGGTTTGGGGGGGTGGAGGTAAGAGATAGAAGGGAGACGAAGTGGGGAGGAGGCAGCTTGGAGGAGGAGGGGGGAGGAGAGAGAATTGGAGAGGAATGGTATGGGGGGAGAATTGAATGGGAGGGATTGGGGGGGAGTTTTGAAGGGGAGGAGTGAGGGGGGAGTTTAGGAGGGGAGGGGCAAGGGGGGAGTTTCGGAGGGAAGGGGAAAGGGGGGAGATCAGGAGTGGACAGGCAAGGGGGGGGATTAGGAGGGGAGGGGCAAAGGGGAAGTTTAGGAGGGGAAGGGCAAGGGGGGAGTTCAGGAGTGGAGGGGCAAGGGGGGAGTTTAAGAGTGGAGGGGCAAGGGGGAAGTTTCGGAGTGTAGGTGCAAGGGGGGGGATTTGGATGGGAGGGGCAAGAGGGGAGTTTAGAAAGTGGATGATTAATGAAAGACGAACATTGATAACAAATTGGGTTTGTTGTGATTTTCAAGTTAGCAATCCGGTTCAGGATGATGGAGGAGGGATGGAATGAATGTGAATTTAGACCATGTAGTGAGGGAGACGTATAAGATATTGAATTTCTTTTTTTTGAAGTGGAATGAGTTGGAGAGGAAATTGAGAAAAGCCTTTTAAATAGGAAGAAAAACAGCGTGTTGTAATATACCACTGAATAAAAAACAGAAGGGGAAAGGTTAAACATATTTTAAAATATTTAAACAGAACTATGAACAATCTTATATGCACAAAAATACCAATGGGGGGAGAGCCGAGAGGGACCACCACGAGTCACGTGAACAGGGCAAACGGTGGATGGCAAGGAGATAATGGGGGTGGGGCGAACAGCACACCTGGACAGAAAATACAGGATGAGACAACAGTACACGTGGAGAAAAGAAAATAAATGTTTTTGTTTTTTTTTTGTTTTTTTTTGGGGGGGGGGGGGGGTGGGGATTTAGAACGTTAGACAGTATTATGTTCGGGGTAGAAGGGAAAAAACCAAGAGCCAAGCAAAACACACAAGTTAACAAAACACCGACGGGGGTACAACTACAGGGCCACACACGAGGAGCAGAACACGATTAATTAATTACGAGTTACAGGAAATTCAAACCAAAACTAACTATAATTAATCAAACAATATCGCATGGACGATAAAATAACGAATTGAAATTTGACAATCTATCTGGGGAAATGGGGGAGAAACACGTGGTCGAAGAACGAACGAACGAATAAGAATGAATAAACGAATGAGCACAGAGAAGGTAGTCTTTTTTTTTTGTTTTTTTGAGTTGAGATTTACATAAGGAAATAGGCTTTGGGGTGGAAAGACTGCGAAAACAGAGAACGAAAGTTATTGGATCACAAACGACAGGCGCTGAGAGAAAAACAAAGCCTCAAGGTTGTACTTGTACAGTGTACACTGTACAAGACCTCGAGACGACACGAATTAACGCGATTTTCAATACAGGTATGAAAGATTTGCACCGAAAATCTTTGACGGGACAATATACGTACATACACCATAAAAGAAATACAGTTATAACGAAAATACAAATTGGAACAATGACTTAACTTCGATTTCGATGGAGAGCGTGGAGACCTGCGAAAAAACGAACCGTCGCCAGCAAGACCGGAAACCCTTATCAGCCCGTCCGCCACTGTGCAGCATGAGACGGCCGGGTTTTAATTTATTTATTTACCATTTTAGCTTCAGTATGTCTGTCCCAGCTAAACTCCTGACCATGACATTTTACAATTTTAACTTTTATCATAAAATGTTAACAAACCTCTATTCTGAGAATATGGAGATCACAAATTAATGAAATGTACAGGGTTTTTTAAAGTTGTTTTTGTCAAGTTTAGTTTGAGTTCAAAGTGGGCATGGACAGGCCTTGCACTTTGGGATATTTTCTAGTTATCTTTCATGTTGAATATAATTGTTGTTTGTTTTTTTAGAAAATTCAGCACTATAGTTATTTTAATGCTATCTCCCATTGAAACTGAACTATCACGATGACATTTCACCACTTTGTGCAACACAAGCAAAAGTTACAGCTTCATACCAGTTTCAATTGGATCTTCCCAGTTTTTCCAGAAACCAAAGCATGGGAATAATACGGTACGAAGTTAAAATTGTTATCAAAACAAGCTCTGATTAAAGCTACACATTATATTACATTACTTCAACAATCTGGCCAACTTGCAAAACAGCTGTTACTCCGCTAATGACTTGATTAGAAAGAAAAACAGTCAATCCGTTTAGGTAATTCAGAGCAAGACTTCAAGCATTCTGTAGTTTTGAAAATGTGTGTTTGTGCAATTTATCATTGCTTATTTTCCAGGCTGGTCTTATTTGTCCAACCTATAAATCTACACTAGTTTATAAAAGGTGTACCAGCCTTTCAGTGCAGTGCTCGTAAAGCATAGATAGACCTCCGAACATCTGAAAAGAGCCTTACTTAAAAAAAAAACCACCTTTAGAGGCCATTTTTCCCCGCAAGCGGGGGTTGGCCTTTTTCGGGAACCGTGGTTGTTGTTGTTTTTTGGTCCCCTTTTTGAAGCAATGTTTTACGGCCGGATGCCCTTCCTGACGCCAACCATTTTTGCCGCCTTTGACGACAAACAGGGAATTACCAGTGAACTGGTACTCAATTAGCCGACCTCGGAAGGATGACAGGCTGAGTCAACCCCCCTGGCGTTAATTCAGCGATCGACCGGGATTCGAACCCAGGATCCTAGGATGCTAGGATCCTAAGCCGGCACCCAAGCCGCTAGCCCAACACCAGGGATTACTTAGCCTTACTTCAAGCCTTACTTAGCCTTAGCCTTACTTCAAGGGATAAAATTAAATAAAGTGCCCACAGTGGACGACAGACAAAATACTTTTGACAAACTTGCATCACAAAGATCTATTGCGCTAAAAAAAGAAACAAAGTGCATTTTCACATTGAAATGCAAAAAAACCCTTAAATCAACTGCCAGTTGCAAACAGCTGTGCCTGTTTTAAAATACGAACAAGATGAATGTTATGTCAGAGGCAGGAATATGCACAGCTGGAAGGGTAGACTTTGAAAGTGAGACGTCTTTTTTCAGTACAGTGGACACAAAGATAATATGGTATGAAAATAATAATACGAGTTTCCTTCCAACGTTCCGGGGTTGCGCCACGTGTGGGTTAAATATGTAACTGCTCTCTTCTGAACCGAATTTGTCGAGTTTTACTGTTATATTTTCCTTCCTGTGTTGCCGTTTGTGTTTTTCTCCAATTTTCCATGTTAAATCCGACCTTGTTTGCTGTGTGTCGAATTTGTGCCCTGTTAAACTCTGGCCTACTCGCCTCGGGCTCAGCTAGTTGGCTTGTTGCTCCTGTTTTTTTTCACCCCACGTGCTTCAATTTCGCTTCTTTTCTACCA
This sequence comes from Myxine glutinosa, assembly GCF_964187855.1. Classification (NCBI taxonomy): domain Eukaryota; kingdom Metazoa; phylum Chordata; class Myxini; order Myxiniformes; family Myxinidae; genus Myxine; species Myxine glutinosa. The sequence goes on from NC_136274.1 coordinate 80,765,439, forward strand.
ACTCTTTTCATTTCTGATCCCTCAGCATTTTACACTCATCGTAGCTAGACGACTAACACCTATTATTAGTATAATGTTCTCGAGCAGTGTTGGAACCGACTAAACACCAAGCTAAACCGTATCTAATGAAGACAGAGTCGTAGTAAGTTTCACCATTTACTTTCACTCTTCTCCATCAAGATGTTGTGGTAAAAACTGTAAATAAAAAACAATACAAAAAATACACTCAGTGTCGTTCTTCCATTGTACATAGATGTAAATAAGAATATTGCACTATAGGAACCAGCCTCCAAGGGCAATGGCAGTGCTGTGAGCCCATACACAATTGTAAATAAACTGTTCCTAAAACATCTCATAAATCGTAAAACATGTCCAATGTCAAATAAACCAACTTACAGCATTGCTTTACGATGATTGACAATGGATGCAATTGCAAATGGATTGCACTGGGAGCATGCAGCACATGTCTATATCTTGCCTCAGAAGAATCAGGAAGAGCCAGGAAGAGCCAAACAGGAAGAGCCAAACAGGAAGAGGCCAAACAGGAAGTGGCCAATCAGGAAGTGGCCAAACAGGAAGTGACCAAACAGGAAGTGACATCGTTGCATCACGAGTAAAATGAATACAAATTCTACAAAAGACTTTGTTAAGCATTTAAGTAAGCTATTCACTTCTCATGTTTCCACCAGAAATCATTTAAATTATTTACATGTGACATTTAGAAAGTTAACTAAATGCCTTAAAGGCAACACAATTAGGTTGAATCGTTCACAATGTGAGACAAGCATGACACTTGTCAGTTATGCTTTTATATAGATACTCTTTAAATCCAGTCTATTAGCCAACTCAATATTCATCATGGTGGCCTATTTCTTTCAACAGGGATGCCATGTTGAATTTGAACATGGGAGTGCTGCCGAACATGGGAGTTAATTCCAACTGAGAGTGCAAATAAGCGATGAAGCATAGAAATCGGAGGTAATAAAAATATTTTAATACGAGGACCACATTGTGTTGTGGCGGACACGATGGCTCGCTGGCGCGGTGACATCATTCCGTGCACCAAGAGGGTGTCGGCCACGCCCGAGGGGTAGGCGTGGCCTCGGGATATACACGGGGCGCGCAGCCCCGAGCACCTCAGTGCTATAGTTGAGCTTTGGAATAAAGTCTCTTTTTGGTTACCCGCGTTGTTGCTTATCTTCTTGGCAAACCAGTCGTGCGCATAGCACAGCACTTCACTGGTGACCTCGACGCTGGTTCAGCCGCCGCTGACCAACAGAACGCGCCATGTCAAACAACGCGGTAGTGGTGAAGCTCCCTGAGTTTTGGGAAGTTCAGGCCGAAGTATGGTTCGTGCAGGCCGAGGCACAGTTCCAACTTCGAGGCGTAACGGCGGATGAGACGCGTTATTACCACGTCATCGCCGCCCTCGGGCCCGGCACAGCCGCCCGAGTCATGTCCGTCCTGCGGAACCCACCGGCCAACCACAGGTACGAGGCGCTCAAGCGTCTCCTCATCGCCACGTTCGGCCTCACGGAGTGCGAACGGGCCGACCGCCTCTTGGACCTTCCCAAACTCGGCGACACATGACCATCGGTCCGGATGGACTACATGATGTCGCTGCTGGGTGACAAAGCCCCGGATTTTTTATTCCGGGCGCTCTTTCTACACCAGCTACCGGCACAGGTACGCCTCACGTTAGCCGGTTCCAAAATAAAGGAACCCCGCGCTCTGGCCGCCGAGGCCGACAAGTTTTTCGCGGCTTGTGACACGCGGGCGAGAGTCGGTGCGGCCGTCGCGGATCCCGAGGCTGATGCTGATGCACACCTCGTGGCCACCGCCACGCTCCGCCCACCACCACCGCGAAAGCCGCAGCCTCCGCCTCCGCCGCAAACCTGGTGCCGTTTCCACGCCAGGTTTGGCCACAAGGCTAGGAATTGTTGCCCGCCGTGCTCGTTCGGCAAGTCGGGAAACTCCCGGGCCGGCGCTCGGTAGCGGCTTTGAGCGTCGGCCTTTCCGGCACCCTCCTTTTTGTCACGGACACCTTGTCTGGGCGTCGCTTCCTCTGCGACACAGGCGCACAGGTGAGCGTTATCCCCGCCTCCACGTCTGACAAGCGAACCGTGGGCCGGGGCCCCGCGTTGCTTGCAGCCAACGGTACACCCATACGCACATTCGGGAAGCACTGCCTCTCCCTGCGGTTCGGAGGGCAATGCTTTCAATGGACGTTCGTAACCACCAGCGTGCCCATGGCATTGCACGGTGCGGACTTCATATGTGCAAATGGGTTGTTGGTGGACGTGAAGCATAGACGCCTCGTCCAGGCAGAAACGTTCAGCTCGCTTGCTTGCACGCTGAGCAGTTCGTTGGGCAGCTCCCTGAGCGGCTCACCCAGCGGCTCGCCAAGCGGCTTGCTGAGCGGTTCGGTCCCGGCGATGTTGGTCTGTACGCTTCCGGCAGCGGACGAGTTCACCCGCCTCCTCGCCAGCTTCCCGGCCCTCACGCGGCCCACCTTCTTGGTGGTGGCCGTCAAGCACAGGGTGGACCATCACATCCCCACCGTCGGGCCACCGGCCTACGCCCGGGCACGCCACCTCGAGCCGACGAAGCTCGTGGTGGCGAAGGCGGAGTTCGCTACGCTGGAGCGGCTGGGCATCGTACGGCGCTCCAAGAGCGCTTGGGCGTCGCCACTGCACATCATGCCGAAGCCCGGCGGGGGATCGCGGCCGTGCGGAGACTACCGCCGCCTCAACGATGCCACCACCCCCGACCGCTACCCGGTCCCTCACATTCAGGACTTTTCCGCCCGGTTGGCGAAAATGTCCTTCTTTTCTAAGGTGGATCTCATCCGCGGGTACCACCAGGTCCCCGTCAGGCCGGAGGACATACCGAAGACGGCCGTCATTACACCATTCGGCCTCTTAGAGTTTATTCGGATGCCCTTCGGGTTGAAGAATGCGGCTCAGGCGTTCCAACGGTTGATGGACAGCGTCTTGCGCGACTTGGATTGCGTTTACGTCTGCCTGGAAGACATCCTCGTCGCAAGCGCGTCCCGTGAAGAGCACCCCCGCCACCTCCACACGCTCTTCGAACGCCTGGGCCAGCATGGCCTGATCGTAAACCCCACCAAGTGCCGGTTCGGCGTCGCCGAAATCGACTTTTTGGGGCACCGCGTCACCAGGCACGGGGCCACCCCCTTACCGGCAAAGGTGGAGGCGGTCAAGGGGTTTCCACACCCCCGCACGATCAGGGGGCTCCAGGAGTTCCTGGGCATGGTGAACTTTTACCACCGTTTCCTGCCCCGCGTCGCCCAGCTCCTACGCCCCCTGCACGAGGCACTCCGGGGGAAGCCGGGCAAAGGTGACGTTGTTTGGACCGAGCAGATGGATGCGGCGTTCGCGGGCGTGAAGCTCGCCTTGGCTAACGCCACCATGCTCGCACACCCGGCGCTCAATGCACCGATCGCCCTCACCACCGACGCGTCGGACTACGCAGTGGGCGTGGTGCACGAGCAATGGGTGCGTGGTGCTTGGCAACCGCTGGCGTTTTTCAGCCGGCAGCTTCGCCCGCACGAACGCTGGTACAGCACCTTCGACCGCGAGTTGCTCGGGCTCCACATGGCGGTCCGGCACTTCCGCCATCTGCTCGAGGGACGTTCGTTCACGGCCTTCATCGACAACAAGCCCCTGGTCTTCGCGATGGCCAAGGTCGCCGAGCCATGGTCGGCCCAGCAGCAGTGTCACCTCTCGGCCGTGTCCGAGTACACGACGGACATCCGGCACGTCGTGGGAAAGGACAACCCGGTGGCGGATTGCCTTTCCCGGTCCGTCGCCCACGCGGTCCACCTCGGGATCGACTATGCCCGGATGGCGGCAGACCAGACCGCCGACCCCGACGTTCAGGCCTTGCGGACCGCCGTCACGGGCCTCCGCATCACCGAGGTGCCATTCGACGGCGCGGGCACGGCCCTCTTGTGCGACGTCTCCCTCGGGCGGCCTCGCCCCATCGTGCGCGCGGGCTGGCAGCGCTCGGTTTTTGACGCCATCCACGGCCTGTCCCACCCGGGCACGAAGGCCTCCCAGAGGCTGGTCGCCGACAAGTTCGTCTGGCATGGCCTCCGGAAAGCCGTCCGCGATTGGACCAGGACGTGCCTCGCGTGCCAGCGCGCGAAGGTGCACCGCCACACCCAGGCCCCGTTGGCCCCGTTCACGGTGCCCGAACGTCGGTTCGACCACGTTCACGTGGACTTGGTGGGACCTCTGCCCCCCTCGCGGGGTTTCACCCACGTCCTCACCATGGTGGACCGCACCACCCGGTGGCCGGAGGTCGTGCCTTTGGCGGCGACGACGGCGGCGGACGTCGCGCAGGCGTTCATCGCCACCTGGGTTGCCCGGTTCGGCGCCCCCTCGGACATCTCGTCCGACCGCGGCCCCCAGTTCACCTCGGAGCTCTGGGGGGCGGTCGCGTGGGGGCTCGGCGTCCAGCTGCACCGCACCACGGCCTACCACCCCCAGGCCAACGGCCTGTGCGAGCGCTTCCACCGCTCCTTGAAGGCCGCGCTTCGGGCCACCCTCCGCGACGGCGGCTGGGTCGACAGGCTCCCCTGGGTCCTGCTGGGCCTCCGGACGGCGCCCAAGGACGACCTGCACGCATCCGCGGCGGAGTTGGTCTTCGGACAACCACTGCGGGTGCCGGGCGAGTTCCTCCCCGACTCCACGGCACCATGGTCCGCGGCGCAGCAGCGCTCCGCACTGCAGGAGACTGCCCGGAGGTTCGCCCCGGTGCCGACGGCACACCACGGGTGCCCACCAACGCACGTCGCCCCGGAGCTTCGCACGACGGAGTACGTGTTCGTCCGCCACGACGCCCACCGGACACCGCTGCAGGCCCCGTACGACGGGCCCTTCCGCGTGCTGGAGACCGGGGCGAAACACTTCACCCTCGACATCAGCGGTACTCCTGACCGCCCTTTCCGTGGACCGCCTCAAGCCGGCCCACCTCGACGTGGACCACCCCCCGCCAGTGGCTCGGCCCCCGCGCCAGCACGCCCACCCCCGGTCCTGCACCCATCCCAGTTGCCGCCGGGGGCATCCCAGATGACATCCTGGCATCCCCGACGCCGCCAGCCGCCAGAGGGCGCTTCGGCCGGGTCATCCGTTTGCCCCGCAAACTGACCCTTCAGGTGCGCGGGAATTCTGGGGGGGTGCGTGTGGCGGACACGATGGCTCGCTGGTGCGGTGACATCATTCCGCGCACCAAGAGGGTGTCGGCCACGCCCGAGGGGTAGGCGTGGCCTCGGGATATACACGGGGCGCGCAGCCCCGAGCACTTCAGTGCTATAGTTGAGCTTTGGAATAAAGACTCTTTTTGGTTACCCGCGTTGTTGCTTATCTTCTTGGCAAACAAGTCGTGCGCATAGCACCGCACTTCAGTGTAATATATACATATATGATGTCGAGTCTACTCGGGCAATGATGGCGTGTGCCATCACATTGCCTTTATATGGCTGGTACACACGGGTAAGTGTATGTTATAGACTGGGGGTCGCCAATCCTCTCCGTCTCTCTGTTGGCCGATCGGGAATTCACCCTCTTCCACCCGTGCTGTTGGAGTCACGACTCTCATCCACCAGATGTGCAGAGCCACCTGCCATTTAAACCGTATGGCTGTGGACCGTTACCCTGGTAAGGGGGGCTGACAGGTACGACACCTTGCCCACAGGTGACGTGGGGTTATGCAAGACAGGGGAATCCATCTCCATGAGGTATCAGAAGACACCCGCATATATATATATATATATATATATATATATATATATATATATATATATATATATATATATATATATATATATATATATATACATACATATATATATATATATATATATATATATACAGTCACGTGAAAAATTAAGTACACCCCATGTAAAGTTTTGACTTTTTCAACATATTTCAACATACAGCTATTTGATCTTCATTTGAACAATATTGATAGATAAAGGTGATATAATATAACAAATATCATGAAACATTTACATTTTGTAGTCCACTGTATAATTTAAATAAACATAAATGCAAATTTCGCATGTGGAAAAAGTAAGAAAAAGCACGTTGGTGTTCAGTTAGCATTAGGGATAAGCGTTTGGACGTTTGGCCCACATAATTGGCTTCACAATCTTCACATTGTATGTTGTAGATGACGTTCTTTTTGTTTAATTTGCTCACCTGGTCTTTTGGCTTTGACAGCTGTGCTCGTAAGGTGATGTTGATATTGTACTCACGTAGAATGTGGCTTGTGATTTCAGAAGTGTGTTGTATGTATGGAAATGTCACCGTGTGTGGAGGTGTGGTTGGATTGTTGTTGCTGTAGTTGGATTTCTGGCGACAAGATTTGATAAATGCATTTGGGTAGTGGTTTTCTTGCAGTAGTTGGGTGACGTGCAGCATTTCTATCCGGCGTTGTTCATGGTCACTGCAGTGTGTTTTTGCACTATCTACTATGCTGCGAACACAACTTATTTTGTGGCAGGTGGGATGGCCACTACAGTAATCCAATACTTTGTCTGTGTTAGTAGGTTTATGGTACACCTGTGTGTGTAGCGTCCCTGGAAAGATGTACATCCAGGAATGGTAGAGACCCAGCTTGTTCCACTTCCCATGTGAATTGTATTGCTGGCCATGTTGAATTTGTCTTTGTGTGGAAACGGTCAACATCCGCCTTCTTTATGATCATGAATGTGTCGTCAACGTAGCGCAGCCACAACCTCGGAGAAGGCTCACCATGTAGTGTTAGATTTTCAAAGCGTTGCATCACCGATTCGGCGATGAGCCCTGAGCTGGGTGAGCCTGAAGGCCATATTGGGGGATTGGGGGATCCACGACCCATCCAGCGTTCAGGCAGTGTCTCATTGAGCCAATTCCGGACCTGGATACCCCAATGGCGAGGAGCTCCATCTTGCGTAAATATCAGTTCATCCGCCATGCCACTAGCTTCCACGTCTGGCCATTTCTGATCACGCAACATTATCAGGTAGCTGTTACTTGTGACATTTTCATTGAAACAAGGGACAAAAACACCACCCTGCCCTGGCCCCCACGCTCTCCCAACCTCACACCATGTAACATTTTTCTCTGGGGGTTTATCAAGTCGAAAGTCTACACGAAAAAGCCAACCAACATTCAGGAACTGAAACAGTGAATTCAAGCAGCTTTTGGTGAAATTATGGTCGAAATGCGACAAAAATTAGCGTTGGAATACAGAGAATGAAAATGGTGGAAATCACATTGAAGTTCATAAATAAATTTGTAAGTTCTTAAAGTTCATTAAGCTTATGTAAAAAAACTTGAAATATGTACCTTTGTTGTGTAAATTTTTTATCTGATTTGGTTAAGAAACAGAAAAGTTATAGAGATTTTAAAACTGTCAGTGATAAATGGGCCACAATGTACAATTGTCAGCGACGACACATCTTGCATTCCACATAATCAGCATTGCCCAGGAACGTGTAACAGATGATTGACACAAACTTGTTTTAAACTTTGTGAACACGAAAGTCGAAAGCGTTCAAAGCCATTTCTGAAACGCTCGACGATTCCGAAAGAAAGACTGATTTGTGCCTCGCTCTGCGATGCTTGTTTTTAAATTACCTGTTGTTATAGACTCTCCCTGGTTGATCAAATAACACGAGGTTGTTGTAATCGTTGCAGGGAGATGTGAAACTGTTGTTGCATCCTTGACTGGTTTTTTGAAGGAGCTGGAATATATTTTTGTTGCAAAGGAGGAAAAGACCATTGGCTAAATGTCACTTTGTGTAATTATAACGACAACGATGATGGGTGAAAGACTTTCGAGTTCACAAGGAGATATGGGTAAAGAAAATGCCACTGGGCCCAACACACCTGTATCACATCGGACTGACTTGGGGGGCAGTCTTCATCATGCATATACTCAAATGGGGGTACATTTTTAACCTTCCACTTCTCCATCCTCAACCTCCAGTGTTTTTAAGCATTGCTCTTCAAAAGCAATTCCTGATTAGCGAAGAACAAAATCACCTTTGGTTAAAAGTTTACAGGTAGATACAAGAAATCTTCTGCACAGCTCGTGTTAAATATTGTCTGTCATCTTCTCTCTGGAGGAAACTTTGCTCCTTACTAGATGCAGCTTCCCTAACTGATGCTCTGCCAGAATGGCAACTCTTACCTGAAATCCCCTCGAATACAAAAATTGAAGCAACACGTGCAGCTCAATATTGAGCACATTATGAATATCCTCGTTATAAATCCCTTGTATTAGTTATACTAGGGCATGCCCGTACTATATCTATATCTAAAATTATATCCCCCCCCCCCTCTATTTACATGAAATGGTTTGGTCCAAAGCGAACGGCTTGCGAGTACGGTGACAATCCCCCCCCCCCCTCTATTTACATGAAATGGTTTGGTCCAAAGCGAACGGCTTGCGGAGTTTGGTAAAGAAATCGCCATAGCGTGCACAAACGCGCAGGAAAGCGAAAGAATCGCAAATTAGTTTTAATTAGTTTTAAAACATCGTTTAACGCCAACATAGCGGCAACATAGTTTGCCAACGTGAAATAAATGAATACGCTCTCAAATGTGCCGTCCGAGGCAGAGTCTGTTTGCCACGTTCGGCACACGTGATAGCTCGCTGCTCTCTGATTGGTTGAATCGTTTTTTGGACATAGCTCGGTAACTACTTGTCCGATTAATATGAAACCTTGAAAAGGCACATCCTCGGGTCCCCAGCAATATACCTGGCAAGTTTAAAGTATATCGGACCCGTGGTTGTCGAGAAACAGCGGTCACAGACATACATACATACATACATACATACATACATACACACAGAGATTACTGGAATTATAGATAGATATATTTATAAATAGGCTATTTATTTAATAATGGCCCATATTAAACTCGAATTCCATTGACAGTGGATTTGTGACCAACATCCTCTTCCATTATTGGCGACTCATCCGCATTCATTGCAAAAAATATAAAATAGACGCATTACACGCAGGACGCCCGGCTTAAAGCGCATTTGGTGTGCTCTAGGATGCAGCGCCCCCTGCTGACAACGGACCAGAAAGACACTTCAGTTGTCCAGAAGGACACCCGAGAGCCGTAGAATCCACTTTGCGATTTGAAAGTAACAACTCTGCTTGGCGGGAGACTTCGGAACACGATGGGAACGCAGAGCGCGTTGGGGCGCAGAACCTCACCTGCGCGTTAACCGTCCTCGCACGGACTGCGGAGACCGATTCGAGTCTGGAAGGGCGAGAGTGACCGGACATATCTGCGCATTTGTTGGCCGTTGGGGTTTTACAAGCTGTTCTGTCGTCACAGCTGGACAAGGAAACACGTGCAGCTGGAACAAAACGTTCCATTAAAATGCCTTGTTACAAAAAGTCATAAAATACGATCACGCCGTGTCGCAATACTTCGGGACGATCGTATTTTAATGGACTTGTAGTAGGCACGGAAGACTCGCAATAAATAAATAAAAAGGAACAATTAGATATCTGCGACCACCACGGCTTATCGCCAAGACCCGCCCCGGGGGAGACTTATCCTTGGCAAACTTACCCTTGGCCCGTGATCCAATGATGGCCATATTTCTTTCTGACCACCATATGACCTTGAACTTCAACATTTAGGGATAGAGTGAAAACAAGAGCGATAATTGTCCCTACTGCATGTCCCCTACCAATGTTATATTTTCTATGTCCAAAATGGCATAACTGAAAACTTGATGAAATGCCCTGGAACTGGAACTTGTTGTGTAACTTACCATGATAAAGCCATGTATCAAGTTTCAGTTGAAAATGTTGAAGGGTATGGGGGAAAAAGTCTGAAAAATCACAGGTGTGATGGACGGACGGAGAGCAAACCTATAGTCCCCTCCGATGAACTGGTAGGGGACCAGTAAAGAAAATGTGTCCCCATCTAGAATCTATCCATAAAACTCAACATCAAGAAAATCGGAGTAAAAGTATTCAAGTTACGATCACAAAGATGTTTTCTGTTAATGAGGTCACCATCCGACAAAATAGGTCAAGGACATGAATGAAATATGAGGTGCACAACTTCAGTACAGGTACACTATTAAGATGTAAGAACATCTTGGAAGGCCAAGCGGTCTTTGACAATTCCACATTGGCAAAATGGAACGATAACAAAAAAATTTTTGTTTGTTTCACACCGCCATTTGACCTTGACCTTGACCTTTCACCTGGAGGGGTATAATGTAAAGATAAGCGTAAATGCACGCTTCTTACTCAAGGCTATCAATAAGAGGGCAATTTTGTTTGGAAAAAACCTAAGCCGAGTTTTGGTGGAAAATGTTAAAATGTCTGTAATTTGGTTGTGACCTTAAAATTATGTTAAGGTCAAAAATTATGTCAACCCCGCATACTTTGATTCCCCATTATTGATGCAAACTTTCATTCCGAAAGTCCCAGCCGGCTCCGAGATGCAGCTCGAAAATTGATACAGTTCGGAAATTGGGAGTGCTGAGAGTGCAGGAGTGCTGATTTTCCATTTTACAGTGCAGGAAGAATACATAAATAAATAATACTTTTCTAAATGGTGATTTAGTACTCATAGGGGTCTAATAAATTCTTTGGTACGTTAAAAAATTGGGGCACGAATTGTAGAAACAAACCCTACAGCTGCAATACACCTTCCTTCTCTTTACTTCCTATCACTAAGCGAGTTTCCAATCCAATTAGCTACCTGACCAGCCACTCCACAAGCCCTCACCTTGGGTAAAAACCTCTTTTGTGGTACCTTATCAAATACCTTCTGAAAGTCAAGATATACAATGTCCACCTCATCCACCCAATCAGAATCTGCTTCATAGAACTCGAAAAGGTTTGTTAAGACAATATCTCCCTTTGGTAAACCCATGCTGTGACTGCCTTTAATTAGTTTGTATTGATTTAAATGGTTCCTCATCTGCTGCCTAATTAATATAATCATCTTTGGTTAAAAGTTTACAAGTAGATACAAGAAATCTTCTGCACAGCTCGCGTTAAATGTTGTCTGTCAGCTTCTCCCAGGAGGAAAGTTTGCTCCTTAATAGATGCAGCTTCCCTAACATTCCCCGCAACTGAAGTCAAACTAACAGATGTCTATATAGTTCCCCAAATCTTCTCTGGATCCTTTCTTAAGTAACGGTAAAATTTGCTACTCTCCAACCCTCCGGTACCTGTCCTGACTCCATTGAGCTATTAATACAGGAATTCACATTTAATTAAGCGTTGGATGTACAGTGCCTTCCAAAAGTTTTCACACCCTTTTGACTTTTTTCACATTTTGTTGTTACAGCCTGAATTTAAAATGGAATAAATTGAGATTTTTTTGTTACTGATCTACACATAATGAATAACCCATAATGACAAAGTAGAATTATTTTTTGGGAATTTTTTTTACAAAATAATTAAAAATGAAATACAGAAATATCTAATTAACACAAGTATTCAACCCCCTGAGTCAATACTTCAGAGAAGCGCCTTTGGCAGCGATTACTGCTTTGAGTCTTCTTGGGTATGTCTGCATCAGCTTTGCACATCTGGATTTGGGGAGTTTCTCCCATTCTTCCTTGCAGGTTTGCTCAAGCTCTGTAAAGTTGGATGGGGAGTGTCAGTGAACAGCAATCTTCAAGTCTTTCCACAGATTATCAATGGGATTCAAGTCTGGGCTTTGGCCAGGCCACTCAAGCACTTTCACGTTCTTGTTCTGAAGCCATTCCAATGTTGCTTTGGCTGTATGATTGGGGTCATTGTCTTGTTGGAACATAAATCTTCACTGCAGGCTATGGTCTCTTGCACTCTGAAGCAGGTTCTCAAGGATTTGCGTGTATTTGGCTCCATTCATTGTTCCCTCTATCCTTACAAATCTCCCAGTCCCTGCCGCTGAAAAACATCCCCCTAGCATGATGCTGCCACCACCATGCTAAACAGTTTCTGTGAGACGTAGCTCTTTGCATTCAGACCAAAGAGTTCAATTTTTGTCTCATCAGACCACAGAATATTTTGCCTCATTCTCAGTCTTTCACGTGCCTTTTTGCAAACTCCAGGTGTGCTGTCACGTGCCCTTTTGCAAACTCCAAGTGTGGTGTCATGTGCCGTTTTCTCAGGAGTGGCTCCCGTCTGGCTACTCTCCCATAAAGCCTAGATTTGTGAAGTGCTGCAGAGACTGTTGTCCTTTCGGCAGGTTCTCCCATATCAGTCAAAGAACTCTGTAGTTCTGTCAGAATGGTCATTGGTTTCTTGGTCACCTCCCTGATCAAGGTCGTTCTTTCCCGGTTGTTCAGTTTGGTCAGACGGCCAGCTCTAGGAAGAGTCTGGGTAGTTCCATATTCTTTCCATTTTCATGTGATGGAGCACACTGTGATCTTGGGCACTTTCAACACTTTAGAAATTGTTTTAATACCTTCCCCAGATCTTTGCCTCCTCACAATTCTATCTCGGAGTTCTACGGACAGTTACTTGGATTTCATGGTAGAGTTTCTGCTCTGACCTGCACTGTCAATTGTGAAACCATATATACACTGAACATCAAAATAAACTTATCACTTTTATTTTTTGAAATGTGCAGCTTTACACACGTTTCTTCAATTGTAATGGCTGATTATGTAATGGGAACTTCACTTAAAACACCTGGTTGATCAACAATGGCATGCTTGAGTGGGTCTGTATTGGGATCTTTCCCTTTAAATAATGACCCTCATAATGAAATCCTTCAGTTCTCGTGGTTAGACATTCATCTACTGCTGTCTATAGTCACTCTAGACTCTAGAGTGACTATAGACAGCACATAAATTGACATAACGCTGACTAGAGGCTTCTGACAGGGAAAACAACAAGAAAATCAGATGCCACTCCTGACTTCTGAACAATGTTTAAGGGCAATTGGGATGCTTGAGGCTGGTGTAAGCCAGCAAACAATTGCCCAACGTTTTGGTTGCTCACAGCCTGCAATCCAATTATGCCAGGTGTTACGGTGAAACTGGAACTGTGAATGATGGTCCACGAAGAGGAAAACCACGGGTAACCACCCCAAACCAAGACCGCTGGATTGTCCTGCAGCATCTTCGTGATCGTTTCTGCCCTGTGATGCAAACAGCTGCATTGACAAAAGTTCGCCACAACAACTGCATCAGTGTCTCTACTGTGTGGAGGTGCTTGATAAGTCGGGGCCTGGTGGCAAGACGTCCTTGCAGAGGTCCAGTGTTGAACACAGTGCATCGGCCGAACAGACTAAGATGGTGTCTGCAGCATCGCTGCTGGACACAGCAACAGTGGAGTGCAGTCTTGTTCAGCGATGAGTCCATATTTTGCCTCCATGCTGCTGATGGGCATCAACGGGTATGGCGCAGAGGTGGGGAAAGGTATGCATCATGCTGTATTCACCAAATCAATCGTTGGGGTGGACCCAGTGTGATGGTATGGGCCGGCATTTCCACCCATTTCAGGACACCTCTGGTCGTCATCAAAGGCAATCTCACTAGTCAGCGCTATGTCGATGAAGTTTTGAGACCTCATCTTCTGCCATTTCTCCAGGCTCATCCTGAGATCACAGTTTTCCAGCAGGACAATGCTCGACCTGATGCTCCTCTCCTGACCACCAACTTCCTCCAGGAACAGGGTGTTGAAGTGATGCCTTGGATGCCTTATTCCCCTGACCTCAATCACATTGAGCATTTATGGGATGAGCTTGGTCGACGTCTTGCATCGAGGAGATCAACGGCTGTCAATCGGCAAATGCTCATTCAAGACTTGCAGGAGGAGTGGGACAGACTTCCCCAGGACCGCATCAGACGCCTGGTACAGAGCATGCGTCGGAGATGTACAGCCTGCATCACAGCTCAGCAAGGACACACACGATATTGAGGACTGCTGTCATTCTGTCCTTGACTGTTAGGAGTGTTGTGTCCATTCCTGTGTCATTTTGTTTTGACTGTATTCAGGTGTGTGCCTTTGTGTTGCAGTTGCGTTCAGAATCATTGGAATCTCCCACGATGACGCTATCTCCGAGGGCCTTTCACTTACTCACCGCAGGCAGGTTGGTGGGCTTTCCGTCTTCTACCGACTCCTCTCCGGCCTTGCTCCCCCAGCTCTCTCGAGGCTCTGTCCCCCAAATATTCATACAGGTCGCACAAGATCTGCATGCAACCCTCTTATGGTTAAACTGCCAAAATCAAGACTCTCTGCTCACCTTCACTCCTTCATTCCTCTTTTCTCCCACCTCTGGAACAAACTCCCTCACTCCCTTCAATCCCACTCCTCCCTCCAGGTCTTTAAAACGGCTGTTCACCACCATCTCTTATCTTCCCCAATCCAAAAACCTTGATCTTTTCTACCCCCGCTAATTTCACCCCAAATCCACTTTTTTGAGGTGCCGACTTCTTTCCTGGAAGTCCTTGGTGTCCTCGCATTTTATGCCTATCCTGCCTCCCCCCAGGCCCTCTCCCTCCCACACATCTCCCGATGTCCCTGCTCTCAAATGTTGTGTTTTTGTGTTTCCTCCCTTTCTCTCCCCATCTTGTCGACCGCTCCCCTTTTTATATACTTTGTTTGCTTGTTTGTTTGATTTGTTTGTTTGATAAATGTTAGCTCTTTCACGAGCCTCGACTCTGGATACAAAAAAAAAGAAAAAAAGAAGTGCTGTGACTTTTGTTGCACCACCCCTTGTGATGTTCATGCTTTTTGCATTTTTGTGATTGAGGCAACCTCTTGTTTATTGACATGTGTATAGCAAAGATACCTGAACTTTACCTCTGTGTTCAAATATTTTTCATTTTTGCGTGGAGGATTTCAATGAGTGTCCTTCTAAAGATTTGATAAGTTTCTTTTGATGTTGAGTATATGAAAGGGTGTTTCTTTCTAAATCATGTCCAATCAATATTGAATTGGCCACATGTGCTCCAATAAAGTTGTAGAGACATCTCAAGGATGATCAAAGGAAATTGGATGCACCTGAGCTCAATTTGAGTGTCATAGCAAAGGGGTTGAATAATTATTGACTCAATACATTTGAGCTTTTCATTTTTAATTATTTTGTAAAAAAGTCGAAAAAAATATTCCACTTTGACCGTATTTTATAATAGGGTGCTTTATCTTGTGGTGTATATCCATACCAAAAAATCTCGATTTAATCCATTTTAAATTCAGGCTTTAACAACAAAATATGAAACAAGTACAGACACATTCAAAGTACACTGCCCCCAGTGCCAACTAAATAAATATCCTCCAGCATGGCATTTCCGGGGTGCCCACCCGGCAATACCGCTGTGCAGCTCATAGAGACTGTATTGGGTGGGAGCGGTGTACAATAATTGATTAATTGCATAATTAAAATCAATAACCAGTTTTTATAAAATATTTTCTTAATCAATTGGATAATAGCATACCTAACTACCAGTGCTTCATTCGAAGCTATAACTTTTAGAAAAGTAATTAAATAAGTCATCAATCGAAATAATTAAATAATTTATTTATTAATCAATAAATAATTAATCGATTAATTGATTAATACATAAATCAAAAATATCCTTTATAGCCACGTCACTTAGTCACTGTCGTGTCCAAATATCAGCTTCCTAGATCAAAAGGTACCCAATATATTGCCCAGATGAGAAAGAAAATAAATAAATGACTAATAATGAAAACAAATAAATAATAATCATAAAAAATAAATAATTAATCAACTGGCTAATTAATGAGTTTGGGTTTGGAGGAATTTTCTTGTGCATCGGCAGACAAAATGTTTGTGTACACTTCCACATTCATTCTGCTGCTGCCATCATTATTTTTGCGATTATTATACATTTTTGCGAATGTATTATTATCATTAGTTACATCATCAGTAAAGATGAGTGTAAAGATGAGCATCACCATGCTTCACAGATGAGGTAGTACGTTTTGGATCAGATGCAGTTCCTTCCTTTGTGCAAACTTTCACCTTTCCATCGCTTTGGTAAAGGTTTATCTTGGTCTCACCTGTCCATAAAACTATATTCCAGAACTCACGAGCTCACCTCTGTACTCATGGCAAATTCCAATCTGGCCTTTCTATTTTTGGTGCTGATGAGAGATTTGCATCTTGCGGTGTAGACTTTGTAATTCTGCTGTCAGTCTTCTGTGAACGGTAGATTGTGTGTGGTACTTTCACCCCTGCACTCTGGAGGATGTTGGTGATGTTACTGACAGTTGTTTTGGGGGTTTTCCTCACAGCTCTGATGATTTTTCTGTCATGTGGTAGTTGTAGTTGTTTCTGATGTACTGTAGTAGTTTTTCTTGCCCGACCTGGTCGTTGTCTATTTCTAAGTACACAAGTGGTTGCTTTATATTTCAAGATATTCCAAATTGTTGTATTTGTTCTGCTCAATTTCTGTGCTTTGGTTCTCATTGAATTATTCAGTTCTTTCAGCTTTCAAATTGCTTGTTTTTCTTCCATAGACAGTTTTCTGGTCTTCATGTTGGTTTATGCCGACTGAATCCAAAGGCAAAAGCAAACGCTAAAACCAAGACGAGACATGCACAGATATTTTATGTGTGAACATTCAATGCAGTAAGAATCACCTGAGCAACAAGTATCACCTGTCACTCATCTGTTCCGATACTTGTGCTTGCCCACAATGAGGGGACTGAACATATAAAGTGTTATCTTTCTACAATGGTAAAACATAAATACATAGAAATACCAACAAATAAAATCTGACCTTCTGTCCTCTTCCCTCATATTCATCTTTTGATCTCAAATCCGAATTTATTGAGTTTATAGCAATAATAACATATTTAACTTCATTGTTCTAATACTTATGTGTGTGTATGTGTGTATGTGTGTATGTATGTATGTATGTATGTATGTTTGTGTGTAATGTATGTATTGTTGCGGATATGAGATTGGCCTCCATCCATATCCGCTTGTAAATATTCCCCTATTTCCTCCATACTTCCCAACTATCCCCAATCCCCCATTCCCTAGTCCCATTTTCTGTAAACAACACTCTGTAGACCCGACCTTCCCCTATTTCCCCCATTAAATGTCGCATCCAGGTCCACCGCATCTCACGTAGACAACTATAGGACATCTTGCTAGTTATTCTTAGTCTATGTCAGTTAAGGACTCGTTTCCATTAATTCTGACTCTTCGTTGCACCAGAATGTGATTGTATGGCACCGTTAGGAAGTTTAGGACTTCCCAATACCTCCCCGCAGCTCTTCCTCACGGTTCAGCAACAACAACAACAACAGCAACAACAACGGCGGCGGCGCGGGGAGTGCGCGTCCTCACTCCGGCTTGGTTAGCCGCCATCGAACATGTGCTCGACGGGGTTACCACGTAGGGGCTCGCTGTCAGCTCCTCGTCAAGGGCGGAGCCCGGTAACCCCCCGCACCCAATAGAAGCGGCGGACCGATCCCATCTGGGGCGGAGCCAACGAGCCGAGGGCGTGTCACTCCCCGCTGAGCATGCGCAGGAAGAGGGAGGTGACGTCAGATGCGCCCTCAGCTTGGAAAGAGAGAGACGCCACCTCCGAGCGCTGCAATACCTCCCCGCATCTCTGGACTGGACCGTGCTTGATTCTGCCCCTGAGCCAAGGTGCACCTTGTGCTATCGACTGCCTGTCCTTCCCTGCCATCAATCCCTGTGTAAGTCAGTCTTGTTCCGTTTGTCTGTGGTCTGTCTGGGATAGATAAGATTGTGTCTAAGTGCCTATCTCTTCTGTGCTTTACCTCTTACCTTGTAATCTACCCCTTTTCTCCACCACCAATTATATCCTCCTCCGGAGGTCTTGAGAACTGTACCCCTTGTGTCATTTCATTTATCCCAGCCGTTGTGTCCTTTCCTTCATTGATTTAGCATAGCGCGATTTGGTCAACGTCGGGTGGAATCGGGTAAACTGTGCGAACACGGCGGCCATTCCGCTCGGCCCATCATAACATCTTAATCCGCGTGTCCGTAACAATTGGTGTCGGGAAGTGGGATTGGACCCGAAGCGCGCTTCACGCGCTCGATATTATTAACGGCGAAATTTGATTTTGTTTTACAAAAATAAAAACCCGAATTTTGAAAGTCGCGCTATGGCAGATCAAGACGGCTGGGTTCCGGTAGAGGAGAGTGAGGCAGGGTCGATCCAGGACCAAATTGAGGGACATGAGGAGAGCGAAGCAGTGAGGGCGGCAGGTTCGCAAAATGGCGTCCTCGCGCACGAGGTTGCGGGCGCGCAAAATGGCGCCTCGCACATAGCTACGGCGGCCGCACCTGCTGCACAAGTGGGAGGGATGGCCCAAATGCAGGCCCTCATGGAGCAATTTATGGCGCAAATGCAGGCATCCCTCAAACTGCAGAGTGAGCAATTGGGGGTAATGGGGAACCGGATGGATGCTCAGGGTGAGCGATTGGAGGGCCAAATGGGGGTAATGGGGTCCAATAGCGAGAAATTGAGGGAGGACATGGGGTCCAATAGCGAGAAATTGAGGGAGGACATGGGGGCCAATAGCCAACGGTTAGAACAAAGGATGGGGGCCCAGATCGGAGGGTTAGGGAGTAGAATAGAGGGATTAGACAATAGATTAGGGGAAATACAGGAGGGGTTAATGGGGGTAGAAAACAGAATGGCCGTTCAGGAGAATCAAATGGAAGGGATGAAAAAGGGGTTAGAGGGGTTAGAAAACAGTATGGAAGGCAAATTGAGGGACATGAGGGACCAAGCGGAAAGGGAAGTTAAACAAATGGGGCAGCAGATAGAGGGGGTCAGAATGGGGGTAGAAACTAAATTGGATGCTCACAGGGAGGAAATGGAGCAGATGAGGGTGGCATCTGGGCAGGAGATGCAAGTGATGGGAGAAGAGATCAGAAGAGGTGTGAGTGAGGAGGTCGGAGGAGTGCGCGAGGAGGTGAGGCACTGTAAGGAGCGCATGGAGAAGGAGGTGAGAAAGGGGACTGTAAAATTGCAAGGTGGTATAGAGGAGTTGACGCTGGGAGTAGAACAACTGACAGTGGGACAAAAGGAGTTGGGGGACCAGGTAAAGAAGAACACAGCGGTAATAGAGGGTTTAAAATCGACACAGAAGGAGATGAAAAAGGACGTAGGGGTAATTAAAAAAGAGTGTCAGACGGTACATGAGGACCTGACGAGGAAAATGAACAAGGTGGTAGAGGTGATGGAGGTTAAAGAGCGGGAGGTGCGGGAGCACATAGAAAAAAATAAAGTGGAGTTAGAGGAAGAACTTAAAGGGGCGCACGAGGAGATGAAGGAGGTGAAGCAGAAATTAGAAGAAGTGGAAGAAGGGGTGAGCGAAATTAAGAAGCGATGGAGAGAGGATAAGAAAGAGATAAAGGAGGAAGTAAAAGAATTGGTCCAAAGTCTGTGTTCGGATCGTGATGATGTGCTCATTAACCGGATGAGGGATTCGTAGGTGATGGAGGAGAAGCGAAGAGAAAGAGGACCCGGTGTAAGTGGTGACCAATATGGTCGTGCGTATGATGCGCCAGGTGATTTAATAAGCTTGGGGGTCGAGATGGACCCGGGTGTTCGTGAGAGGCCGTTGGTGAAGTGTGCGACAGGTCTGGTGTGCGAAAAAGGAGGTGTGCGAGAAAGTCCGACTCTGGGGTGTGTGAGGAAAAAGTGCGTGCCAAGGAGTGAGGGTGCTGTCGAGAGTGAGTCGGTCGTAGCGCGTGTGCGAGGGAGCACATGGAAGCGCGTAGTGAGGAGTGTTACGGAGGGTGTAAAGGGAGAATGCACGCCTGTGGTGAGTGTTACAGAGGATGTAACGGGAGAGGGTGTGCGAGAAAGAGGTGTGACGGACAGGTGCATGGGGAAAGAGTGCGCTGTCAAAAGTAAGGAAGAGTGTACACCTGTGGTGAGTGTTACAGAGGGTGTAACGGGAGAGTGTGCGCGAGAAAGGTGTGTAACAGACGGGTGCATGAGGAAAGAGTGCGCTGTCGAGAGTAAGGGTGAGTGCGCTGTCAAGAGTGGAGGTGAGAGTAGTAAGAGTGACACGGAGCGTGAGTTGGTTGTGACAGGTGAGAAAGGAAGCACACCTGGAATGGTAGAGCGTGTGTGGGAATGCACACTTGAGTTGGTCGTGAGGCACGTGGTTGGGTGTGCGAGTGAAAGCACACCTGTGATTGTCACAGAGGAGGTGACTGAGGAAGGGGCGCGAAGAGGTGTGTTGGTGAGGTGTGCGAGCAACGAATGTGTGCCAAAGTGTTCGGTGGTCAGGTGTGTGACCAAGGCTGTGAGTGGAATGAGTGTACCTGGGTGTGTTAGAGAAGGTACGACGAGGAGCATGGGAACAGCTGGATGTGTGAGCAAGGAACGGGCTGCGGGGTGTAAGCATGCAGGTGAGGCATCGACGGTAACCGGGTTAGAGGTTAGAACGACTTATAGCCGAATCGGGCCCTCAGTGCGTGCCGGGCTTCGCGTGCCGCGAGAACCAGCGGGGATCCGAGCCACGGCGGGTTCGAAAGGACCGCCGTACGCGATCCACGCTGGGCCTCGCTTTGAACGGCCGCGTCCGTGCTCCACTAGGCGGAGCTGGCAGCCCGATAGGAAGGGTCGTCATGGCGACCACTTTTTGTTGAGGCATTCCGGCAGGTCGAGATCGGGCCATGGGATGGCTCCGCGCCGAGGTGGTGCGTGGGATCTCGGCACGGGTAAGCCCCCGTCCCTGCACCGAGTGCCGGACGCATCCAGCCGCTGGCACAGAACAACCCGCATTCATTGCTCGGCTGTACGAAGCCGAGCTTTAGAAGGGAATTGGCGCACCGAGAGGATCTAATAAGTAGACTGTAATGACGAGGATAGTGTTTTGGCCCCGAAATTAGAAAAAAAACAAAATTTGATGATTGGCAAAGGATTGGCAGTAATGATTGGCAGATGATGAGTAGTGATTGGCAAATTTTTGATTTGTTGAAATTTGATGTGCAAAATTGGTAGTGGAAGATGCCCAATGTGGTGGGATGGCAACTCTGTCATCCCTCACAAACAGTGGGGCAGATGCGTACTAGATTAGGGGGTGTATGGCAGTGAAAACTAGCCCGGGTGGGTTAGGATATTGTGTGTAGGGATCTAGAAGAGATTGACATTAGGTAACGTTAAGGTTTAGTTAGTGACTGATACCTGTAGTGGGGACGCAGGTAGATTAGTATGGATGATAATGACGAGGGAGCGCAATAGTTTAAAGGGACGACTGGGGAGCGCGAGTTTTAGAAGGGAGTAGACAGAGTAGATGATGCTGTGTGAGAACTGGACAGGTGTGTGGAGCAGTGTATGAGTAGTGAGTGTTGTGGATCAGCGCGAATGCGCTTGGGGGAGAGAAGGGTGCAGGTGGCACCAAGTATGAGAGCACAGGTGTGAAAGTACAGGTGTGTGGAATATATGGAGCAGAGAATGAGTGGTGTGGAGAGAGTTGGAGTAAGTGGTACGGAGTGGTGTGCATGGTGCGAAGGTGTGGATGGGGGAAGAGTGGACCCCTTTTCACGAGTACCCGGGGAGGGTAGTTTAAAGAATAGTTAGAAGGTATAGGTAAATTGTGGTTGGATATTGGCATTTGTGGTGCGGTTGCAGAATGGTATTGTGGATGGGTGCATTAGTGTTGTGGAAATGGCTGGGCGTGTAGCCTGTTAGTGTGTGTAGTTGGTTTGGGCACTCCACCACTGTGAGGATGTCGGCCAGGTGAGGCCGCAGGTGGGCTCTGGGAGCCGTTAGTGTCAGTGGGTGCCTGAGGATCCCGGGTGTGGATCGGGCAGCCCGTGCCAGAGAGGGCACTGAGGGGGTGAGAGTGCGAGAGGGCCTTCCCCAGTTAGTTAGGTTAGGGTGAGGAGCAGGTAAGCTCGGGTGGCAACTCCAGTGGTGGAGGTGTGCAGGTGGGTAGACCTGCTGGGAGAGCTACATGTCACAGCCCAGAAATTGTGCGAGGGCACCGGGAGATGAATCGGGGGAGTGAGACCCCAAATTGAGAAGCACCACAGTTTGGTCAATGGGAATTGGTTTTTAGAACCCATAGTGTAAGTTGGCCAATGGATTGGCAGGGAAAGACCCCGGGTAATGTAAAGTTGTTAAAGTCATTTAGGAAATGGTTAGGATTGGTGAACCTGTCGCACCATACGCAGCCACTTACCTGAGGCGATGATGATGACTCCACACCTGTGTTCCTTTGTTCTGTGTTGCAGGAAATGAGAATTGCTGTTGGATTTGTGAGACGCATCACGACGTGGATGAGACATTGGGGTGATTCCATCTCTCCCTCCTTAGGAGGGACTGATGATGAATTGGTGATGGCAAATTTTGATGTTGAGTTGGAGATGGCAAATTTTGATGAGAGTTGGAAATGGCAAATTTGATTGGTTAGGAGGGAGAGAAGACGAATTTGGTTTATGGGAAGAACGGGGAAGACAGTAGGGACGTTTGTCGATGTGCAAAGTAGATGTTTATGGGTAGTGTTGTGTTTTGTGGATACAGTAAGGGGTAAGGGAGGGGCAATGTAGGTTACCTGGTGGGGGGGGGGGGGGGGCGTACGGTAGGAACGTACCTGTCTCACCTGGTTCCCATGTGCCCCCATGGACCTCTGGGTCAATGTGGCACCTATGCCATACAGGTGAACCACTTTTAGTTGGCCCCCCTGACGGCCACAATTTAGAAATGGACGCGGTTGGCGCCTTTCTTTATTTATAAGGAAGCCAGAAGGCCAAGTGCTCCATGAAGGCAAGACCAGCGGCAGAACATCGGCCGGCTGCGACACCACCGGTGACCATGGATACTTAATTGTGCATTATTGTTGAACACTTTATTGGTGCACCGGATGGTGCTGACTGTGTGTATGGGGTGGTGCTTTTGGTGCTTGGATGGGGTGCTCTGCACAGTATTAAAGGCCGTAGGGCCACAGGGCACTCGTGGGTTGGTGTATCGATGCTGGCATGCGTGCTCTCTCTATGCATAACATCTGCATGTGTTCCTCAAAGAACAGGTCCTGGATCATAGTGTAAATATCAGTCTTGTGTAAATAATGCTCCCTACCGGCTGTATGTTTAGTTTGAGAATGCTTTCCGCGATTCGGTTATCCTGTGGGTGTGTTTCTGTGAGGAGAAGGGTGCAACGTCGCAGGGGGACATATTTACTCATTTGTGAACATCTGTAAAACTGTCGCACTCAGGGTTAAGTTAATAGTAGAGGGAACTACATCTGAGTGCCACACTAACGTAGGTAAAAATTTATCGGGTCGGGACGCCCCGAGGTAGAGAAGGGTGCAATGTTGCGGATATGAGATTGGCCTCCATCCATATCCGCTTGTAAATATTCCCCTATTTCCTCCATACTTCCCAACTATCCCCAATCCCCCTTTCCCTAGTCCCATTTTCTGTAAACAACACTCTGTAGACCCGACCTTCCCCTATTTCCCCCATTAAATGTCGCATCCAGGTCCACCGCATCTCACGTAGACAACTATAGGACATCTTGCTAGTTATTCTTAGTCTATGTCAGTTAAGGACTCGTTTCCATTAATTCTGACTCTTCGTTGCACCAGAATGTGATTGTATGGCACCGTTAGGAAGTTTAGGACCTCCCAATACCTCCCCGCAGCTCTTCCTCACGGTTCAGCAACAACAACAACAACAGCAACAACAACGGCGGCGGCGCGGGGAGTGCGCGTCCTCACTCCGGCTTGGTTAGCCGCCATCGAACATGTGCTCGACGGGGTTACCACGTAGGGGCTCGCTGTCAGCTCCTCATCAAGGGCGGAGCCCGGTAACCCCCCGCACCCAATAGAAGCGGCGGACCGATCCCATCTGGGGCGGAGCCAATGAGCCGAGGGCGTCACTCCCCGCTGAGCATGCGCAGGAAGAGGGAGGTGACGTCAGATGCGCCCTCAGCTTGGAAAGAGAGAGACGCCACCTCCGAGCGCTGCAATACCTCCCCGCATCTCTGGACTGGACCTTGCTTGATTCTGCCCCTGAGCCAAGGTGCACCTTGTGCTATCGACTGCCTGTCCTTCCCTGCCATCAATCCCTGTGTAAGTCAGTCTTGTTCCGTTTGTCTGTGGTCTGTCTGGGATAGATAAGATTGTGTCTAAGTGCCTATCTCTTCTGTGCTTTACCTCTTACCTTGTAATCTACCCCTTTTCTCCACCACCAATTATATCCTCCTCCGGAGGTCTTGAGAACTGTACCCCTTGTGTCGTTTCATTTATCCCAGCCGTTGTGTCCTTTCCTTCATTGATTTAGCATAGCGCGATTTGGTCAACGTCGGGTGGAATCGGGTAAACTGTGCTAACACAGCGGCCATTCCGCTCGGCCCATCATAACATCTAAGCCGTGTCCGTAACAGTATGTTTATGTGTATGTATGTATGTATGTGTGTATGTGTGGATGTGTGGATGTATGTATGTATGTTTGTGTGTATTTATGCTTGTGTGTATGTATGTATGTTTGTCTGTATGTGTGTATGTATGTATGTATGTTTGTGTGTATGTGTGTATGTATTATGTATGTATGTATGTATGTATGTATGTATGTGTGGAAGTATGAATGTGTGGATGTATGTATGTATGTATGTGTGGATGTATGTATGTATGTATGTATGTTTGTGTGTATGTATGTATGTATGTATGTATGTATGTATGTATGTGTGGATGTATGTATGTATGTATGTGTGGATGTGTGGATGTATGTATGTATGTATGTATGTATGTATGTGCAGATGTATGTATGCATGTATGTTTGTGTGTATGTATGTATTATGTATGTATTATGTATGTATGTATTATGTATGTATGTATGTATGTATGTATGTGTGTATGTATGTGTGTATGTTTGTGTATGTATGTATGTATGTATGTATGTATGTATGCATACATGTATGTATGTGTGTATGTTTGTATGTATGTATGTATGTATGTATGTAGGGAGAGGCAGGTTAGTTGATACAGTAGGTTCGTTGATACAACATTCCTCCTAGCCCTCAGAAAAGAAACTTGTGTAAATGCTGCCCTCTGTTGTTGGCTAGTTGCATTGCATATCATTGATAAGTAGGTCAAGAAGTCACAGACAAAGAAAGGGTGTGATTCTCCAAAAAAACCAGATTTGTGTCCTCCTGAGTAAAACCGCCAACAAAAGGTAAGATCATTTATTGTGATAATACCACATAGATTTCACAGGAGTTCTCATTGGTTGATTATACCTTGTGAAAGTGGCTTTCAGCCTTCGCTGCTTTGATTGCCAGGATAATACACACAAGCATGTGGGCAACATGTGTTGCAAAAATCCCATGGATGGGTTAGATGATACAGTCTGAGTAGGTTAGTTGATACGCGTATCAACTAACCCAACCGACCTGTATCAACTAACCCATTCATTTTTTTTTTTTACAAGACAATGCTGTAGTCATTTGTAACTGGGCTTCATACATCATAATATATGTAGGCCTATATAGCCTACACTGTACGTCTTTAGAATATAAGAGTTGTGTCCATCTGAGTTGTGAATCATGTTCCTTTCCTGATATTTGATGCTTGCCGATTCATTTGTTTGGCAGATCTTTTTTTTCTCTCGAACTTAACCTTTAGCGCTATTGTTAGATATACTTTACATTACCTATGTATACATAGCAGGTATGCAACTGAATAAATAACAAACAAACAGCTTTAATTAACAGTGCTCATTGACTCTGAAAATACCATTAGTACAAATATTATACAGAAATGATGGTATGTAGCCTAGTTTGATGTGTATCTGTAATTATGTGCATGCTAATTTGTTACCATTGGCAGAAATACCATGTAAATCGATGTATCATCTAACTCATTCACCATGTAAATCAATGTATCAGCTAACTCATTCACCATGTAAATCGATGTATCATCCAACTCATTCACCATGTAAATCGATGTATCATCAAACTCATTCACCATGTAAATCTATGTATCATCAAAGTCATTCACCATGTAAATCAATGTATCATCAAACTCATTCACCATGTAAATCGATGTATCATCCAACACATTCACCATGTAAATCGATGTATCATCCAACACATTCACCATGTAAATTGATGTATCATCTAACACATTCACCATGTAAATCGATGTATCATCTGACTCGGATGTTCCGGTGAAGGACCCGGATGTTCCGCGGGAGTCGAACCTCAGGACAATATGGCGGCGTCCACTCGACAATGAGGAGAATGACACAAACCCCTCAGACAATCGTTTCGCGTCGGCCGGTGCCCCAGGACATGACTGATGCGGAAGTGGAGAATAAAGTTATCGAGTCAATGCTCCAGTGCAGTAAATGTAGATTCCGATCAAGGGATGTAGAACGCTTCCGATTGCATGAACAACGACACCATGATATACAGTTCCGATGTGGGCGATGCGGTCACACGAGCTACAGCAGCGCTGCACACCAGCGACATCTCCTGGCACATACTGGCATCTTCCCTTTCAAGTGTCAGTTCTGTGACTATGGTGCAACAAGAAAGGATTATGTGACGAAACACATGCGCTCAGTTCATCGTGACCAAATGACTGAAATAGATTCACAGCTAAAAAGCACCACAGGAAATCGACTCGCTCAATGGAATACTGCTCTCCCCTCTGGGCTGGTGCTCCTGCCTCACACCTAGCTCGTCTTCACGCTGTTGAAACCAAAGCATTCAGAATCAATGGAATCTCCCGCGATGAAGCTAACTCCGAGGGCCTCTCACTCACTCACCGCAGGCAGGTTGGTGGTCTTTTTGTCTTCTACCGACTCCTCTCCGGCCTTGCTCCCCCAGCTCTCTCTGGGCTCTGTCCCGCAAATATTTCTACAGGTCGCACAAGATCTGCCTGCAACCCTCTTATGGTTAAACTGCCAAAATCAAGACTCTCTGCTCACCTTCACTCCTTCATTCCTCTTTTCTCCCACCTCTGGAACAAACTCCCTCACTCTCTTCAATCCCACTCCACCCTCCAAGTCTTTCAAACAGCTGTTCACCACCATCTCTTATCTTCCCCCATCCAAAACCTTGATCTTTTCTACCCCCGCTAATTTCACCCCAATTCCACTTTTTTGAAATACCAACTTCTGTCCTGGAAGTCCTTGGTGTCCTTGTGTTTTATACTTCTCCGTCCCCGTCCCCCCCCTTCCCATGCCTCCTCCCCCCGGGCCCTCTCCCTTCCACACATCTCCCTGCTCTCGGATGTTGTGTTTGTGTGCTTCCCCTTCTCTCCCCATCTTGTCTTGCGCTCCCTCTTTTTGTGTATTTTGTTTGTCTGGTTGATTTGTTTGTGAAGTAAATGTCAGCTCTTTCACGAGCCTCGATTCAGTATACAAAAAAAAAAACTCATCCACCATGTAAATCAATGTATCATCAAACTCATTCACCATGTAAATCGATGTATCATCAAACTCATTCACCATGTAAATCGATGTATCATCAAACTCATTCACCATGTAAATCGATGTATCATCGAACTCATTCACCATGTAAATCAATGTATCATCTAACTCATTCACCATGTAAATCGATGTATCATCTAACTCATTCACCCTGTAAATAGATGTATCATCTAACTCATTCACCATGTAAATCGATGTATCATCAAACTCATTCACCATGTAAATCGATGTATCATCAAACTCATTCACCATGTAAATCGATGTATCATCGAACTCATTCACCATGTAAATCAATGTATCATCTAACTCATTCACCATGTAAATCGATGTATCATCTAACTCATTCACCCTGTAAATAGATGTATCATCTAACTCATTCACCATGTAAATCGATGTATCATCTTACTCATTCACCATGTAAATCAATGTATCATCTAACTCATTCACCATGTAAATCGATGTATCATCTAACCCATTCACCATGTAAATCGATGTATCATCTAACTCATTCAACATGTAAATCAATGTATCATCTAACTCATTCACCATGTAAATCGATGTATCATCTAACTCATTCACCATGTAAATCAATGTATCATCGAACCCATTCACCATGTAAATCGATGTATCATCTAACTCATTCACCATGTAAATCGATGTATCATCTGACTCATTCACCATGTAAATCGATGTATCATCTAACTCATTCACCATGTAAATCAATGTATCATCTAACTCATTCACCATGTAAATCGATTTGTCATCGAACTCATTGACCATGTAAATCAATGTATCATCGAACCCATTCACCATGTAAATCGATGTATCATCTAACTCATTCACCATGTAAATCGATGTATCATCCAACTCATTCACCATGTAAATCGATGTATCATCTTACTCATTCACCATGTAAATCGATGTATCATCTTACTCATTCACCATGTAAATCAATGTATCATCGAACTCATTCACCATGTAAATCAATGTATCATCTAACTCATTCACCATGTAAATCGCTGTATCATCTCACTCATTCACCATGTAAATCGATGTATCATCTAACTCATTCACCATGTAAATCGATGTATCATCTTACTCATTCACCATGTAAATCGATGTATCATCTTACTCATTCACCATGTAAATCAATGTATCGTCGAACTCATTCACCATGTAAATCAATGTATCATCTAACTCATTCACCATGTAAATCGCTGTATCATCTAACTCATTCACCATGTAAATCGATGTATCATCTAACTCATTCACCATGTAAATCGATGTATCATCTAACTCATTCACCATGTAAATCGATGTATCATCTAACTCATTCACCATGTAAATCGATGTATCATCTAACTCATTCACCATGTAAATCGATGTATCATCTGACTCATTCACCATGTAAATCGATGTATCATCTAACTCATTCACCATGTAAATCGATGTATCATCTCACTCATTCACCATGTAAATCGATGTATCATCTAACCCATTCACCATGTAAATCGATGTATCATCTTACTCATTCACCATGTAAATCGATGTATCATTTAAATCATTCACCATGTAAATCGATGTATCATCTTACTCATTCACCATGTAAATCGATGTATCATCTTACTCATTCACCATGTAAATCAATGTATCATCTTACTCATTCACCATGTAAATCGATGTATCATCTAACCCATTCACCATGTAAATCGATGTATCATCTAACTCATTCACCATGTAAATCAATGTATCATCTAACTCATTCACCATGTAAATCGCTGTATCATCTAACTCATTCACCATGTAAATCAATGTATCATCTAACTCATTCACCATGTAAATCGATGTGTCATCTCACTCATTCACCATGTAAATCGATGTATCATCTTACTCATTCACCATGTAAATCGATGTATCATCTTACTCATTCACCATGTAAATCGATGTATCATCTTACTCATTCACCATGTAAATCGATGTATCATCTTACTCATTCACCATGTAAATCGATGTATCATCTAACTCATTCACCATGTAAATCGATGTATCATTGAACCCATTCACCATGTAAATCGATGTATCATCTAACTCATTCACCATGTAAATCGATGTATCATCTAACTCATTCACCATGTAAATCGATGTATCATCTTACTCATTCACCATGTAAATCGATGTATCATCTAACCCATTCACCATGTAAATCGATGCATCATCTAACTCATTCACCATGTAAATCAATGTATCATCGAACCCATTCACCATGTAAATCGATGTATCATCTTACTCATTCACCATGTAAATCGATGTGTCATCTAACTCATTCACCATGTAAATCAATGTATCATCGAACCCATTCACCATGTAAATCGATGTATCATCTAACTCATTCACCATGTAAATCGATGTATCATCTAACTCATTCACCATGTAAATCAATGTATCAGCTAACTCATTCACCATGTAAATCGATGTATCATCCAACTCATTCACCATGTAAATCGATGTATCATCTAACTCATTCACCATGTAAATCGATGTATCATCTAACTCATTCACCATGTAAATCGATGTATCATCTGACTCATTCACCATGTAAATCGATGTATCATCTAACTCATTCACCATGTAAATCAATGTATCATCGAACCCATTCACCATATAAATCGATGTATCATCTAACTCATTCACCATGTAAATCGATGTGTCATCTAACTCATTCACCATGTAAATCAATGTATCATCGAACCCATTCACCATGTAAATCGATGTATCATCCAACTCATTCACCATGTAAATCGATGTATCATCTAACTCATTCACCATGTAAATGGATGTATCATCTGACTCATTCACCATGTAAATGGATGTATCATCTAACTCATTCACCACGTAAATCGATATATCATCTAACTCATTCACCATGTAAATCGATGTATCATCTAACTCATTTACCATGTAAATCGATGTATCATCTAACTCATTTACCATGTAAATCGATGTATCATCTAACCTACCTAGGTGTATCAATAACCCACTTGGTCAGGTCAGATGATACGTTTGACAAAAAAAATTTTTGAGCCACCATTCCAAGTTTGATAATGAAGCGGATCTGGCCTGCTTCACAGATATGTGCAAGACCATGATATTTCTTTTGGACAATTCATGAATCCTGCCGAGCTAACAGTCTTCATTATAGGCCAACATAACTGAAAAGTGTATCAACTAACCTGCCTCTCCCCTATGTGTGGAAGTATGAATGTATGTATGTATGTATGTATGTATGTATGTATGTGTGGATGTATGTATGTATGTATGTATGTAGGTATGTATGTAGCTGGAACTCCAGAGATTACATTTTTCATAAATTAAAATGAGTACGTTTGACTCTTTTTGGGAAACTAAGCTAAAGATATATGTCCATGCGACATCATTGAATTTGTAACTAATTAAATAATGCAACTATCACAGGACATGGTTATCTGAGCTGAAAGAGCATATATGTGGTATTCACGGGGACTTCCTGTTTCTACTGTCCATCTTAGACGGGCACTTCAACTAGTTTACACAACAGATGTTAAAAATAACCGTTTACCAGCTCTCAACAACAACTATGCACCTCTGTTTCATTGTCACCCGATATCAACTCTCACCCTGATCCCTTCTCTCTTTTACTCTGACCAAGAGTTAATTCCCAAAACCTCAGCTTCCCTTGCTTCCCACAGTGGTTAGCATACCCCAATCGAGGCCCTGTTGATCCCATCCCTGGTTCTACTCGTATGCCAACATAGATGGACACTAGCCTTGACCATCAAGACCAGTTCAGCATTGTGTGTCATGCGGTGCACTCTTGCAAAGCATTGTGCGGCACCCTCCTACATTCCGACAAAGAGGGGGGTGCGTATAGGTGGTTGGGGTGCGGGGACGGGAGGAGAGTCATTGGTTGATGCAGGTGTTGTCATTTTTTAATGGCCTTGGGGTTTGATTCAGCCAAGTACCTTTCACTACACACTTAGTAAGGTAGACCACAAACCAGACTGTTTGCTGTAAGTTCTTGTGACATCACTTGGTGCAATAACGGTAGCGTTATTTAACAATTCAAGCTACAATGCTGTGCTCACCATATTCATATTTTAGATTCGAAAGGACAAGCAGAAAGGCCAAATTAGGAAACGGCACGTGTTGCATTGATGCAAAAGCACCGAGGGAACTCAGGGCAGTTCGCTTCACCTGCTTTGAGTTAAAGAATAATCCAGGAAGCCAATCAAGGCTTGGACAGAGGGGGATTTCCGCACACAGACAACATTTTCTTTTGGCAGAGATGTGGGTGCAAACCATTCCATTATCCAATAATAATTCACCTTATCACTGCCAAGAACGGCCTTGGGAGTGTCTCATTGTGAGATCTTCATGTGCTGAAGTTAAAAAATAACCGAGTAAAATTCCAGACGTGTTTTTGTCCAACAGAATTTCCGCCATGGAAACGGTGAAAAATAAAATAGAATGTTGTGCACTCCCTCTGCTTTCCCTGCAAAGTGATCTTACGAAGACCTTGGCTACAGATCTTTGGATATGCCTTGTGGTGGGACTTGTATCTGCAGCTGTAGAACCAGTTTGACCGCATAGAGCTTGAAAGAAAAAACGTTTGAACAGAAATGGTTAAAAAAATCTATATTTTTGAACACCACCTATGGCGAAGCTCACGGATGAGCTAGAAAACAGGACGGGCCAGGCCATAACAGAACAAAGAGAAGAGGGAGACTTAGAGAGATTGTAATATTCAGAACAGTTCACTCTTCCTTGGACATGATGCTTGTACTCTCCTAACAATGTATGGAGGCCCTCGATGTCAGACATGGGATTAGGGCCTACTCTCTGGACATATGTATCTCGAGCTTTCGATACAGTCTGGCAACCCGCCTGCTCTCAAACCCTCTGAAGATGGCGTCCAAGGCCAGCTCCAAACATCGCTTGTTAATTTCCTCCATTCTTGTCGCCAACGCTTGGCTCTCAACAGAATCCTTTCGTCTCATCTCTCCCGTTAAAGGCTGGAATGCCCCACGACAGTGTTCTGGGCCCAGTCCTATTCCTGAACTTCATCAATGATCTCCCTTACTCTGGACAATCCTCTTTACTCTTTGCTGATGACTCCACACACTACGGTGGCAACCCTCATTCTTCAGACAGGTAGGCTGCCACCTCTTCCCTCTCTTCAGACCTTGATCAAATCACAAGCTGGTCAAACATTTGGGATACATCTTTAAATCCTGACAAATCTCTCACATTAATTCTCTGAAATGACAGTTTGGCAAACCCTCCCATCTACTCTCTTAACAGTTCTCTCGTAGAAGTTCAGTCACTCAAATGTTTGGGCCTCACTATCAACTAGGTTCTTTCTTGGGCAAACCACATCTCCAAGTTGGCCTCCAAAGCCAGTCACCAACTTGGCATCCTCCATCATTCAAAGACCTTTCTTGGCACACCTGAACTCCTGTCCACCTACATGGCCTTCGTCCGCAGCTTGTTAGTCGAGTACTGCTCTCTCTCCTCTGGGCTGGCACCCCTGCCTCACACCTTGCTCAGCTTCATGCCTAGAAACAAAGGCCTTTAAGATAATTAGAATCTCCCATGATTAAGCTGAGTCTGTGGCCCTATCACGTCGGCGGCCTCCTTTCTGGTCTCGCACCCTATACACTTGGTCCATCAGCACCCCCACCCCCTCCTTGTGGTGAAATGTGTATGTTCCACATGGGAGCTGAGTGTGCAAAATCCATGCAAAAACACCTTGACTACGACAAATTGCCAATGGAACATGCTGCTTAATTTGTTCTTCCATTCTTTAGGCTATATGACCTACACACCTGGCATCATACCTGCACTGAAACTCGTAAATTGCATCATTTAATTGTGTGGTAGGCAGCACATCTTTCCGGACCGGAGGGAGCATTGTGCGATGAGACGGCTTGCTTCACGTTTTGCTCAAATCGTTGGGAAATTTTTACCTTTCCATGTCAGTTTTAGGTAAACTGGACACTTCTCAGTTCTGAAGATAATAGTGCCCTTTGGCCAATTGGCAATCTTGTGTGCTATACATCCAACAATGAGCGTCTGATGTTGTTGTCTCCGATACCGAAGAGTTTATGCTTACAGTTTTGGTTTTGGTATTCCAAATGCT
Organism: Myxine glutinosa; assembly: GCF_964187855.1. Classification (NCBI taxonomy): domain Eukaryota; kingdom Metazoa; phylum Chordata; class Myxini; order Myxiniformes; family Myxinidae; genus Myxine; species Myxine glutinosa. The sequence goes on from NC_136274.1 coordinate 80,799,024, forward strand.
AACATCAAGAGAGCGGGAGAGAGTGGAGGTGTTTGCCAAGGATTCTTTGAAAGTGCGATTGGGTGACCTTGCACACGCACACATACTGTGGAATGCCGAATGATGTTTCTGACTTTCAAATGGGGCGTGAATGTCTGGTAGATGTGTGAGGCCTTAGGGCGAACCCAGGCATGCACATTAGCAATACCGCAAAGGAACTGGAGTAGTTGTTGTTGAACAAGAGTTACTATGTGGACAAGATGCAAAGGGTCCCGAAGGATAAATCTAGATTCAAACCACTTGGGGCCACAGTTCAGCATGATCCCAGAGCTGTGCTTGAATGTAAGTTACAAACGTGTCTGCTACAGCTGCACAAACGCATTGAATTGCCTCGTGATGTGTATGAGAATCCCTCCTCACGGCTCTCAGCGCCCTCTTATTAGTGGGATTACCTTTATGGCATCTGCTACTACTGTGAGCAGAACTACATTTGAACAGAAAGTTTTTTTAACGGAAATTTTCATTTACGGATGCTTTCCAACGGTTTGGCATATTTTCCCGGTGTATCAGCTTTGATGTCCGTCGGCACGCCAAATTTTCAGATAAAAAAGTTGGTTTTAGAACTTTGGCATATTACCTTTTAAATGAACTCCTCTAACTTTCACTTCAAGATGGAAAACGGCTGGTTGCTAGGGGTTCTTTTTTCCAAGATGGCCACCATGAAAATGTCCTGTATATTAGACATGGTATCTCCCTCCATGGTATCATGGTACATGGTATGGTATCATGGTATCATGTATCATGGGCATGGTATCATGGACATGACATATATGGTATGACATGGTATCATGTATGGTATCATGGACATGGTATCATGGTATCTCCCATGGTAGACATGGTATCCCATGGAAAGTAATTTCTCTCCAGATTCACTCAAGGTATCTCCTCCGGGTTTTTTTTGGGTGCTAGGTCCACTTGTTATACTTACTACACCCAGGGGTGCTTACAAATTTAGGTGCGTCCGGGGGACCAGGGGTGCGTCCGTAAATCAAAGTGTTTTATTGGCATCTCAATGAAAGAGAAAAAGCAAAATGGCCACCGTAAAATTCCATTTCGGTTACAAATTCAACAAATTCATATACAGTTATGGACCTAGGATTGTTACGTGCACCACAGCGAGGCCTTTACACCAGAGGGATGTTTGCATTTGGTGCATTCAGCGGCTGATATCCGCCATTCAAGAAGATTAAAAGGGTGTCTACTCTTGTTGACTCAGGTGAAATAGACAAACATTTTGTTTTTAATTTCTCAATCCTGGAGTTTACAGGATATTTATATTGCTTCCAACACGCTGAGTTCATTGGAGGTTGTAGTGAACAGAACATGGTCATCATGAAAATGTGAAAGCTCGGATGGCAGCAAACTTTTCTGATGCTTGGAAATAAGCTGATAGGTGATAGGTCTGTAGCTGAGGGGATCCGTTTGTGCACCTTGTTTACGTGTATGTGAACACCATGTGGACGGCGGTGTGTTAATGTTGTTGTTGTTCTTTTTCTTTCGTGGCCACAATTCCCACGATCGGGGGGAGCTTGGGCTAAGTGTTTCACAAACTGGCTGGCTAGGCCTGACGTTTGACTAAGGTTAGGACCGCAATTTGGAATTTTAGCATGGTGCTGGCGATAGCTCACCTAGAAATATACCGTGGGATCTTGAATGTCCATGGGACGCTCGGTTTATCGTCCATCCAAGGGACAGCACACATGGATGAATTGCCCTGCCTGTGAAACACCAGGATGACGGTTTATATTTGGGCCGAGATTCAAACCCAGGCTGGATAGCTGTGAGGCGAGGGTGTGTACCTCTAGGCTATATACACTTGTACTGTCCAAATATAATCTGATTACTAGAAAAATCAGACAAGCAATTGGATACATCATTAATGCATAAAGACGCATCTAAGCACCTTTAGATCAATGTGGCCTACCTGGAGGTCTAGCAAGTGCAGATGGCTCAGATCCGTTAGTCTGTGGTTGCCGCGATGAGCATAGAATGCCTCAAGGACGTCGTCTTTCCTCCAAATTCCTTTAAGTATAGTGTTAAATAACAGAATAACTGTCCAACGAGGTACGTATAACCATACATTGCACAGAATTGACCGAATATTTTGTGGTTATAATATTTACTTCCTGTAGGTGTCCCTCAAAAAGTGCCACATAAGCTATTTATGCACCTGAACACAGAGGTTGGACACATAACGACTGAATGCATTGTAGACAGACAGACAGACAGACAAACGGACAGACACCAAATTGCATATTTTATTATCATGCAGTGATGTTAGCTGACTTCCAAGCAGATGGGAGATGACCAAGGGTGAACAGAGCAGAAAGAGGATGGGCAGTAGTAGCAGAGCAGATTTTCAGGACATATGAACTGATGCCTTTTAGTCCAGTTGCAGAATCAATCGAGGGTTCCTAGAAAGTTCTCCACCTAGCTTCTCAGGTAAAAAAAAGCGACAGAGCCCAGGAGTAGCCGGGTGTTACTATGTAGGGTGGGTGCAGAGAGCGAGAAGATTGGGGGGAGACAATATTTGGAAGCAAATACAGAATTGAGGTATTCGGCCTTCTCCTGAGAAAAGACAGCGGTCGTGCCATTTGAAGTGAGTAAAGGGATTGAGGGATAGTTAAAACCTGCGATAGTTAAAACCACGATAGTAAAAACCTGCGATTGTTAAAACTACAATAGTTCAAACCTGTGATAGTTAAAACCTGCGATAGTTAAAACCTGCGATAGTTAAAACCTGCGATAGTTAAAACCATGATAGAACCATGATAGTTAAAACCTGCGATAAGTAAAACCTGCGATAGTTAAAACCTGCGATAAGTAAAACCTGCGATAGTTAAAACCTGCGATAGTTAAAACCTGCAAGAGATAAAACCTGCGATAGTTAAAACCTGCAATGGTTAAAAACTGCGATAGTAAAAACCACAATCGTTAAAACCTGCGATAGTTAAAACCTGTGATAGATAAACTTGCGATAGTTAAAACCTGCGATAGTTAAAACCTGCAATAGTTAAAACCTGCGATAGTTAAAACCATGATAGTTAAAACCTGTGATATTTAAAACCTGCAAATAGTTAAAACATGTGATAGTTAAAACAGTGATAGTTAAAACATGCGATAGTTAAAAACTGCGATAGTTAAAAACGGCGATAGTTAAAACCGTGATAGCTAAAACCTGCGATAGTTAAACCTGTGATAGTTAAAACCTGCGAGAGCTAAAATCTGCGACAGTTAAAACCGCGATAGTTAAAACCCGCGATAGTTCAAACAGTGATAGATAAAACCTGCAATAGTTAAAACCTGCAATAGTTATAACCTGCGATAGTTAAAACCATGACAGCCAAAACCTGCAATAGTTAAAACCTGCGATAGCTAAATGCAATAGTTAAAACCAGGATAGTTAAAACCACAATAGTTTAAACCGTGATAGTTAAAACCTGAGATAGTTAAAACCTGCGATAGTTAAAACCTGTGATAGTTAAAATCTGGGATAGTTAAAACCTGCGATAGTTAAAACTGCGACAGTGAAAACTGTGAGGATTAAAACCTGTGACAGTTAAAACCTGCAATACTTAAAACCTGAGATAGTTAAAACCATGATAATTAAAACTCACAATAGTTAAAACCACGATAGCTAAAACCTGCGATAGTTAAAACCTGTGATAGTTAAAACCATGATAGCTAACACCTGCGATAGTTAAAACCTGCAAGAGCTAAAACCTGCGATAGTTAAAACCATGATAGATAAAACCTGCATTAGTTAAAGCTGTGATAGTTAAAACCGCGATAGAACTGTGATAGTTAAAACCACGATAGAACCATGATAGTTCAAACAGTGATAGTTAAAACCCGTGATAAGTAAAATCTGCAATAGTTAAAACCTGCGATAGATAAAACCTGTGAGAGTTAAAACCTGCAATTGTTAAAAGCTGTGATAGTTAAAACCACAATCGTTAAAACCTGCGATAGTTAAAACCTGCGATTGTTAAAACCTGCGATTGTTAAAACCTGTGATCGTTAAAACCTGCGATAGATAAAACCGTGATAGTTAAAACCTGTGATATTTAAAACCTGCAATAGTTAAAACCTGTGATGGTTAAAACAGCGATAGTTAAAACCTGCGATAGTTAAAAACTGCGATAGTTAAAACCATGATAGCTAACACCTGCGATAGTTAAAACCTGCGAGAGCTAAAACCTGTGATAGTTAAAACCTGTGATGGTTAAAGCAGCGATAATTAAAACCTGCAATAGTTAAAAACTGCGACAGTTAAAACCATGATAGCTAACACCTGCGATAGTTAAAACCTGTGATATTTAAAACCGGCGATAGTTAAAACCTGTGATGGTTAAAACAGCGATAGTTAAAACCTGTGAGAGTTAAAAACTGCGATAGTTAAAACCATGATAGCTAACACCTGCGATAGTTAAAACCTGTGAGAGCTAAAACCTGCGATAGTTAACACCTGCGAGAGTTAAAACCGCGATAGTTAAAACCTGCAATAGTTCAAACAGTGATAGTTAAAACCTGTGATAGTTAAAACCATGATAGTTAAAACCTGCAATTGTTAAAACCTGCGATAGTTAAAACCTGCGATAGTTAAAACCACGATAGAACTGCAATAGTAGAAACAGCGATAGTTAAAACCCGCAATAAGTAAAACCTGCGATAGTTAAAACCTGTGATAGTTAAAAGCTGCGATAGTTAAATCCTCAATAGTTAAAACCACAATAGTTAAAACCTGCGATAGTTAAAACCATGATAGATAAAACCTGCATTAGTTAAAGCTGTGATAGTTAAAACCGCGATAGAACTGTGATAGTTAAAACCACGATAGAACCATGATAGTTCAAACAGTGATAGTTAAAACCCGTGATAAGTAAAATCTGCAATAGTTAAAACCTCCGATAGATAAAACCTGCGAGAGTTAAAACCTGCAATTGTTAAAAGCTGTGATAGTTAAAACCACAATCGTTAAAACCTGCAATAGTTAAAACCTGCGATTGTTAAAACCTGTGATAGTTAAAACCTGTGATCGTTAAAACCTGCGATAGATAAAACCGTGATAGTTAAAACCGGTGATATTTAAAACCTGCAATAGTTAAAACCTGTGATGGTTAAAACAGCGATAGTTAAAACCTGCGATAGTTAAAAACTGCGATAGTTAAAACCATGATAGCTAACACCTGCGATAGTTAAAACCTGCGAGAGCTAAAACCTGTGATAGTTAAAACCTGTGATGGTTAAAACAGCGATAATTAAAACCTGCAATAGTTAAAAACTGCGACAGTTAAAACCATGATAGCTAACACCTGCGATAGTTAAAACCTGTGATATTTAAAACCTGCGATAGTTAAAACCTGTGATGGTTAAAACAGCGATAGTTAAAACCTGTGAGAGTTAAAAACTGCGATAGTTAAAACCATGATAGCTAACACCTGCGATAGTTAAAACCTGCGAGAGCTAAAACCTGCGATAGTTAACACCTGCGAGAGTTAAAACCGCGATAGTTAAAACCTGCAATAGTTCAAACAGTGATAGTTAAAACCATGATAGTTAAAACCTGCAATTGTTAAAACCTGCGATAGTTCAAACCTGCGATAGTTAAAACCACGTTAGAACTGCAATAGTAGAAACAGCGATAGTTAAAACCCGCAATAAGTAAAACCTGCGATAGTTAAAACCTGTGATAGTTAAAAGCTGCGATAGTTAAATCCTCAATAGTTAAAACCACAATAGTTAAAACCTGCGATAGTTAAAACCATGATAGATAAAACCTGCATTAGTTAAAGCTGTGATAGTTAAAACCGCGATAGAACTGTGATAGTTAAAACCACGATAGAACCATGATAGTTCAAACAGTGATAGTTAAAACCCGTGATAAGTAAAATCTGCAATAGTTAAAACCTGCGATAGATAAAACCTGCGAGAGTTAAAACCTGCAATTGTTAAAAGCTGTGATAGTTAAAACCACAATCGTTAAAACCTGCGATAGTTAAAACCTGCGATTGTTAAAACCTGCGATTGTTAAAACCTGTGATCGTTAAAACCTGCGATAGATAAAACCGTGATAGTTAAAACCTGTGATATTTAAAACCTGCAATATTTAAAACCTGTGATGGTTAAAACAGCGATAGTTAAAACCTGCGATAGTTAAAAACTGCGATAGTTAAAACCATGATAGCTAACACCTGCGATAGTTAAAACCTGCGAGAGCTAAAACCTGTGATAGTTAAAACCTGTGATGGTTAAAACAGCGATAATTAAAACCTGCAATAGTTAAAAACTGCAACAGTTAAAACCATGATAGCTAACACCTGCGATAGTTAAAACCTGTGATATTTAAAACCTGCGATAGTTAAAACCTGTGATGGTTAAAACAGCGATAGTTAAAACCTGTGAGAGATAAAAACTGCGATAGTTAAAACCATGATAGCTAACACCTGCGATAGTTAAAACCTGCGAGAGCTAAAACCTGCGATAGTTAACACCTGCGAGAGTTAAAACCGCGATAGTTAAAACCTGCAATAGTTCAAACAGTGATAGTTAAAACCTGTGATAGTTAAAACCATGATAGTTAAAACCTGCAATTGTTAAAACCTGCGATAGTTAAAACCTGCGATAGTTAAAACCACGATAGAACTGCAATAGTAGAAACAGTGATAGTTAAAACCCGCAATAAGTAAAACCTGCGATAGTTAAAACCTGTGATAGATAAAGCCTGCGATAGTTAAAACCTGCAATAGTTAAAAGCTGCGATAGTTAAAACCTGCAATAGTTAAAAGCTGCGATAGTTAAAACCACTATCGTTAAAACCTGTGATAGTTAAAACCTGTGATAGTTAAAACCTGTGATAGTTAAAACCTGTGATAGTTAAAACCTGAAATAGTTAATACCTGTGATAGTTAAAACCATGATAGTTAAAACCTGTGATATTTAAAACCTGCGATAGTTAACACCTGCGAGAGTTAAAACCACGATAGTTAAAACCTGCGATAGCTCAAACAGTGATAGATAAAACCTGCAATAGTTATAACCTGCGATAGTTAAAACCTGTGATTGTTAAAACCTGCGATAGTTAAAACCATGATAGCCAAAACCTGCGATAGTTAAAACCTGCATTAGCTAAATGCAATAGTTAAAACCTGTGATAGTTAAAAGTGCGATAGTTAAAACCGTGATAGTTAAAACCTGTGATAGTTAAAACCTGAGATAGTTAAAACCTGCGATAGTTAAAACATGCGATAGTTAAAACCTGCGATATTTAAAACTGCGACAGTTAAAACTGTGAGGGTTAAAACCTGCAACAGTTAACACCTGCGATACTTAAAACCTGCGATACTTAAAACCTGCGATAGTTAAAACCTGTGATTGTTAAAACCGCGATAGTTAAAAACCACAATATTTAAAACCACGATAGCTAAAACCTGCGATAGTTAAAAGCTGCGATAGTTAAATCCTCAATAGTTAAAACCACGATGGTTAAAACCTGCGATAGTTAAAACCGTGATAGTTAAAACCTGCAATTGTTAAAACCTGCGTTAGTTAAACCCGCGATAGTTAAAACCGCAATAGTTAAAGCCTACTTTAGTTAAACCATGATAGTTAAACCTGCAATAGTTAAAACCGCAATCGTTAAAACCGCGATAGTTACAACAGCGATAGTTACCTCTGCCACCAAAGGTGGATGGAAGTTATGTTTTCACCCCGTCTGTTTGTCTATCCGTTTGTTTGTGAACAATATATCTCAAAAAGTTGGGGACGGATTCGGACGAAACTTTGTGGACAGGTTGTGTGTGTGACAAGGGAGACTCGATCCGATTTTGGTGAAGATCTGAATATGGATTCGGATATGTGAATTATTTAATTTTTTACGTGATTCATCACCATTGAGTGATAGGGCTAAAACCAACATATAGCAGGATATCTCAAAAAGTTATGGACGGATATGGACGCAACTTGGTGGACCAGTTTGGTGTGTGACAAGGAACAATCATTTCAATTTTGGTGAAGAATGTTTCTACATTATATAAATTCTGTATTGTGATTTTCTGGCATACTCTCAGATACAAAACGTAAACTGTTCACCAGGTGGAGGTATTCTCTCTCCTGAGTGCCGTTCTAGTTTAGCTAGCATTGCGTTACCAGCTCACTTAAAATTGCATTTCTGCCTTATCTGAGTCGACAAAATTAAACCAGAGTGAAACGAAGGCCAAAAATCCCAGCATGCTTTGCTTCATATACTACATAGCGAATTCAAACTGTTTCATTCAAACTGTCCCACATTAACTAATTATGACTGTTAACATTAACATTAACTAACCACATTAACACTTTCACCTCCACAGATGCTGCACTTTCGCCTCGACAATGCAGCACTTTCACCTCCACAGATGCAACACTTTCACCTCCACTAATGCAGCACTTTCACCTCCACTAATGCAGCACTTTCACCTCCACTAATGCAGCACTTTCACCTCCACTAATGCAGCACTTTCGCCTCCACAGATGCAACACTTTCACCTCCACGGATGCAACACTTTCGCCTCCACTAATGCAGCACTTTCACCTCCACTAATGCAGCACTTTCGCCTCCACAGATGCAACACTTTCACCTCCACAGATGCAACACTTTCGCCTCCACTAATGCAGCACTTTCGCCTCCACTAATGCAGCACTTTCGCCTCCACTAATGCAGCACTTTCGCCTCCACAGATGCAACACTTTCACCTCCACAGATGCAACACTTTCGCCTCCACTAATGCAGCACTTTCGCCTCCACTAATGCAGCACTTTCGCCTCTACAATGCAGCACTTTCGCCTCTACAATGCAGCACTTTCGCCTCCACTAATGCAGCACTTTCGCCTCCACTAATGCAGCACTTTCGCCTCCACTAATGCAGCACTTTCGCCTCTACAATGCAGCACTTTCGCCTCTACAATGCAGCACTTTCGCCTCTACAATGCAGCACTTTCACCTCCACAGATGCAGCACTTTCGCCTCCACTAATGCAGCACTTTCGCCTCCACTAATGCAGCACTTTCGGCTCCACTAATGCAGCACTTTCGCCTCCACTAATGCAGCACTTTCGCCTCTACAATGCAGCACTTTCGCCTCTACGATGCAGCACTTTCGCCTCCACTAATGCAGCACTTTCGCCTCCACTAATGCAGCACTTTCACCTCCACTAATGCAGCACTTTCACCTCCACTAATGCAGCACTTTCGCCTCCACTAATGAAGCACTTTCACCTCCACAGATGCAGCACTTTCACCTCCACTAATGCAGCACTTTCACCTCCACTAATGCAGCACTTTCGCCTCCACAAATGCAGCACTTTCGCCTCTACAATGCAGCACTTTCGCCTCCACTAATGCAGCACTTTCGCCTCCACTAATGCAGCACTTTCGCCTCCACTAATGCAGCACTTTCGCCTCCACTAATGCAGCACTTTCGCCTCTACAATGCAGCACTTTCACCTCCACTAATGCAGCACTTTCACCTCCACTAATGCAGCACTTTCGCCTCTACAGATTCCACACTTTCGCCTCCACAGATTCCACACTTTCGCCTCTACAGATTCCACACTTTCGCCTCCACAGATTCCACACTTTCGCCTCCACAGATTCCACACTTTCGCCTCCACAGATTCCACACTTTATTTTCCACAGATTTGTTTCAGACGCTCGTATAAAAGGACACGGAGCCGTTAGTACTTCGAGCAAGCCATGTTCCGCGCCCTGGCACTCCCGGCCCGGAGGTTACTCCGGAAGTACATGTGCACATGCACAGTATTGTCATGCAACAGTCATACACTAGGCGGTGTTATCAACACAAGCTAACACCTGTAACAAGATTCCACACTTTCTTCTCCACAGATTCCACACTTTCTTCTCCACAGATTCAACACTTTCTTCTCCACAGATTCCACACTTTCGCCCCACAGATTCCACACTTTCTTCTCCACAGATTCCACACTTTTGCCCCACAGATGCAGCACTTTCGTCTCCACAGATTCCACACTTTCTTCTCCACAGATTCCACACTTTCTTCTCCACAGATTCCACACTTTTGCCCCACATATGCAGCACTTTCGTCTCCACAGATTCCACACTTTCTTCTCCACAGATTCCACACTTTCTTCTCCACAGATTCCACACTTTCGCCTCCACAGATTCCACACTTTCGCCTCTACAGATTCCACACTTTCGCCTCTACAGATTCCACACTTTCGCCTCCACAGATTCCACACTTTCGCCTCCACAGATTCCACACTTTCGCCTCCACAGATTCCACACTTTATTTTCCACAGATTTGTTTCAGACGCTCGTATAAAAGGACACGGAGCCGTTAGTACTTCGAGCAAGCCATGTTCCGCGCCCTGGCACTCCCGGCCCGGAGGTTACTCCGGAAGTACATGTGCACATGCACAGTATTGTCATGCAACAGTCATACACTAGGCGGTGTTATCAACACAAGCTAACACCTGTAACAAGATTCCACACTTTCTTCTCCACAGATTCCACACTTTCTTCTCCACAGATTCAACACTTTCTTCTCCACAGATTCCACACTTTCGCCCCACAGATTCCACACTTTCTTCTCCACAGATTCCACACTTTTGCCCCACAGATGCAGCACTTTCGTCTCCACAGATTCCACACTTTCTTCTCCACAGATTCCACACTTTCTTCTCCACAGATTCCACACTTTTGCCCCACATATGCAGCACTTTCGTCTCCACAGATTCCACACTTTCTTCTCCACAGATTCCACACTTTCTTCTCCACAGATTCCACACTTTCGTCTCCACAGATGCAGCACTTTCACCACAGATGGTGCACTTTCGACTCCACAGATGGTGCACTTTCGCCTCCACAGATGGGGCACTTTCGCCTCCACAGATGCAGCACTTTCACCACAGATGGTGCACTTTCGCCTCCACAGATGCAGCACTTTCGTCTCCACAGATGGTGCACTTTCCTCTCCACAGATTCCACACTTTGCCCCACAGATTCCACACTTTCTTCTCCACAGATTCCACACTTTCTTCTCCACAGATTCCACACTTTCGCCTCCACAGATTCCACACTTTCTTCTCCACAGATTCCACACTTTCTTCTCCACAGATTCCACACTTTCTTCTCCACAGATTCCACACTTTCGTCTCCACATATGCAGCACTTTCACCACAGATGGTGCACTTTCGCCTCCACAGATGGTGCACTTTCGCCTCCACAAATGCAGCACTTTCACCTCCACATAAAGCAGCACATAATGTACGCAGCGCAGCACATAATCCGCGCAGCACAGCACATAATCTTCGCAGCACAGGCGCACAGCACATAATCAGGGCAGCACAGCACATAATCTTCGCAGCACAGGCGCACAGCACATAATCAGGGCAGCACAGCACATAATCGACACATGACAGCACATAATCGGCGCAGCACAGCACATAATCGGCGCAGCACAGCACATAATCGATGCAGCTTAGCACATAATCGACGCATGACAGCACATAATCGACGCATGACAGCACATAATCGATGCAGCTTAGCACATAATCGACACATGACAGCACATAATCAGCGCAGCAGAGCACATAATCAGGGCAGCACAGCACATAATCGACACATGACAGCACATAATCTGCGCAGCACAGCACATAATCGATGCATGACAGCACAAAATTTGTGCAGCACAGCACATAATCGACACAGTGCAGCACATAATCGACACATGACAGCACATAATCGACACATGACAGCACATAATCGGCACAGCACAGCACATAATCGACACATGACAGCACATAATCGACACAGTGCAGCACATAATCGACACAGCTTAGCACATAATCGACACATGACAGCACATAATCGGCGCAGCACAGCACATAATCGATGCATGAGAGCACAAAATCTGCGCAGCACAGCACATAATCGACACATGACAGCACATAATCGACACAGTGCAGCACATAATCGACACAGCTTAGCACATAATCGACACATGACAGCACATAATCGGCGCAGCACAGCACATAATCGATGCATGAGAGCACAAAATCGGCGCAGCACAGCACATAATCGACACATGACAGCACATAATCGACACAGTGCAGCACATAATCGACGCAGCTTAGCACATAATCGACACATGACAGCACATAATCTGCGCAGCACAGCACATAATCGACACATGACAGCACATAATCGACGCAGCACAGCACATAATCGATGCATGACAGCACATAATCGACGCAGCTTAGCACATAATCGACACATGACAGCGCTATAATCGACACAGTGCAGCACATAATTGACGCAGCTTAGCACATAATCGACACATGACAGCACAAAATCGGCGCAGCACAGCACATAATCGACACATGACAGCACTATAATCGGTGCAGCACAGCACATAATCGACGCAGCTTAGCACATAATCGACACATGACAGCACATAATCGACGCAGCTTAGCACATAATCGACACATGACAGCACATAATCGACGCAGCTTAGCACATAATCGACACATGACAGCACTATAATCGACACAGTGCAGCACATAATCGACGCAGCTTAGCACATAATCGACACATGACAGCACATAATCGGCGCAGCACAGCACAAAATCGACGCATGACAGCACACAATCGACGCAGCTTAGCACAAAATCGACACATGACAGCACATAATCAGCGCAGCACAACTCATAATCGACACATGACAGCACATAATCTGCGCAGCACAGCACATAATCGACACATGACAGCACATAATCGACACATGACAGCACATAATCGGCGCATGACAGCACATAATCGACACATGACAGCACATAATTGACGCAGCGCAGCACATAATCGACGCAACGCAGCACATAATCGACGCAACGCAGCACATAATCGACGCAGTGCAGCACATAATCGACACAGCGTAGAACATAATCGACACATGACAGCACATAATCGACACATGACAGCACATAATCGGCACATGATAGCACATAATCAACGCATGACAGCACATAATCGACACATGACAGCACATAATCGACACATGACAGCACATAATCGGCGCATGATAGCACATAATCAATGCATGACAGCACATAATCGACACATGACAGCACATAATCAATGCATGACAGCACATAATCGACGCATGACAGCACATAATCGACACATGACAGCACATTATCAACGCATGACAGCACATAATCGATGCATGACAGCACATAATCGACGCATGACAGCATCTAGTCGACGCATGACAGCACATAATCGATGCATCACAGCACATAATCGACACATGACAGCACATAATCAACCCATGAGAGCACATAATGGACGCATGACAGCACACAATGGATGCATGACAGCACACAATGGACGCATGACAGCACATATCGATGCATGACAGGACATATTGGAGTCATGACAGCACATAATCGATGCATGATAGCACATAATCGACGCATTGCAGCACATAATCGACGCATGACAGCACATAATCAATGCATGACAGCACATAATCGACGCATGACAGCATATAATCGACGCATGACAGCACATAATCGATGCATGGCAGCATATAATGGACGCATGACAGCACATAATCGACGCATGACAGGACATAATGGCCGCATGACAGTACATAATGGACGCATGACAGCACATAATCGACGCATGACAGGACATAATGGACGCATGGCAGCACATAATCGATGCATGGCAGCAAATAATCGACGCATGGCAGCACATAATCGACGCATGACAGCACATAATCAATGCATGATAGCACATAATCGACGCATGACAGCACATAATCGACGCATGGCAGCACATAATCGACGCATGACAGCACATAATCGACGCATGACAGCACATAATCGATGCATGGCAGCACATAATGGACGCATGACAGCACATAATCGACGCATGACAGGACATAATGGACGCATGACAGCACATAATCGACGCATGACAGCACATAATCGACTCATGACAGCACATAATCGACTCATGACAGCACATAATCGACGCATGAAGCACATCATCGATGCATGACAGCACATAATCGACGCATGGCAGCACATAATGGATGCATGACAGCACATAATGGATGCATGACAGGACATAATGGACGCATGACAGCACATAATGGACGCATGACAGCACATAATGGACGCATGACAGCACATAATCGACGCATGACAGCACATAATCGACTCATGACAGCATATAATCGACGCATGCAGCACATAATCGACGCATGGCAGCACATAATCGATGCATGACAGCACATAATGGACGCATGACAGCACATAATCGACGCATGAAGCACATAATCGACGCATGACAGCACATGATCGAACTCATGCTCGAAGCCACATTCATACACTCACAAAGTCTCGTTCTCTGCAAGCAAAAATAATTTGTAGAGATGCTTAGCTTGTTTTGAGACAACTTCAGTATCATAGCAAGTCTGGGGTTATGCAGTTCCCTCATTGCCTCACAGCCATGATCAAGCCATGATGCCTCAAAGCCGTGATCAAGCCATGATGCCTCAAAGCCGTGATCATGCCATGATGCCTCACAGCCATGATCAAGCCATGATGCCTCAAAGCCGTGGTCAAGCCATGATGCCTCACAGCCGTGATCAAGCCATGATGCCTCAAAGCCATGATCAAGCCATGATGCCTCAAAGCCGTGATCAAGCCATGATGCCTCAAAGCCATGATCAAGCCATGATGCCTCAAAGCCGTGATCAAGCCATGATGCCTCAAAGCCATGATCAAGCCATGATGCCTCACAGCCGTGATCAAGCCATGATGCCTCAAAGCCGTGATCAAGCCATGATGCCTCACAGCCATGATCAAGCCATGATGCCTCAAAGCCATGATCAAGCCATGATGCCTCAAGGCCGTGATCAAGCCATGATGCCTCAAAGCCGTGATCAAGCCATGATGCCTCAAAGCCATGATCAAGCCATGATGCCTCACAGCCGTGATATGCCATCGACGGAAATCAACGTCACCGACGTGAACCATTCGCGACCACGTGCGAGCATAGATTGCTTCGATCTTGATTTCCGGTGCCTTTGTGAGGATCCTTCTGATGAGTGCAAAGCCAAAAGCTTCGACATGTCTTTTCTTTTCTCAGATACACCCTTCCAAAGAACAAGCAAACAACAATCCCGTATTGTTAACTGTGCTTAACTCGTGACAATGTTACCCTTATTAATGTGAACAAACATTCATAAATGCTGTCATAAAGAAAAACACTTCAAATTGTAACACCTTGATTCAGACAAATGTATTACGAATTAATCGACATCACATCGTGTGCATAGTCCAAAGTGTCTTGAGTAAAGTCTTGGGCCTGCTGGATGAAGTTGAGCCTGTCCATTTAGCCAGCAGCACAATGCAGTTCTTGGTTGGTCAAGGACCATGGGGTTCATTTGGGTGCAGGGGAGCACACAGTCATTCGGTGATTGAAACTTCAACCAGCACGTAGCATATGGGAGCATGCTCGAAAAGCTGGAAAACTAGTTAGGCCGAGAAGTGAGTAAATCTTATTTGGAATTTGCTTTGGCTTGTACGCTGCGAGGGTAAGCCAGAGCAACAGTATTTGAGCTGAAAAAAAATAAAAAGATACAACAGAAGATAAAAAAGCATTCACTATTTATGATGATTGATGGTCTTCAAAAAAAATCATTGACAACACTTGATTATAGAACTTGCATTGAAAACAAGGAGAAAAAGACATAAAATATCATAGCTCTCTTGGTTTTAGCAATTTTACTGTATGCAGTTAAAGGCCGTCAGTCGGCCATCTTTGGTCGGATTACAAAACAAAATATTCTGCTTATCTATACTCTCATGAATTGTTTTTATGCCAAATTTGAACAAAATCAGTCCATAAATGTCCGAGAAATTGTTAGGGACATGTTTAAGTAATAAAATGGCCGCCAGTCGGCCATCTTGGATCTGATTTCGAAAAAAAATGCTGTGCATGTGTAACCGATCATTCATTGTGTGTGCCAAGTCTCCACAGATGCCGATCGGAAAATAAAGTGAGGTGCGCACGTGTATGCCATCATGTACTGTGCTTGTGCAAAGTTTGAACAAAATAGGACCATGCATGTCGAGAAATGGTTGAGGACGTGTTCAACATCGGGTTTTTTTACAACTAAAATGGCTGCCAGTCGGCCATATTTGATGGCATCATGAAACAAAATTGTGGGCATATGTATATCATCATGTATTGTCTTTTTGCCAAGTATGAACAAAATCGGCCCACACATGTGCGAAATATGGTGGTGGACTTACGCACGGATGAACAGATGCACGGGACCCAATCCATAAGCCCCCGTTTCGGACTAAGTCCATCGGGGGCTAATAATGATGAAAACAATCAAGAAAGAAAATTACGACAGTTTAATAATTGGCAATGAAATATTCCTGAGGCTTTTTTGTCTTTCTGTGGTGTTGGGCCTGCCCTGGTGTTGGGCTAGCGGCTAGGGTGCCGGCTTAGGATCCAAGGATCCTGGGTTCGAATCCCGGTCGATCGCTGAATTAACGCCAGGGGGGTTGACTCAGCCTGTCATCCTTCCGAGGTCGGCAAATTGAGTACCAGTTCACTGGTAATTCCCTGCTTGTCGTAAAAAGGCGACAAAAAGGGTTGGCGTCAGGAAGGGCATCCGGCCGTAAAACATTGCTTCAAAAAGGGGACCAAAAAACAACAACCACGGTCCCCGAAAAGGCCAACCCCCGCTTTGCGGGGAAAAATGGCCTCTAAACGGTGGTTGTGGCTTCCATCTTAAACGGAAGAGCAGAATTGGATGGACATAGGAGGGAATCCCCAGGTTGGAAATATGGACAAAGGATTGAAGGTGAGTGGAAAACCTGGATTTATGAAGGTTGAGATGTCAGAATTCCTGCACTATATTGAGCATTGGGAAGGTGCGATGGCTGAGTGGCTTTTGGATGCACGTCTGTTCAGACGAGGAATGGACGAAGACCGAGAGGTTAACAAGTTCTGGAGTGGGAGAGGAGTAGGCTGCATGTCTTGGACTCTTAATGGACAACATTGAGCCTCAGTTGTGTACATAGCTGTAACATGTGTGAAGCAGGAATGCTGCCTCTCAACCTCTCCCAGTGTTGTTTTTTCCCCCTTCCAAATTATTGTGCTCAGAAATGTCCAGGTGAAAGTGTGTGATATTAAGATACATGCTAAAAATTTCAAGGAAGAATAATGAGAGGAGAACAAATAGGATTAATGAAGTGTCTCTTTCACATTAGATGAGTTTGGAGTTTCAAAGGAACATATTGGTCCAGAGGGATATTGTGTCTAAAGCCGAAGATACATAATCAAGAGAGAGATTAATGAATTGACTGTTGCATTGTGTGGGCAGCAATCTCTGGCCAAAGACTAAGCACATGGTCGAGGCTGCAGTGTTCAATTGCAAGAAGATTTGCCAGGTTTAGAACCCGACTTTTGTAGACTTGTATAATTCTTTATCATTTTAAAGGAGGGATTGGAGGTGGTGGCGTCAGATCCTGGTGATCTTACAATGAATTGATCAATTAGCTTGCACACAATGCAAAGTAACCCAAATATTTCCATATAATCCAGTCTTAAGACAGTTAGTGCTACATTTGGCACCGCAGCCTATTGAAGAATGAAGTCTTGGATGGCCACGTGGAATGATGTAAAATGCTTGTGTTACAGTGTATACTGCAGTGTATAGAGATTTGTGCAGAAAATAGAAACAGAAAATACACGTAGTGGACAAGAAAATGCAAACACCTGGATAAATGGGGGACACAAAGCAACGCCTTACATATGCAGGTGCAGCCCATGTGTTAATTAAGAAAATACCATCCCAGCATGGTTAGGGTCATGCATAGAAATGCTGCACAGGCCATGGCTGCAATAAGAGATCCCCCCAATGCCCCTATGCACAGAGCACGTGCGGTGCCCAATGGTTTGATGCGCATGACATTGATGTTATCCATACTCATGTCTTTCTCAGTCACCGGATCCAATTCGGATCTCAGTCACCGGATCCAATCCAATCGAGCATTTATGGGATATTCTGGAAGGACACTTGAAACATTGTTTTACACCTCCATCAAACAGGTGTGAGTTGATTTACTTTCTCGGGGAAGAATGGTGCCACATCCCTTCTGTAGAATTCCAGATGCTGGTCGACTCTATGCGCTGGCGCATACAGGCCATAATGGCCGCACGTGGTGGCCCAATGGCCTATTAAATGACTTTACCTTGGTGTTTCCATTTTTTTGTCCACTACCTGTAGATTAACGTGACGAATGAAACACTTTCACAATTGACAAATTGACAAAACTTGACGTCGTTGGGACCCAGGGTATCCCGGTAAGTGACGGTAGTGACGGCACTTCCCCCAAGCTCAGTGGCTGATTTAAGTGTTTGTCTCGTCAGTATTTCATGTGTGTGTGTTTGCCAGCTCTACTACAAGCCTTAGCCCATGTACTGTATATTAAAAATAAAAATGAAAACAATCAAGTAAAACAACAGCTAATATCCAATTGTAGATCCAATGAATAAAAGCCTTCATTGATTCACTCTCAAAACAGAGGGAATATTTTATTATCTGAAACATATTTATTCGCAGCCCAAAGTGATAACGTGAAAGCTAGTGTGGTTACAGGATAAATGTGATTGGGTTAAATAATCTCAAACAAAAATAATTTCAGAATAATATTGCTTTAAACATTGAGCTTGACTTCAGAATAAAGTGTCGCACAATGTGTGGATGCAGTGATAATTATAACAAAACAAGATGCTGCTTGGAGAAGAATAAGAGTTTCACAAAATATTAAACTAATGGCACATGGTTTTCTCCACTCCACATCAAGTGAAAAAAGAACCACAAGGTTGGGATGGTATCCTATTTTGGCTTTGGCCAAACTTCCTTTTTGGGCAGCCCATGGGAAACATGGTCCCATGGGACTCATTCCAGCTTTTGTGAAAAACAACTGCAAGTCCTTCACATCCATGACGCTTTCAAAGAACATTAATCATCTACAGATGGTCTTTCTGGACATGCTGTTAGACCTTTAAAGGTGATGAGCCCTTTTACATGGGATAGATGCAGGTGACAGGCTTCCCAATCACCTCGCAAAGTAAGGTAGAGGGTTTCGAGAGAGTTTCGCAAGATGTTTAAATGAAAAAACTCTGCAAAAAGGAAAATTGTAACATTAAAATGAACAATTCCTTAAATGGCATATTTCCAGGCAATATTTGGAATGTAAGTTTTTTTCGGCACATGCTCAACCATGTGAACTAGCGACTTGTATAGGAGCATCTCAATATAAACAAGACTGAACATTTAATGATGCAGAGCCTTGCAAGGATATGTATACATCTATACAACAACAACAACAACAACAACAACAGGCATTTTAAGGCCATTTTCCCTGCAAGAGCGGGGGTTAGCCTTAATGTATTGTTACGTGCTCCTCCCCAAACCCCGGCCGCAGTGCACCTCTGAGCCCCGAGAGGAGTCACGGCAGAAAGATGTGTTATTCTGTATGTCAAAGATCAATGGTGAAACCACACCAATTGTTAACAACAAACAAGTATTGTATTAAGGTCACACAAGAATAACAGTACAATAACAATAGTACTCAATTGTACAACCAATTTATCATTCCTATGATGGTACCATCAGTTTCGTACAATAGAACTCACTGTGCTCCAAGTGAGCGAAAATAACATTCCCAATGGCTCTATCCCAGCATCAAGCCAAAGTCGATCCACGCTCCAGTGATCGTCAGAACGATGTCTCTTCGAGACCAGAATCCCGTTCGGTTGACAGTCACACTGCCAAAGATGGGCAAAGGTGCCCTCAAGAGGTGACTGGGAAATCACACCTTCGGGTATGGATGTTCAACGGCTCCCCACACGGCGAACCGCAAATTCCCACTCGAAATCCACGTCACACATGCAAACCAAGCTAACGGCTGGATGCGTTGAAATGGTTGGAGCGAGATGAAAAACCTGGAGCAATGCGAAATTGGGCGCGAGACAAAACGGCCAATGGCCCATACTCGAGATATAACGGCTCTCCAATGATTCTCTTCGGAATCAACCGCAAAACCTGACACGCAGGTTTATCTGTCACAGCGATAACAACTCTGTCGCAGGAATCCCTTTCCCAGGAAACCCCAAAGTTCGCTAGTGATCCCCGTTCGCCAGCGTTTGCTCCAGACCTCCAAGCAGCTCGGCTCCTTCTCTGACCTCACTCGCTCCGCCTCTTCTTCCTCTTCTCCTTCCTCTTCTCTTCATCCGGTTCCCGATCCGGTTTCCGGTTTCTTTTAAAAACACTAACTTTTTTTACCTTTTGAAAATAGTTATGTCTAATTCACTTAAACGATAACAATAATAGTACATGCAACCAAAAATGTTTGCAGTGGATGAGAACCACAACAACGGAAGTGACGAATCTGTAACAGTATACATATATAATTATATATATTGTTGCGGATATGGCATTTGGCCTCCATATCCGCTTGTAAATATTCCCCTATTTCCCCAATACTCCCCAACTATCCCCAATCCCCCATTCCCTAGTCCCATTGCCTGTAAATAACACTCTGTAGAACCGACCTTCCCCTTTTTCCCCCATTAAATGTCGTGCCCAGGTCCACCGCATCTCACGTAGACAACTTTCGGACATCTTGCTAGTTATTCTTAGTCTATGTCAGTTAAGGACTCGTTTCCATTAATTCTGACTCTTCGTTGCAGCAGAATGTGATTGTATGGCACCAGTAGTGAGTTTAGGACCTCCCCATACCTCCTCCCATCTTCCCCATGAAACAACAACAACAACTACAACAACAACAACAACAACTACAACAACAACTACAACTACAACAACAGAGGAGATTGGGGGCGGCGCGGCGCGAGGAGTGTGCGTCCTCACACCGGCTTGGTTAGCCGCCATTGCCATGTGCGCCCACGGGGTTACCACGAAGGGGCTGGCTGTCAACCCCTCGTCAAGGGCGGAGCCGGTAACCCCCGCACCCAATGAGAAGCAACGGGCCGATTCCATCTGGGGCGGAGCTAACGAGCCGAGGGCGTGTCACTCCCCGCCGGATATACGCAGCCACTTACCGGACGTGACGTCAGATGCGCCCCCAGCTTGAGAAGACAAGTCGCGACCTCCGAGCGCTGAGCGACCTCCCCGCATCATTGGACCGGACCGGGTCGATTTTGCCCCTGAGCCAAGGTGCACCTTGAGCCATCGAAGACCTGTCCCTCCTTGCCATCAATCCCCGTGTGAGTCAGTTTTGTCCCGTTTATCTGTGGTCTGTCGGGAATAAGATAAGTGTGTCTAAGTGCCTATCTTCCTATGCTGTCCCTCTCATTCCTGTAATCTAACCTTCCGCCATATTATAACCTCCTCCGGAGGTCTTGAGAACCGTACCCCTGGTGTCGTATCATTTTTAACCCAGCCGTTGTGTCCTTTTCCTTCATTGATCTAGCGTAGCGCGACTCGGCCAAGGTTCGAGTATAATCGGGTAACTTGTGCGGACACGGCGGCCATTCCGCTCGGCCCACCATAACATCAAAGTCGTGTCTGTAACAATTGGTGTCAGGAGTGTCGGATTCGGACCTGGGACTAAATTTATTAGGCCCAAATTTTGGAACACCAATTGTACCACTAGGGTAACAATTGGTGTTGGGAGGTAGAATTCGATCCGGAGCGCGTTTCCCGCGCTCGAAATTATAACGGCGAAATTTGATTGTGTTTTACCAAATATAAAAACCCGAATTTTGAAAGTCGCGCTATGGCAGACCAAGTCGGCTGGGTTCCGGTAAAGGAGAGTGAGGCAGGGTCGGTCCAGGACCAAATTGAGGGACAGGAGGAGAGCGAAGCAGTGAGGGCGGCAGGGTCGCAAAATAGCGTTGTCGTGCACGAGGTGGCCACGGCGTCCATGCCCGCGACCATAGTGGCGCCGCAGGTGGATTTGAACCTTTTTTTAATACAAATAAAGGCCCTTATGGCCCAGAATAGTGAGCAAATGAGGGCTAATAGTGAGCGATTGGATGAGCAATTGGGGGTAATAGGGAACCGGATGGATGCTCAGGGTGAGCAATTGGGGGTAATGGGGAACCGGATGGATGCTCAGGGTGAGCAATTGTGGGTAATGAGGGACGAAGCGAGGGGTACCGGTGAGGGGTTAGACAAGAAATTTGGGAAGTTAGACAATAATTTTGAGGAGTTAGACAAGAAATTTGGGAAGTTAGACAATAATTTTGAGGGGTTAGACAACGGGATAAAAGAGGTGAGAAATGGGTTAATGGGGGTAGAAAACAGAATGGCCGCTCAAGAGAATCAAATGGGAGGGATGCAAAAGGGGTTAGAGGGGTTAGAAAACAGGATGGAAGGAAAATTGAGGGACATGAGGGACCAAGCGGAAAGGGAAGTTAACCAAATGGGGCAGCAGATAGAGGGGGTCAGAATGGGGGTAGAAACCAAACTGGATGCTCACAGGTAGGAAATGGAGCAGATGAGGGTGGCATCTGGGCAGGAGATGCAAGTGATGGGAGAGGAGATCAGAAGAGGTGTGAGTGAGGAGGTCGGAGGAGTGCGCGAGGAGGTGAGGCACTGTAAGGAGCGCATGGAGAAGGAGGTGAGAAAGGGGACTGTAAAATTGCAAGGGGGTATAGAGGAGTTGACGCTGGGAGTAGAACAACTGACAGTGGGACAAAAGGAGTTGGGGGACCAGGTAAAGAAGAACACAGCGGTAATAGAGGGTTTAAAATCGACACAGAAGGAGATGAAAAAGGACGTAGGGGTAATTAAGAAAGAGTGTCAGACGGTACATGAGGACCTGACGAGGAAAATGAACAAAGTGGTAGAGGTGATGGAGGTTAAAGAGCGGGAGGTGCGGGAGCACATAGAAAAAAATAAAGTGGAGTTAGAGGAAGAACTTAAAGGGGCGCACGAGGAGATGAAGGAGGTGAAACAGAAATTAGAAGAAGTGGAAGAAGGGGTGAGCGAAATTAAGAAGCGACGGAGAGAGGATAATAAAGAGATAAAAGAGGAGGTAAAAGAATTGGTCCAAAGTCTGTGTTCGGATCGTGATGATGTGCTCATTAACCGGATGAGGGATTCGCAGGTGATGGAGGAGAAGCGAAGAGAAAGAGGACCCGGTGTAAGTGGTGACCAATATTGTCGTGCGTATGATGCGCCAGGTGATTTAATAAGCTTGGGGGTCGAGATAGACCCGGATGTTCGTGAGAGGCCACGAGTGAGGTGTATGGCTGGTCCGGAGGGTATGGAACGAGAGGTGCGAGGTGTGGGTGAGCAAGGTTGTGGTGGTATGGAATGGGTAGCGGGTTGCGGAGGTGTGACCCATGCATCGACACCAACAGGGGTAGTTGTTGGAGGGACCGGGGAGGCACGAGAACCCCTTGGGGGTAATGTACTGTGGGGGCCCGGCCGGTTCGGCCCCGCGCTGACCCCGCAAGGGGCGACGCACGGGGTCCGGCAGGCGGGCAACGACTCGCATACGAGGTGGTCCCACAAGGTCCCACTCGCGCCGTATGACGGCAAGAGTGATCTACGCGCGTACCTGGCGCAGTTCGACTGTGTGTGTAAGGGCAACGGTTGGGGTGAGGACGAAGGTGGAGTACACCTGGTGGCCGCATTGCGCGGCGCGGCGGCGGAGGTGCTGACGGCATTACCAGCGGGTGCTCTCACCCTGCCAGCCCTCCGCGACGCCCTAATTAATCGATTCGGCATAGAACAGCAGAGCGAGCTTGTTAAAGCTCAGCTCGCGCTGCGGAAGCGCAAGCCCCAGGAAGCCATCGGGGAACTTGCCCACGACATTCGCCGCGCAGTGGGGATCGCACATGCTAGCATGGCAGCGGATTCCCGGGAAAGCCTGGCGCTGGACCATTTTATCCAGGCCCTCCCGGACATTGAGCTCCGGCAACAGCTCGCCATGTGGCGCCCGCAGACTCTGAGCCAGGCGGCTGACACTGCGGCCCGTTGGGAAGCAGCGAGGCCCCTGGCCCGGGGGGGCGAGCGTCTCGCAATGGCGGTCCGCCAGGTGGGACCCCCGATGGAGGGCGGACCCCTTAGGGGGCCCGCCCCCGACGTGGGTCCTGACCTGGCGGGCATGGTCCGGAGGCTGGTGGACCAGCGCCTGGCGGGACCTGGACCATGGCAGGCGGCCCCGGAGGTGGCCCGCGGTGGACCACGAGCGGGTAATCCAATTCGGACCTACAGGGGGGGAAATTTGGAATTCCGGAGACAAGCACCTTACCAGGTGAGGTGCTACACTTGCAACCGTCTGGGTCACCTGGCGCGGCACTGTCGAGCCACGCGCCGGGATGATCCCCGGCGGTTGAGGTCCTCAACTCCGCCCAGGGGGGAGCGGGTTAGCCGACCCCAGACACCCCCCCACCAGACCCCGGGAAACTAGAAGGTGTCGGGCACGTAGGGCGGTGTTCGGCAGAAGAGGATGGAGGAGAGCCCTCATTGACGCGACAGGTCATTTATTGTGGCCAAATTGGAACCGGTAGCCTGACAATTAGATGCAAAATTGCCGGCGTGGGGGTAGACGCCGTAGTGGACACAGGAGCTAGCGCCACGATCATCAGCCCTGTGGTCCTTGATTCGAGCGCAGGTGGCTGGGATAAGATCCAGCGCCTGCAAAATTATAGTTTGCAGCTTGCTACCGGGGTAACGGCCCCGATCATAGGGCGTGGTTCTGTGACCCTCAAGTTAGGGTCGGTAAGGAGGGAGATAGATGTTTGGGTGGCGGAGGTGTGCGACCCATGTTTAATAGGGTTGGACCTGTTGACTGCCAGCGGCTGTAAAATCGACTTGTGCCGGGGGATCCTGCAGGTGGGAGTAGAATAGCTGCCGTTAGGGGGAGTGAGCACGGCCGAGAGAGCGGAGCTGGAGGCTTCCGAGGCCGTGACCATCCCCCCAAGGGCCGAGGCGATAGTGCCGGCCCGGTGGGCAGCTCGCCCAACGTGGCAGGAGTCCTGCGGCCTGGTCGAACCGGTGGCAGCACAGTCCATACCGGGTTTAATCGTGGGCCGCACCCTTGTAAAAACGGACGGACCGGTAGTGGCCGTCCGAGTAATAAATATGAGTACAGAACCACGCACTATAGTAAGGGGCACGAGGGTAGCTGGCTGCACCCCAGTTGAGGAAGTCGCGACAGTGAGGGGCGAGAACGTCCAGCCGAGCCGACCCCGGGGGGAGCCTTCAATAAGAAGTAGGAATTGGCCCGATCCCATTTGCGAGATGGTAAATCGTAGTGGCGTAGAGTTGGGAGGTACCCAGAGGGAGGCCTTACACAAACTGGTTGGGTCCCATTTGGACCTCTTCTCCCTGTCCACCGAGGATATTGGACGTACGGGCCTGGTGAAACATCAGATCCACACCGGTGAGGCCCGGCCTATTCGTCAGGCCGCCCGACGGCTCCCTTGGAGCAAGAGGGCGGAAGCTGACGAGCAGGTTGAAAAAATGCTCGACGCAGGCGTGATCGAGCCCTCGGGAAGTCCTTGGATGTCACCTGTTGTGCTGGTCAAAAAGAAGGATGGGACCACGCGGTTCTGCGTGGACTATCGCCAGCTAAACAACGTGACACTCAAGGACTCATATCCCCTGCCAAGAATTGATGACACCCTCGATGCCGTTGCGGGCTCAAATTGGTTCTCGACTTTGGACCTCAAGAGTGGGTATTGGCAGATGGAGATGGATAGGGCAGGGAAGGAGAAAACGGCATTTTCCACAGGTAAGGGACTGTATCAGTTTACTGTGATGCCGTTTGGTTTGTGTAACGCCCCCGCCACCTTTGAAAGATTGATGGAGCATGTACTAGGCGGCATGCCATGGCAGTCATGCCTGGTGTACCTGGATGACGTCCTGGTACATGCCCAAACGTTCCCCCAGGCAGTAGCTAATTTGGACCAGGTGTTCGGGTGCCTCAGACAGGCAGGGTTGAAGCTGAACCCGAGTAAGTGCACTTTGTTTGCAAGAGAGGTGGCCTATCTAGGTCACGTGATCGGCCGCGAGGGGGTAAAAACGGACCCAGACAAAATTAAAGCGGTAGAGGAGTGGCCCGCACCACGTACCATCAAAGAGGTGCGGGGATTTTTGGGACTCTGCTCCTACTACCGGCGCTTTGTGGCGAAATTTGCGGAGTTGGCCCGTCCCCTCCACCGGCTTACGGAGAAGGGGACGCGATTTAATTGGACACGGGAGTGCCACGAGGCCTTCCAAAAATTGAAGGGGTGTCTAACATCCGCACCCCTTCTAGCTTACCCCACTAGCGACGGGGCATTTACCCTGGACACGGATGCGAGCCAGGA
Organism: Myxine glutinosa; assembly: GCF_964187855.1. Lineage (NCBI taxonomy): Eukaryota > Metazoa > Chordata > Myxini > Myxiniformes > Myxinidae > Myxine > Myxine glutinosa. Next base: position 80,825,466 of record NC_136274.1, read on the forward strand.
AGGATTGGGCGCAGTTTTGTCTCAGACACAGGAGGGCGTGGAGAGAGTGATTGGTTACTATAGTCGGGCCTTAAGTAGGCCCGAGCGAAATTATTGCGTCACTCGCAAAGAGTTATTGGCCATGCTGGCTGCCATGAACCATTTTCACCCGTACCTGTACGGGCGGAAATTTTTGGTTAGAACTGACCATTCCTCCTTGCAATGGCTCCTTCGGTTCAAGGAACCGGAGGGCCAAATTGCAAGGTGGTTGGAAAAGTTGCAGCAGTACGATTTTGATGTGGCCCATAGGGCCGGGAAGGCCCATAGTAATGCGGACGCACTCTCTCGGCGTCCTTGTCTGGGGGAAAACTGTAAATTTTGTGCGAGACACGAGGAGAGGGAGCAATTGGGCGATTCTGCCCCGATTCTCGTCGTCCGGGCAACCCGGGTGAGAGGGCCAATTTTGCCACTAACCGCGGACGAGGAATTCGGAACTTTGGCATGGAGCACGGCCCAGCAGGAGGATCCTGTCCTGGGGCCAGTGTTCAATTGGGTCAAATTGGGGCAAAGACCAAAGGGGGAAGAGGTCACCCCCCTCGGGGCACAAACAAAGGCATATTGGGCTCAGTGGAAAACTCTGGAATTGAAGGATAACATCTTGTATCGCAAGTGGGTGGAGGTTCCCTCTGATAGAACTTCCTGGCTGGTGGTAGTCCCAAACAAATTTAAGACCGATATATTGCAACAGGTGCATGGTACCCGCCCCGGCGGCCATTTGGGCAGGACAAAGACAACATCGCGGGTACGCCGGAGGTTTTATTGGGTGAATATGGGGCGCGACATACAGGACTGGTGTCGGAGATGCGACGCCTGTACTGCCAAAAAGGGACCAGCACGGAGGATGAGGGCCCCCCTTCAATTACACCAGGTGAGGGCCCCCCTAGAGCGGGTGGCCATGGATATCCTAGGCCCACTACCCCGCACCCGCCTAGGTAATAAGTACATCCTCGTTGTGATGGACTACTTCACCAAGTGGCCGGAGGCCTACGCCCTCCCCAACCAAGAAGCAGGGGTGGTAGCGCAGGCCTTCGTGGAAGGATTTGTGTGCCGGGATGGGATTCCACAGGAGTTGCACACCGACCAGGGACGAAATTTTGAGAGCAAATTGCTAAAAGATGTGTGCAGTCTCCTGTCAATTCGGAAAACAAGAACCACGCCCTTGCGGCCACAATCTGACGGGATGGTGGAACGGTTCAACAGAACATTGATACAACAACTGGCACTGTTCACCGCCACCCGTCAGGATGACTGGGACGAACATCTCCCTTATTTGCTTATGGCCTACCGAACCAGCCAGCACGGGGCCACCGCATGCAGTCCAGCGTTGCTTATGTATGGGCAGGAGTTACGGGCTCCCGCCGACTTGCTATGCGGTCCCGTGCCAGACACAGTGGTTAACCCGCCGAGGGAGGGGTACGCACGTCACCTAGAGGAAGGCATGGAGCTAGTCCATGCCTTCGCCCGCCGCCAACTCCATCTGGCGGGGGAAAAGATGAAGCGCAGGTACGACGACCGGAGCCAGGGGAGTCAATATGCTCCGGGGATGAAGATTTGGTTCTTTAATCCCCGGAGGCGGAAGGGAAGGTGCCCAAAACTCACCTCCCCCTGGCAAGGCCCAGGAGTCGTCCTGTCGCAAATCTGTGACGTGGTCATTAAGATCAAAATGGGGCCACGAGCCCTCCCTCGGATCGTCCACGCCGACCGGATAAGACCTTACACCGGCGAGCAGGCGCCCCCGTGGATTGCCTCGGCTTTAGATGCCGAGGCGGGACCCAGTACCTCTGAATAAGGGGGGCTTATTAGTGCCAGAGGACTGGGGGATTGATGAGCGATGGGCCCGGTGGGTAAGGGTGGCATCCCTGCCACCCTGCCCATGGGTGGGGCAAATGCGCAATAGTCTATGGGGTGTATGGCAGTGAAAACTAGCCCGGGTGGGTTAGGTTATATTGTAGGGATCTAGCGAAGATGACATTAGGTGACGATAAGGTTAGGTAGTGACTGATACCTGTAGTGGGGATGCAGGTAGTTTAGTGTGGTTGATAATGACGAGGGAGCGCAATAGTTTAAAGGGACGACTGGGAAGCGCAAGTTTCAGAAGGGAGTAGTTAGCTGAGATGATGCTGTGTGTGTGAGAATTGAACAGGTGTGATTGCACAGGTGTGCAACTGGACAGGTGTGTGGAACAGTGTGTGAGTAGTGAGTGTGTGGATCAGCGCGAATGCGCTTGGGGAGAGAAGGGTGCAGGCGGCACCAAGAATGAGAGCACAGGTGTGCAAGTACAGGTGTGTGGAGAGAGTTGGAGTAAGTGGTACGGAGTGGTGTGCATGGTGCGAAGGTGTGGCTGGGGGAAGAGTGGACCCCTTTCACGAGTACCCGGGGCGGGTAGTGTAAGTGTTAGGTAGAGGGTATAGGTAAATTGTGGTTGGATATTGGCATTTGTGGTGCGGTTGCAGAATGGTATTGTGGATGGGTGCATTAGTGTGGTGGAAATGGCTGGGCGTGTAGCCTGTTAGTGTGTGTAGTTGGTTGGGCACTCCACCACTGTGAGGATGTCGGCCAGGTGAGGCCGCAGGTGGGCTCTGGGAGCCGTTAGTGTCAGTGGGTGCCTGAGGATCCCGGGTATGGATCGGGTAGCCCAGTGCCAGAGAGGGCACCGAGTGGGGAGAGCGCCAGAGGGCCTTCCCCAGGTAGTTAGGTTAGGGTAAGGAGCAGGTAAGCTCGGAGGCAACTGCAGTGGTGGAGGTGTGCAGGTGGGTAGACCCGCTGGGAGAGGTACACGCCACAGCCCGGAAATTGTGCGAGGGCACCGGGAGATGAATCGGGGGAGTGAGACCCCAAATTGAAAAGCACCACAGTTTGCTCAATGGGAATTGGTTTTTAGAACCCATAGTGTAAGAGGGTCAATGGTTTGGCCGGAGAAAGACCCCGGGTAGTGTAAAGTTGTTAAAGTCATTTAGGAAATAGTTAGGATTGATGAACCTGTCGCACCATACGCAGCCACTTACCTGTGGTGATGATGATGACTCCACACCTGTGTTTTCTTTGTTTTGTGTTGCAGGAAGTAAGGATTGCTGTTGGATTTGTGAGACGCATCACGACGTGGATGAGACATTGGGGTGATTCCATCTCTCCCTCCCTAGGAGGGACTGATGATGAATTGGTAATGGCAAATTTTGATGTTGAGTTGGAGATGGCAAATTATGATGTTGAGTTGAAAATGGCAAATTTGATTGGTTAGGAGGGAGAGAAGACGAATTTGGTTTATGGGAGGAATGGGGAAGACAGTAGGGACGTTTGTTGATTTGTAAAGTAGATGTTTATGGGTAGTGTTGTGTTTTGTGGATACAGTAAGGGGTAAGGGAGGGGCCATGTAGGTTACCTGGTGGGGGGGGGGGGGCGTACGGTAGGAACGTACCTGTCTCACCTGGTTCCCATGTGCCCCCAGTGTGCATCATCTTATATTGCGTGCACTTTTGCACCCTTACCACCTTACTCACTTGTCTTCTTCTTTTGTCTCCCACCTCCGAGGATCTGGCTTTGGGGTAGAGAGAGAGGAGAGAGAGGTGCTGGCTACGCAGTTGTGGGCCTGCACTTTCGCTGCTTGCTGCCTGGATCGATACACCATATGGACCACAATGTTGGTGGCCACCCACAATGGACCGCAGTTCTTTTGCGGCCAAGCACCACCCGTGGATGGACCTATGGGTCAACGTGGCACCTATGCCATACAGGTGAACCACTTTTAGTTGACACCACTGAAGGCCACAATACAGAAATGGACGCGGTTGGCGCCTTTCTTTATTTTTGAAAGAAGCCAGAAGGCCAAGTGCACCACACGAAGAGCAAGAGACACCTGCAGGGTTAGGGGTTGTTGAATTAATTTTTATTTTAATGAACAATGGTGACTGCACCGGATGGTGCTGACTGTGTGATGGGGTGGTGCTTTTGGTGCTTGGAAGGGGTGCTCTGCAGATTATTAAAGGCCATAAGGCCACAGAGCACTCGTGGGTTGGTGTATCGATGCTGGCATGCGTGCTCTCTCTATGCATAACATCTGCATGTGTTCCTCCAAAAACAGGTCCTGGATCGTAGTGTAAATAGCAGCGTAGTCTTGTAAATAATGCTCCCTACCGGCTGTATGTTTAGTTTGCGAATTCTTTCCGCAATTCGGTTATCCTGTGGGCGTGTTTCTGTGAGGAGAAGGGTGCAACGTCGCAGGGGGACATATTTACTCATTTGTGAATATCTGTAAAACTGTCGCACTCAGGGTAGAGTTAATAGTAGAGGGAACTACATCTGAGTGCCACACTAAAATAGGTAAAAATTTATCGGGTCGGGACGCCCCGAGGGTAGAGAAGGGTGCAATGTTGCGGATATGGCATTTGGCCTCCATATCCGCTTGTAAATATTCCCCTATTTCCCCAATACTCCCCAACTATCCCCAATCCCCCATTCCCTAGTCCCATTGCCTGTAAATAACACTCTGTAGAACCGACCTTACCCTTTTTCCCCCATTAAATGTCGTGCCCAGGTCCACCGCATCTCACGTAGACAACTTTCGGACATCTTGCTAGTTATTCTTAGTCTATGTCAGTTAAGGACTCGTTTCCATTAATTCTGACTCTTCGTTGCACCAGAATGTGATTGTATGGCACCAGTAGTGAGTTTAGGACCTCCCCATACCTCCTCCCATCTTCCCCATGAAACAACAACAACAACTACAACAAAAACAACAACAACAACTACAACAACAACTACAACTACAACAACAGAGGAGATTGGGGGCGGCGCGGCGCGAGGAGTGTGCGTCCTCACACCGGCTTGGTTAGCCGCCATTGCCATGTGCGCCCACGGGGTTACCACGAAGGGGCTGGCTGTCAGCCCCTCGTCAAGGGCGGAGCCGGTAACCCCCGCACCCAATGAGAAGCAACGGGCCGATTCCATCTGGGGCGGAGCTAACGAGCCGAGGGCGTGTCACTCCCCGCCGGATATACGCAGCCACTTACCGGACGTGACGTCAGATGCGCCCCCAGCTTGAGAAGACAAGTCGCGACCTCCGAGCGCTGAGCGACCTCCCCGCATCATTGGACCGGACCGGGTCGATTTTGCCCCTGAGCCAAGGTGCACCTTGAGCCATCGAAGACCTGCCCCTCCTTGCCATCAATCCCCGTGTGAGTCAGTTTTGTCCCGTTTATCTGTGGTCTGTCGGGAATAAGATAAGTGTGTCTAAGTGCCTATCTTCCTGTGCTGTCCCTCTCATTCCTGTAATCTAACCTTCCGCCATATTATAACCTCCTCCGGAGGTCTTGAGAACCGTACCCCTGGTGTCGTATCATTTTTAACCCAGCCGTTGTGTCCTTTTCCTTCATTGATCTAGCGTAGCGCGACTCGGCCAAGGTTCGAGTATAATCGGGTAACTTGTGCGGACACGGCGGCCATTCCGCTCGGCCCACCATAACATCAAAGTCGTGTCTGTAACAATATATATTGTTGCGAATATGGCATTTGGCCTCCATATCCGCTTGTAAATATTCCCCTATTTCCCCAATACTCCCCAACTATCCCCAATCCCCCATTCCCTAGTCCCATTGCCTGTAAATAACACTCTGTAGAACCGACCTTCCCCTTTTTCCCCCATTAAATGTCGTGCCCAGGTCCACCGCATCTCACGTAGACAACTTTCGGACATCTTGCTAGTTATTCTTAGTCTATGTCAGTTAAGGACTCGTTTCCATTAATTCTGACTCTTCGTTGCACCAGAATGTGATTATATGGCACCAGTAGTGAGTTTAGGACCTCCCCTTACCTCCTCCCATCTTCCCCATGCAACAACAACAACAACTACAACAACAACAACTACAACAACAACTACAACAACAGAGGGGCGCGGCGCGGCGTGCGGGGAGTGTGCGTCCTCACACCGGCGTGGTTAGCCGCCATTGCCCATGCGCTCCACGGGGTTACCACGAAGGGGCTGGCTGTCAGCTCCTCGTCAGGGGCGGAGCCAGTAACCCCCCCCCCCCCCGCACCCAATAAGAAGGGCGGACCGATTCCCTCTGGGGCGGAGCTAACGAGCCGAGGGCGTGTCACTCCCCGCCGGATATACGCGGCGACTTACCGGATGTGACGAGAGATGCGCCCCCAGCTTGAGAAGACAATCACCACATCCGAGCGCTGCGACCTCCCCGCATCTCTAGACCGGACCGGGTCGATCCTGCCCTGAGCCCAGGTGCACCTGGAGCCATCGATTCTGCCTTTCCTTGCCATCAATCCCCGTGTGAGTCAGTTTTGTCCTGTTTATCTGTCGTCTGTCAGGGAATAAGATAAGTGTGTCTAAGTGCCTGTCTTTCTATGCTGTCCCTCTCATTCCTGTAATCTAACCTTCCGCCCTAATATAACCTCCTCCGGAGGTCTTGAGAACTGAACCCTTGGTGTCGTGTCATTTTAGTCCCAGCCGTTGTGTCCTTTTCCTTCATTGATTCAGCATAGCGCGACTTAGTCAACGTTCGAGTGGAATCGGGTAAACTGTGCAGACGTGGTCATACCAAACCGCTCGGTAAACCAACATCCACCACCGCGTCTGTAACAATATATATATATATATATATATATATATATATATATATATATATATATATATATATATATACAGTCCTCCAATTTCCTCCAAAACTTCCTCCAACGCGGCTTCCAATTTACGCGCTGAATTAAATGCGTCAAAACCTCCCCAACGCGAGGGTGTGTCACATTTACGCAATCGTAGCTGGTGTTTTCCCAAAGATTTATATTATTCTTATTCCTTGTTACTGTACTGTGCTTTACCTAACCCTTGTACACACAAGGGAGGTCTTCTTAGGCTAAATACAAGGCTAAAAAGACCCCCCCCCCCTTGTGTGGACAAGTGTTAATTAATATTCAATTTATACATGCGATGATACGAGTCGCCACCTGCAGTCATTGCGATCCAGTTCGATTTTACATTCTGGATTAATTGCGACAAAAACGGCCGGCGTTTCCCCAAAGTTTTTAATCTTTTCCCTTATTACCTTGCTTAATTACCATTTAATTTATATACACGTGCGGCAGGAGCATCCACCTGTCGCCATCTCCGAACCTGCCACCATCAAGTGAACTTACGTCGATCATTATGGCTCCCAAAAGACCCAATTTGAACCAACCAGAAAAGAAGGGGAGGAAAACAATGAGCATGGAGTCAAACTTCATATCCTGAATAAATTATCATCAGTTTCTGCTTCATCTTTGGCCAGGCAATATAGCGTGAATGAATCAACCATTAGGACGGTACGGAAGGCCAAAGATAAAATCCGTTCCAGGGTTCGTGCAGGAGCCTCCATCGCAACATCATGCGTTAGCAGGAGAGACACCCTTGTTGAAAACGTGGAGAAAAGATTGAGTGTCTGGATCGAAGATCAGAACCAGAAAACTGCTCCAGTGGATGGGCCCATCATAAAAAGAAAGGCCATTACCATCTACAATTACCTGAAGAAGGTAATTTATACATACAATGATACGAGTCGCCACCTGCTGACATCGCGATCGCAGTTCGATTTTACATTCCGGATTAATTGCGACAAAAATGGCCGGCGTTTTCCCAAAGATTTTGATATCCTGAAATTCGGATTTGATTACATGGAAGAAGCAGAAGTAGAAGAACAGTTAAAGTCCCATGGAGAAGAACTCTCCACTGAAGAACTTGAAGAACTTGTAACGCAGACGTCTCATGAAGAAGACAATGAAGAATATGATGAGGAGCCAGAAAAGGCAGAACTAACCACCAAACTGCTGGAGTAACTCTTCAAGGCAACAAAAACTGCCCAATAAATTGCTGTGAGGATAGATCCTTTTGTGGAAAGAAGCCTGAAGTTCAAGTGGGCCATTGAGTCAGCTTTAAATCCATACACAGAACTTCACAGGGAGTTAAAACAGAAGGCAAAGCAAGTACCGATAACACAATTATTTAGGCCTACTTCAACAGCTACCAGCAGCACTACAACCCCTTCCACCAGCAATTCAATCCCTTCCACCAGCAATTCAATCCCTTCCACCAGCAATTCAACCCCTTTCACCAGCAATTCAACCCCTTCCACCAGCAATTCAACCCCTTTCACCAGCAATTCAACCCCTTCCACCAGCAATTCAACCCCTTCCACCAGCAATTCAACCCCTTCCACCAGCAATTCAACCCCTTTCACCAGCAATTCAACCCCTTCCACCAGCAATTCAACCCCTTCCACCAGCAATTCCACCCCTTCCACCAGCAATTCAACCCCTTCCACCAGCAATTCAACCCCTTCCACCAGCAATTCAACCCCTTCCACCAGCAATTCAACCCCTTCCACCAGCAATTCAACCCCTTCCACCAGCAATTCAACCCCTTCCACCAGCCATTCAACCCCTTCCACCAGCAATTCAACCCCTTCCACCAGCAATTCAACCCCTTCCACCAGCAATTCAACCCCTTCCACCAGCAATTCAACCCCTTCCACCAGCAATTCAACCCCTTCCACCAGCAATTCAACCCCTTCCACCAGCAATTCAACCCCTTCCACCAGCAATTCAACCCCTTCCACCAGCAATTCAACCCCTTCCACCAGCAATACAACCCCTTCCACCAGCAATTCAACCCCTTCCACCAGCAATTCAACCCCTTCCACCAGCAATTCAACCCCTTCCACCAGCAATTCAACCCCTTCCACCAGCAATTCAACCCCTACCACCAGCAATTCAACCCCTTCCACCAGCAATTCAACCCCTTCCACCAGCAATTCAACCCCTTCCACCAGCAATTCAACCCCTTCTACCAGCAATTCAACCCCTTTCACCAACAATTCAACCCCTTCCACCAGCAATTCAACCCCTTCCACCAGCAATTCAACCCCTTCCACCAGAAATTCAACCCCATCCATCAGCAAATCATCACCCAAACCTCCAACAACCACCTCACAATAAGGTGAGTTATTTTGCAATAATGCAGTACTATTATGATAAAAACACTTATTTTAATGTATATTTAATAATGCTGCACCATTCCATACAAAGAAACATGCAAAAAAAAAAAGAAGCAAGAAAGGCTGTTTTCGGGTCAGTTTTTTGGGAGCCTGGAATATTATATATCTCGAATTTACCCATACGTTTAATGATTCCTCCAACGCGAATTCCTCCAACACGAGGTTATCCCCGAATGTAACCCCCGCATTGGAGGAAGTTTTTCTGTGTGTGTGTGTGTGTGTGTGTGTGTGTGTGTGTGTGTGTGTGTGTGTGTGTGTGTGTGTGTGTGTGTGTGTGTGTGTATATATATATATATATATATATATATATATATATATATATATATATATATATATATATATATATATATATATTGTTGCGGAACCCAACGTCGGCCTCGGATCCCCTTAGAGGGGGTATTAATCCCCTCTTCTATAACTGACCGACGTGGTCCCTGATGCTGTACAGCGACCTCCGGAAAGGCCGGTGGCACAGCCCCGTTCATACCGCGGACAGATGTTAATTGCCGAGCGGTTTTAAGCAACCGCGGCACGAACTATTAACAATGACTAGACCCGATTCCTGAACGTTGGCCAAATCGTGCCACAGGTTTTCAATGGGGAAAAGACAAAGACGACGGATGTGAAGAAGAAGAAGACAAAGGCAAAAGATTGGAAATACGACTATTATTTATTATTACTATTTACAACCAAAAGAAACCAAGGAAGAAGGAAGGATAATAAAATAAAATACAGAAGAAGAAGAAACACAGTGCAAATTATTAGCTTAACTACTGCAGTCTTACTTATAACCCAGGAACGAGACAAAGACAGACTACAAGCACACTTACACGGGGGATGATGACAGGAATGGCAGGAGGTGGGTGGCTGGAGGGAGAGGAAGGTTCAGCTGGACGCTGGCTGGGGCTTGACCCCGCACGGGACGCCGGGCTGGACCTCGACGGCCACCGATGCCACCGATCCTGGTTCCCGCGGGGTAACGGGTCGAAGCTGCCTGGTGGAGCCAACGCTGCCTGGTGGAGTCAAAGCTACTGGTGGAGCCAAAGCTGCTGGGGGGGTCTGGCATGATGGGTTCTCTCTCTCTTGAACTCCTGGTTCCGTTTCTCTCGACTCCCCTTTCGTTTTCTCTTCTGAACTCCACTCTGGTTCTCTGACGCAACTCTCGCAAAGGCTTCCGCGCGCGTTTTTATATCGCATTGGGCGATCAAGCCGCCGGCCTCCAGGACACGTCCATCGGTGAGCTCGCCTCGGCTCTGATTGGTCACGAGGGCTCACCGATCCCCGCCCTTAGAGGAGGCGTTGGCAAGGCCACGCCTTGTTCCCGGCGCTGGGCCGACTCCTCCCACCTTCTGCTCCAAGATGACCTCGTGGCTAATGGAGTCTTGCAGCGAAAACACCACAACCCCCCAGCAGCGGCAGAATGCAGCAAACCGCTCAATGCAGTTGGCAATTGTTGAAAGGGGAATGTGAAAGGAATCTACCTTGTTTGAATTTGGTGCAATGGAGTGTTAATTAATGGAAGACAAGGCCTTAACCTACATAGAATAAGGAGATAACTGTATAGAAGGATATATGATTGGCTACGTGTGGTATATGAAATAACTATGGGAACGACCTTTGACCTTTATACACAACAACTGGAGGAAGGAGGGTGATATTTTACAACACAAAAAAAACACCATTCTCAAATCCATAACAATATATATATATATATATATATATATATATATATATATATATATATATATATATATATATATATTGTTACAGACGCGGTTTTAGATGTTATTTTACCGAGCGGTGGTGTATTACCGCGTCCGAACAGTTACTCCCCGATTAGAACCCGATCCCGCCCAACTCACCCGATTCCACTCGAACGTTGGCCGAATCGCGCTACGCTAAATCAATGATGGAAAGGACACAATGGCTGGGATAAATGACACGACACAAGGGGTACAGTTCTCAAGACCTCCGGAGGAGGATATAATTGGTGATGCAGAAAAGGGGTAGATTACACGGTAAGAGGTAAAGCACAGAAAAGATGGGCACTTAAACACAGTCTTATCTATCCCCGACAGACCACAGACAAACGGGACAAGACTGACTTACACGGGGATTGATGGCAGGGAAGGACAGGCAGTCGATAACACAAGGTGCACCTTGGCTCAGGGGCAGAATCAAACACGGTCCGGTCCAGAGATGCGGGAGGTATTGCAGCGCTCGGAGGTGGCGTCTTCTCTCTCCAAGCTGAGGGCGCATCTGACGTCACCTCCCTCTTCCTGCGCATGCTCAGCGGGGAGTGACACGCCCTCGGCTCGTTGGCCCCGCCCCAGATGGGATCGGTCCGCCGCTTCTATTGGGTGCGGGGGGTTACCGGGCTCCGCCCTTGACGAGGAGCTGACAGCGAGCCCCTGCGTGGTAACCCCGTCGGAGCACATGTTCAATGGCGGCTAACCAAGCCGGAGTGAGGACGCACACTCCCCGCGCCGCCGCCGCTGTTGTTGTTGTTGTTGTTGTACCATGAGGAAGAGCTGCGGGGAGGTATTGGGAGGTCCTAAACTTTCTAACGGTGCCATACAATCACATTCTGGTGCAACGAAGAGTCAGAATTAATGGAAACGAGTCCTTAACTGACATAGACTAAGAATAACTAGCAAGATGTCCTATAGTTGTCTACGTGAGATGCGGTGGACCTGGATGCGACATTTAAGGGGGGAAATAGGGGAAGGTCGGGGCTACAGAGTGTTGTTTACAGAAAATGGGACTAGGGAATGGGGGATTGGGGATAGTTGGGAAGTATTGGGGAAATAGGGGAATATTTACAAGCGGATATGGATGGAGGCCAATCTCATATCCGCAACATTGCACCCTTCTGTACCTCGGGGCGTCCCGACCCGATAAATTTTTACTTACTTTAGTGTGGCACTCAGATGTAGTTCCCTCTACTATTAACTCAACCCTGAGTGCGACAGTTTTACAGATGTTCACAAATGAGTAAATATGTCCCCCTGCGACGTTGCACCCTTCTCCTCACAGAAACACACCCACAGGATAACCGAATCGCGGAAAGAATCCTCAAACTAAACATACAGCCGGTAGGGAGCATCATTTATACAAGACTACACTGATATTTACACTACGATCCAGGACCTGTTTTTGGAGGAACACATGCAGATGTTATGCATAGAGAGAGAGCACGCATGCCAGCATCGATACACCAACCCACGAGTGCCCTGTGGCCCTACGGCCTTTAATAATGTGCAGAGCACCCCATCCAAGCACCAAAAGCACCATGCACACCACTCCGTACCACTTACTCCATGTATTCCACACACCTGTACTTGCACACCTGTGCTCTCATACTTGGTGCCGCCTGCACCCTTCTCTCCCCCAAGCGCATTCGCACTGATCCACAACACTCACTACTCATACACTGCTCCACACACCTGTCCAGTTCTCACACAGCATCATCTCATCTAACTACTCCCCTCTGAAACTTGCGCTTCCCAGTCGTCCCTTTAAACTATTGCGCTCCCTCGTCATTATCATCCACTCTAATCTACCTGCGTCCCCACTACAGGTATCATTGTCACTAACTAACCTTAACGTTACCTAATGTCATCTTCGCTAGATCCCTACACACAATATAACCTAACCCACCCGGGCTAGTTTTCACTGCCATACACCCCATAAACTATCGCGCATTTGCCCCCACCTCTGTGAGGGATGGTGGATTTGCCATCCCACCACATCGGGGAGGTCCTACTATCAATTTCGCACACCTAAATCCAACCAATCAAAAATTCTGCCAATCATCGTACCAATCATCAAATTTCGCCTTTTTCAAATTTCGGGTCCAAAACACTAACCTCATCACACAGTCTACTCACTAATGCCTCTCGGTGCGCCAATTCCTGTCCAAAGCCCGGCTTCGTAAAGCCGAGCAATGAATGCGGGTTGTTTGGTGCCAGCGGCTGGATACGTCCCGCATTCGGTGTAGGGAAGGAGGTTTACCCGGGCCGAGGTCCCACGCACCATCTCGGCACGGAGCCATCCCATGGCCCGATCTCGACCTGCCGGAATGCCTCAACAAAAAGTGGTCGCCATGACGACCCTTCCTATCGGGCTGCCAGCTCCGCCTAGTGGAGCACGGACGCGGCCGTTCAAAGCGCGGCCCGGCATGGATCGCGTACGGCGGTTCTTTCGAAACCGCCGTGGTTCGGATCCCCGCTGGTCCTCGCGGCACGCGAAGCTGCCCGACGCGCACCGAGGGCCCGATTCGGCTATAAGTCGTTCTAACCTCTAACCCGGTTACCGTCGATGCTTCACCTGCATGCTTACATGCATACGCTACCCCTTTCTTGCTCATACCTCCAGCTGTTCCCATGCTCCTCATACCTTTCCTTACACACCCAGGTACACTCATTCCACTCACAGCCTTGGTCACACACCTGACCACCGAACACTTTGGCACACATTCGTCGGTCGCACACCTCACCAACACACCTCTTCGCGCCCCTTCCTCGGTCACCTCCTCTGTGACAATCACAGGTGTGCTTTCACTCGCACACCCAACCACGTGCCTCACTACCAATTCCAGCGTGCATTCCCACACACGCTCTACCATTCCAGGTGTGCTTCCTTTCTCACCTGTCACAACCAACTCACGCTCTGTGGCACTCTTACTACTCTCACCTCCACTCTTGACAGCGCACTCACCCTTACTCTCGACAGCGCACTCTTTCCTCATGCACCCGTCCGTTACACACCTTTCTCGCGCACACTCTCCCGTTACACCCTCTGTAACACTCACCACAGGTGTACACTCTTCCTTACTTTTGACAGCGCACTCTTTCCCCATGCACCTGTCCGTCACACATCTTTCTCGCACACCCTCTCCCGTTACATCCTCTGTAACACTCACCACAGGCATGCATTCTCCCTTTACACCCTCCGTAACACTCCTCACTACGCGCTTCCATGTGCTCCCTCGCACACGCGCTACGACCGACTCACTCTCGACAGCACCCTCACTCCTTGGCACGCACTTTTTCCTCACACACCCCAGAGTCGGACTTTCTCGCACACCTCCTTTTTCGCACACCAGACCTGTCGCACACTTCACCAACGGCCTCTCACGAACACCCGGGTCCATCTCGACCCCCAAGCTTCTTAAATCACCTGGCGCATCATACGCACGACCATATTGGTCACCACTTACACCGGGTCCTCTTTCTCTTCGCTTCTCCTCCATCACCTGCGAATCCCTCATCCGGTTAATGAGCACATCATCACGATCCGAACACAGACTTTGGACCAATTCTTTTACTTCCTCCTTTATCTCTTTCTTATCCTCTCTCCGTCGCTTCTTAATTTCGCTCACCCCTTCTTCCACTTCTTCTAATTTCTGCTTCACCTCCTTCATCTCCTCGTGCGCCCCTTTAAGTTCTTCCTCTAACTCCACTTTATTTTTTTCTATGTGCTCCCGCACCTCCCGCTCTTTAACCTCCATCACCTCTACCACCTTGTTCATTTTCCTCGTCAGGTCCTCATGTACCGTCTGACACTCTTTTTTAATTACCCCTACGTCCTTTTTCATCTCCTTCTGTGTCGATTTTAAACCCTCTATTACCGCTGTGTTCTTCTTTACCTGGTCCCCCAACTCCTTTTGTCCCACTGTCAGTTGTTCTACTCCCAGCGTCAACTCCTCTATACCCCCTTGCAATTTTACAGTCCCCTTTCTCACCTCCTTCTCCATGCGCTCCTTACAGTGCCTCACCTCCTCGCGCACTCCTCCGACCTCCTCACTCACACCTCTTCTGATCTCCTCTCCCATCACTTGCATCTCCTGCCCAGATGCCACCCTCATCTGCTCCATTTCCTCCCTGTGAGCATCCAATTTAGTTTCTACCCCCATTCTGACCCCCTCTATCTGCTGCCCCATTTTTTTAACTTCCCTTTCCGCTTGGTCCCTCATGTCCCTCAATTTGCCTTCCATACTGTTTTCTAACCCCTCTAACCCATTTTTCACTCCCTCTATCTGATTCTCCTGGGCAGCCATTCTATTTTCCACCCCCATTAACCCATGTTTCACCCCTTCTATCCCATTGTCTAACCCCTCTAATTTCTTGTCTAATCCCTCACCGGTACCCCTCGCTTCGTCCCTCATTACCCCCATTTGGCCCTCCAATCGCTCACCCTGAGCATCCATCCAGTTCCCCATTACCCCCATTTGGCCCTCCAATCGCTCACCCAATCGCTCACTATCAGCCCTCATTTGCTCACTATTAGCCCTCATATCGTCCTTCTGCAGGTTGAGGGACGCCTGCATTTGCGCCATAAATTGCTCCATGAGGGCCTGCATTTGGGCCATCCCTCCCACTTGTGCAGCGGGTGCGGCCGCCGCAGCCATGTGCGAGGCGCCATTTTGCGAACCTGCCGCCCTCACTGCTTCGCTCTCCTCTTGTCCCTCAATTTGGTCCTGGATCGACCCTGCCTCACTCTCCTCTACCGGAACCCAGCCGTCTTGATCCGCCATAGCGCGACTTTCAAAATTCGGGTTTTTATTTTTGTAAAACAAAATCAAATTTCGCCGTTAATAATTTCGAGCGCGTGAAGCGCGCTTCGGGTCCAATCCCACTTCCCGACACCAATTGTTACAGACGCGGTTTTAGATGTTATTTTACCTAGCGGTGGTGTATTACCGCGTCCGAACAGTTACTCCCCGATTAGAACCCGATCCCGCCCAACTCACCCGATTCCACTCGAACGTTGGCCGAATCGCGCTACGCTAAATCAATGATGGAAAGGACACAACGGCTGGGATAAATGACACGACACAAGGGGTACAGTTCTCAAGACCTCCGGAGGAGGATATAATTGGTGATGCAGAAAAGGGGTAGATTACACGGTAAGAGGTAAAGCACAGAAAAGATGGGCACTTAAACACAGTCTTATCTATCCCCGACAGACCACAGACAAACGGGACAAGACTGACTTACACGGGGATTGATGGCAGGGAAGGACAGGCAGTCAATAGCACAAGGTGCACCTTGGCTCAGGGGCAGAATCAAACACGGTCCGGTCCAGAGATGCGGGGAGGTATTGCAGCGCTCGGAGGTGGCGTCTTCTCTCTCCAAGCTGAGGGCGCATCTGACGTCACCTCCCTCTTCCTGCGCATGCTCAGCGGGGAGTGACACGCCCTCGGCTCGTTGGCCCCACCCCAGATGGGATCGGTCCGCCGCTTCTATTGGGTGCGGGGGGTTACCGGACTCCGCCCTTGACGAGGAGCTGACAGCGAGCCCCTGCGTGGTAACCCCGTCGGAGCACATGTTCAATGGCGGCTAACCAAGCCGGAGTGAGGACGCACACTCCCCGCGCCGCCGCCGCTGTTGTTGTTGTTGTTGTTGTACCATGAGGAAGAGCTGCGGGGAGGTATTGGGAGGTCCTAAACTTTCTAACGGTGCCATACAATCACATTCTGGTGCAACGAAGAGTCAGAATTAATGGAAACGAGTCCTTAACTGACATAGACTAAGAATAACTAGCAAGATGTCCTATAGTTGTCTACGTGAGATGCGGTGGACCTGGATGCGACATTTAAGGGGGGAAATAGGGGAAGGTCGGGGCTACAGAGTGTTGTTTACAGAAAATGGGACTAGGGAATGGGGGATTGGGGATAGTTGGGAAGTATTGGGGAAATAGGGGAATATTTACAAGCGGATATGGATGGAGGCCAATCTCATATCCGCAACAATATATATATATATATATATATATATATATATATATATATATATATATATATACACATATATACATATATATATATATTGTTGCGGATTCGGGGGTCGGCGCTCCCATTACCAAGGGGGGGTTAATCCCCTTGTCTTTTAAGCTGGCCATCCCCCGATCCTGGAAATTATAACGCTCCTTTCCGGTCGAGATTGGCCAGGGTGATTGGTCAATGGAGGTCCGAAATACCTGAGTGCCAATCTCTCCGCAAAGCAGGGAGATAATTCCCGCTCGGACCGCGGACAAGATGGAATTTGCCGAGTGGTTAGCAATCCGAAGCCCGAGCCATTAGCAAAAGGACTAACCCGATCCGGAGCAAATGGCCAAATCGTGCCGCAGGTACCCAATGGACAGAAAAGACTAAGACGATCAAATGAAAGAAGAAACCAAAAGGTAAGGAAGAACACAGTCATTTATTACAACAATAATTAAAGAGGAAACGAAAGGGTAAATGTACAAGGGAAGAAGAAGAAGCAGAACACAGTGCAGTCTTAAACAGTCTTAATTATCACGCCCCAGGACGACACAAACAGACTTACACGTAAGGGGTAATGATGGCAGGGTAGGAAGGTCCAAGCAGATGGACAGCATGGGCCCCGGCTCCGATCCAAGCTCCACCCCGGTCCACGCTCCGGTTCCGATCCACGCTCCTGTTCCGCGACGAAACCCGGCAGGCAGCGCTGCTCGTATATCGTTGGAACGCGAGCGGTCCTTATTTGTCGAGGTTCATATAGCGGGGAGGGTATTTGGCTCTCTCTTTCTCAACGTTCATGACGTGCCGATGTTCAACAAAAGTCCCCGGGGAAGTTTTACGCGCAGCTCCAGCAAGAAGTCCGTAGCGAGAAGCAATCCAACAAGTAGTCCGTCAAAGGGCTCTGCGCTCGCGGTTATATAACGCTGGTCCAGATTAAGCCGTGCTTCATAGGGCTACGCCCACTAGCGAGCTCACCTCAGCCCTGGTTGGTTGGCGAGGGCTCGCTGGCTCCACCTTTGATGACGAGTTGACAGGGGGGGCCAAGCCTCCTCCCGGCGCTCCGCCCTTCTTTTCCAGCTTAACCCCGTGCATAATGGCGGTTTGAGCCAGGCAGCGAACGCTGCTGGGCGAGCAGAGGCGCGTACCACAATTTGGAGAGAGTCAAGCCGCAAAATGAATGGGATTGAAGGACCTATCTTATTTAATTAATGCAATGCAGATTCAAACTATTGGAAACAGAGCCTTACCTAAAACACATACAAATGAAATAACTAGAGTTCCTATGGTGCCCTACATGTTGTATATGGACTAATTAGGGTGTGACCTTTAACCTTTAGAAGATGGGAATATTTACAGGGAATTATTTACCATGGATTATTATTTACAAGTGCCGGTTCTAAAAACCTTAACACTGCACCCTCCCTTTCTCCAGTCCCATCCCGGGCCGATTCACAAGGGATATCTTTTACAATTATGTGTGACACTTAGGGGTAGTTACCCTCTCGTGTTAACCTCACCCTGCGTGCGACATTTTTAAAACTAGATATGTCCCGCCTGCTGCATTGCATTCTACCTGGCAGACGCACGCCCACAGACTAACCGAATTGCGGAATAAATTTTCAAACTAAACATTTAACGGTGGGGAGCATTATTTACAAAAACACTACTACTATTTGGTTTTTTAAACTAAACCCAGGACCTGTCTTTTGGGAAGACAAAAGCAGAGCTTTTGAAAAGAGGAAAGGTCATGCACTGCACTGTACTGATACACCATACCCACATGCACAGAAATGCACAATCAGATAATAAAGTGCACTAAAAAGCACAAAAAGCACCACCATGCATGAAAAGCACCAATAAGCACCACCATAAGCACAGTCATACATTTTAAATAAATGAACTGGCGTCTTCTCTGCTGGGCCGATGGCTGCTGGGCCGATGTTTCTTGGCGTTTTCTTGCTTGCTGCCTATTTGATCATTAAAAAGGGCACAACCCGCGTCCACTTTTTTTTATTTAAATTAAGGCCAGCAGGGGCCAACTAACGTGGTCCACCTGCTTGGCATAGGTGCCACCTTGACCATGGTCCGCAAGCAAGATGCTGGCGGCAATGGTTCGCGCCAGCAGAGGAGCCAGGCCACAGAACGTGTGGTCCATATATGGTGCTAGGCCACAAAACGTGTGGTCCATAAGGTGGGCTTGGCCACAGAACGTGTGGTCCATAAGTGGGCTTGGCCACAGAACGTGTGGTCCATAGGTGGTGTACCGGTCCAGGCAGGCAAGCAGCGAGGGTGCGGGCGCACAACTGCGACATCTGCACACTTTCCCCTCGGCACACAAAGACCACGGTCCATGAGTGGGGAAGGAAGACAAAGCAGGGTTAGCGGGGTGCAAGGGCGCAAGGGCACACATCAACACAA
This sequence comes from Myxine glutinosa, assembly GCF_964187855.1. Lineage (NCBI taxonomy): Eukaryota > Metazoa > Chordata > Myxini > Myxiniformes > Myxinidae > Myxine > Myxine glutinosa. Next base: position 80,844,720 of record NC_136274.1, read on the forward strand.
GGCAATGTGACATGAAGGGCACGGGAGAGCGAGCTGAGAAAGCTTGTCCCTAGCGTTCGTCCCCCCATGTCAGCCTATCCTACCCCTTGCCCCTCCCCGTATCTTCATAATTTACAAATCCGTCGCTAACGTCCTGTCTCCCATATCTCCCCTAATCCAAATTGGTCATCAATCCCTCCTAAGGAGGAAGAGATGCAATTAACACAATGTCTCCCCCACGTCACGATGCGTCTTTCATTCCAAATGTCTGCAAAATCGGTGTGGAGTCTTCTCACCCAGGTGAGTGGATGCAGATGGTGCGAAGAGATTTTCTCCTATCTACCTTCTAAATGACATTACCACACATTTACACTACCCGGGGTCTTTCCCTGCAAAACCATTGGCCATCTTTACTCTATGTGGTTCTAAGAACCGAACTCCCATTGAACATACTGTGGTGCTCTCCAATTTGGGGTCTCACTCCCTCGATTCTTCACCCTGTGCCCTCGCACAATTTCGGGGCTGGGTCGTGTGGCTCTCCCAGCAGGTCCGCTCACCTGCACACCTCCGGCACTGAACGTTGCCACCCGAGCTTATCTGCTCCTCACCCCAACCTACCTGGGGAAGGCCTTCCCTGGCACTTACCCCCTCGGTGCCCTCTCTGGCACTGGGCTACCCGGGTCCGCCCTCCGGATCCTCGGGCCCCATTGAACACTAACTGAACTCTAACTCTACCTGGCTCCCAGAGCCTACCTGCGGCCTCACCTGGCCGACAGACTAACAGTGGCGGAGTGCTCAACCAATCACACACACTAACAGGCCACACGCCCAGCCATTTCATTTCACTAATGCACCCATCCAAGCTGTACTCTGCTACTCTCGCACCACAGATGTCAATATCCACCAAAATTTACCTACTCCCTCTACCTACTTTTAAACTACCCTCTCCGCGTATTCGTGAAGGGGTCCATCCTTTCCCCCATACACTCCACTCCATTCATTACCACTCACCATTTATTCACTTGCACACCTTGCAAGTCATCACTCAAAACACTTACACATGTCCACAATACTCTCACAATACAGTTTCACACACATAGCATCATCTAGCTATCTATTGTCCTTCTAAAATTAGTGCTTCCCAGTCATCCCTTTAAACTATGCACTCCTTCGTCGTTATCATCCAACTAATTTGCTACGTCCCCACTACTGGTACCATGTCCCTACTTAAATCTTGTCCCCTATAGTCATCTCTAGATCCCTACAATAAGCTAACCCTCCCGGGCTAGTTTGTATTGCCATACCCCATAAAACCACTGCTCATGTGCCCCCAAAGTGGTAGTGAATGGTAAAACTACCATCCATCACTATCACTACTACCATCAGTCCACTACACTACAAGCCTCGGTGCGGGAAATACATTTCCATAGCTCGACTTTGAAAAGCCGGCTATCTGTGTGGATGGTTGGTCTCCTGCAGGTTGGGTCCATCCGGCATTCAGATTCAGGAGAGGAGGTTTTGTCGGGCCAAGACTCCAGGCACCATCTCGGCACAAGGCCTTGCGCTCCCAAGCACGATGGCCCAGTCTTGCCCGGCCGGAGCGCCGCCACCACAAGGGGGCGCTGCTCCGACCCCTCCTACCTCCCCTCAAACCGGGCCGGTCGCCTTGCCTGGCAAAGCGCAGAATCGACCGTACAGGGCGGAGCCCGGCGCAGATCGTGCACGGCGCTCCGTGCAGGAGCAACGCGGCCACGATACCCGCCGGCCCCCGCAGCACACAAGGCGCACCACGGCCCGAAAGCTCACGTCGGCTAAACGTCGGCCTAAACGCTAACCTGGTTAACGTCGATGCCTGACGCGCATGCTCACATACACACGCGACTCTTCCCATACTCACACATCCAGGTGTCTCCATACACTCCGTTATTGCACTTTCTCTTGCCTTCTCTTTCGCTCCACACTCAGGTGCACACCACTCACTGCTCGCACACTCCATAACACACCTTTCTTCCCCGCACTCCTCGCGTGCACTCACCCTCGGTACGTACTCCGTACCACCAATGGGGGTGCACTCTCTTGCACACCCGCTCAGCGCACACCTACCCATGGGTGTGCAATCCCCTGTCACACACCCAATCACGCGCTCCACAACCAACTCAGGTGTGCATTCTCGCACACTCGCCACAACCAACTCACTCTCCGTGTCACTCTCACTCTCACACCTACACTCCATTGTGCATTCTCCCTCACTCTCGACAACACACTCGCGCTCCGGCGCCATTCGCACACGCGCGCCATTTCTACTCACACAGCGCACCACGGACCTCCCACAAACGCCCGGGTTACGCTGGAATCCCAAGCGCGCGAAAATTCTTTTTGCGCTAAACACTTTCCCGCAAAATCTTTTCGCGCATATGCAGCCCGACTCACCTTGCGCTTCCTCCTCTTCGCTCCAACACCTGCAAACTTTCATTGGGGTTAAGCACGACATCATGATGTGAGCACGGACTTTGCACATATTCCATTTCTTTCTTCCGCGAGTGCTTTTCTAAGTCCGTCTCTATTTGCTTCCTGGCTTCCCTTTCTCTCGTCCCCAACGTCTCTACCACCTCATCCAACCTCTTGGTCAACCCCTCGTGTACCATCTGACATTCCTTCTTTGTCGCCATCAGTTCCTTCTTTATCTCCCTTTGTGCTGCTTTCAGCCCCCCTATCACGTCCGTGTTCCTACTCACTTGGTCCCCCAACTCCTTTTGTCCCACTGTCAGCTGCTCTACTCCCCGCGTCAAATCCTCTATGCCCCCTTGTAACCTGGCCGTACTCTTTCTCACCTCTTTCTTCACGCGCTCCTCACCCCGCTTTACCTCGTCACGTACCCTTGCGACCTCCTCGCTCACACTCCGCCTTATATCCTCCCCCATTTCTCCCATCTCCCTTCCAGACGCCACCCTCATTTGTTCGAGCTCCCCCTTGTGGGCGTCCAATTTGTTTTCTAACCCAATCCTTACCTCCTCTATCTGATCCCCCATTTGTTTGATTTCCCGGGCAGATTGCTCCCCCATTTCCCTCAATTTGCCTCCCATCTTGTTTTCTAACCCCGTTAACCCATTCTGCACCCCTTCCATTTGGTTCTCCTGGGTGGCCATCCTATTTTCCAATCCTGTTAACCCGTCCTTCATTTCCCCAATTTGGCTACCCACGTCCTCCAATTGGCCCCCTTTTTTGCCCTCTAATCCTCCCAATTTGCTTTCTAGCCCCCCAATTTTGCTGTCTAATCCCTCAAATTTGCTGTCTAATCCCCACAATTTGGCTTCTAACCCCCCAATTTGACTTCCCAATTGCTCTCCCATTCTATTTTCCATTCCCTCACTATCGGCCCTCATTTCTCCCATCTCCTTACTCAATCCCCCAATTTGGCCGCCCAATTCATTCCTCAACCCCCCAATTTGGCTTCCCAATTCATTTTTAAATCCCTCGATTTTGTTTCCCAACCCCATTTGTACGGCTGCCTGCAGCTGCGCAATGAGGTCCTGCATATTCATCTCTCCCATTTGCGCAGCGGGTGCAGCCCTCGTCGCCATGTGCGAGGTGCCGCCATTTTGTGCGCCTGCACTCCCCACTACCGCACCTTCTTCGACCTCCTCTTCCATTACTCCCACTTCCTCCCTGGGGTCCTGGGTTGATCCTAACTCCTCCTCTATCTCCTCATTTTCCCCCACCAGCATTCGATTGCCTTGGGTATCCATGGCACGATCTAATTTGGGATGTTATACAAAATTTCGGCCGCTCATAATTTCGACCAAATTTTTGTCCAAAAAAAATAGGAAAATTTGGTTCGGGTCCAATCCCACTCCCAGACACCAATTGTTGCGGATTCGGGGGTCGGCGCTCCCCTTACCAAGGGGGGGGGGGATTAATCCCCTTGTCTTTTAAGCTGGCCGTCCCCCAATCCTGGAAATTATAACGCTCCTTTCAGGTCGAGATTGGCCAGGGTGATTGGTCAATGGAGGTCCCAAATACCTGAGTGCCAATCTCTCCGCAAAGCAGGGAGATAATTCCCGCTCGGACCACGGACAAGATGGAATTTGCCGAGCGGTTAGCAATCCGAAGCCCGAGCCATTAACAAAAGGACTAACCCGATCCTGAGTGATTGGCCAAATCGTGCCGCAGGTACCCAATGGACAGAAAAGACTAAGACGATCGAATGAAAGAAGAAACCAAAAGGAAAGGAAGAGCACAGGAATTTATTACAACAATAATTAAACAGGAAATGAAAGGGTAAATGTACAAGGGAAGAAGAAGAAGCAGAACACAGTGCAGTCTTAAACAGTCTTAATTATCACGCCCCAGGACGACACAAACAGACTTACACGTAAGGGGTAATGATGGCAGGGTAGGAAGGTCCAAGCAGATGGACAGCGTGGGCCCCAGCTCTGATCCATGCTCCACCCCGGTCCACGCTCCGGTTCTGATCCACGCTCCAGTTCCACGGCGAAACCCGGCAGACAGCGCTGCTCGTATATCGTTGGAACACGAGCGGTCCTTATTTGTCGGGGTTCATATAGCGGGGAGGATATTTGGCTCTCTCTTTCTCAACGTTCATAACATGCCGATGTTCTACAGAAGTCCCCGGGGAAGTTTTACGCGCAGCTCCAGCAAGAAGTCCGTAGCGAGAAGCAATCCAACAAGTAGTCCGTCAAAGGGCTCTGCGCTCGCGGTTATATAACGCTGGTCCAGATTAAGCCGTGCTTGATAGGGCTACGCCCACTAGCGAGCTCACCTCAGCCCTGGTTGGTTGGCGAGGGCTCGCTGGCTCCACCTTTGATGACGAGTTGACAGGGGGGGCCACACCTCCTTCCGGCGCTCCGCCCTTCTTTTCCAGCTTGACCGCATACGTAATGGCGTTTTGAGCCAGGCAGCGAACGCTGCTGGGTGAGCAGAGGAGCGTACCACAATTTGGAGAGAGTCAAGCCGCAAAATGAATGGGATTGAAGGACCTATCTTATTTAATTAATGCAACGCAGATTCAAACTATTGGAAACAGAGCCTTACCTAAAACACATACTAATGAAATAACTAGAGTTCCTATGGTGCCCTACGTGTTGTATATGAACGAATTAGGGTGCGACCTTTAACCTTTAGAAGATGGGAATATTTACAGGGAATTATTTACCATGGATTATTATTTACACGTGCCAGTTCTAAAAACCGTAACAATATATATATATCGTTTCAAAACACACCTGTTCACAAGTGTACCTCACTGATCGGGTCCTCAGTCGAGATCTTCAGCATCATCCCCGTTTCGGCCCTTCAACCTCGATACGGTCAGCAAAGGTGGGCCAGCAGGGGCACATACGCCTCCACATGCAGCAGTTACACCTGGATGCATACACAACCTCACCCCCAGCCAGTGAGAACACAGACAACAACAAAACCATCTCCACTCCCAGAATCCACAGCCCCTTACTCACTCACTCACTCACACACCAAAAAAAAAACAACCGACCACTTACCCTTACAACATGCACCACTCAAACAAAAACACATTCATGCAAAACCACACCCACTCCTGCAACACACACACACACACACACACACACACACACACACACACACACAAACACACACACACACACACCTGCAACACACACACACACACACACACACACACACAGACACACACACACACACACACACACACACACACTCCTCAAAACACACACACATACACATTACACACACCATTCACACATCTCCATTTCTCTTCCATACTCAGTCACTACCCCTTTAGGTTGAAATGAACCACCACCCACAACCTCAACCTACACCATTCGACGTGCCTTCATAAACCTCCTCCAAATCCAAAGTGAGCCTTTCAAGGCAACCTGGGACACTTTGTCACACATCCTCCTTCTCTCTGTCCCATACACTTCAAGCCGAGCAAGAAATGTAGAAAAGGAATTGCCATTATATCCTCTACACCCCACCTCAAATGGCTGACAAGAAACTCGCCAACCCTTCTCCCGACACTCTGCCTCGAGCTCAGTGTACTTTCCTCTCTTCCTCTCATGCACCTCCTCCATGTTCTCTCCCAATGTACAGACAATTCCCCTAAGATGACCTGCCTTGTTGCACCTGACCAGATGACAATGTCAGGCCGCAACCTTGTCACACAGATCTCCACTGGGAATACCAATTGTGGCTTTAGGTCTGCCACCACCTGCCAATCACAAGCATCTGACAGCCCTATTGCTTTCCACCTCCTCCTCTTTCCACCTCTTACCATTTGGCCCTCTTTGACAAACAACACCTCTCCCCCATCAGTCTCCTTCTCCACTCTTCTCTCTCTCTCAATCTCAGCACTTCTTGTTGTACCATCTGTACTACCACCGCCAGCACCTGATCATGCCGCCACTTGTATCTTCCTGCTGCCAATGCTACTGAGCATGCACTCAGTGCATGCTGCACTGTTCCCAAACCCCCACACAAATAACATCTCTCCTCCTGCAACAACCCCCACAATCTCAAGTTTACTGGTGATGGAAGCACATCATACGTTGCCCGCAACAGGAAACTCAACAATATTGGCTCCATCCTCCAAATATCTTGCCACTTCAATGTCCTCACCTGCACACCTTCCCACCACGTGCAAGAACCTTGCTGTGCCTATCCGACTGCTTTCACATATCTCCTCGCCTCCTCCTTTCTTCTCACCTCCTTCTCAACAATCTTCCTCTTCTCTTTCACACATGCCTTTCCCCATCGCTCATGCTTCACCCACCCCAAGCCATGCTTACCATGCTGTACCATTCCCACGACCTCCTACTGTTGCAACCGCTCCTCCATCTCATCCACCTCTGCACAGACCGTCCACTTCTGACTTCCTTTCTTCTCTGGGAGAGCATTCTTTACCACTAAATAACTCGAATCCCGCAACATCATGAACTCTCGCCACATTAAACCCTCACCACATTAATATATATATATATATATACAGACTTGGCATTTAATATGGAATATTTTTTTTGTGGGGGTGAACTTACTTTTCAAGACGACTTAGAACCAAAAGTTCATTGGAATTATGTTGAAATTATTCTAGATTTTGATAATGTGACCTTTAAAAGAAACAAAAACCACATTTGACATTTCGAAGCAAATAAATTGATCCTTGAAAGTGATGTAAACTGATATCGAACTCAATTCACGGACAGTACTGTGGTAAACGTCTGTACGTTTTACAGAAGTATCTCTTTATTTTGCACATTAGCCAAATTTTTTTTCAACAAAAACAAAAGCTAAATTATGACTGGGATTACGGACAGTAAAATTACAGTTCAGTACTTCGTGTAACCCCCACGAGCATTCAGTAGAGCACGTACACGTTGAGGCATGCTGTTCACGAGATTTGCCAAGGTTTGGACAGGAATCGCTTGCCATGCAGTGACAATAGTCTGCTGCAATTCACGCACAGAGGTCGGCTGCTGGTCCAAGTTGTCGATTTGATGCGTTAATTCTGCCCACAAGTTCTCTATCGGATTCATATCCGGGGACATGGCAGGCCACTCCACATGCTCTACACCACGGTCAGCAAGAAAGTGTTGGATCATGCGAGCACGATGAGGCCGTGCATTGTCATCTTGGAAGACAAAGTTTCCTCGAAAGGCTGCACGAGAAAATGGAAGCAATGTTTCTTCCAGAATGACCCTGTCCTTGAACTGGTTCAGGTTTCCATTCAGAAAAACCAGGTCAGTTTTGCCTCCTACATGAAAAGCAGCCCAAACGGTCACCCCACCACCTCCAGCTTGGACTCTGGCACTATACAATCTTCGTTGTGGGCCTCATGCACTTGTCTGCACACTCGGACGCGGCCATCTTGACGATAGACCAGAAATCTAGACTCGTCACTGAAGGTCACGTGATTCCAGTGTCCTGGCTGCCATTGACGGTGCTCTCTGGCCCACTGCAATCGGCGCTGGCTGTGTTGTTTGGTCAGGCGTGGCTTTCTCAGGGAATGCCTGGCACGATAGCCTGTTTGAACCAGTCGTTGGTTGACTAGCCTTCTGGATACAGGCACATTTGTCAGTTGCTGCCACTCAGCCCTAAGCCGATAAGCTGACTTGGTACAGCCATTGCAGACTAACCAGGTGCAGCTGGCGATCATCTCTCCTTGTGCTTCTGCGTGGACGTCCTGGCCTCGGTATTGGAGTAGGGACACCCCTCTGAGCATTTCGTTTCAGGATCTTTGACACCTGACCTTGAGTGATGCCATACTGCTGAGCAATAGCACGCTGTTTCATGCCAGAATTTCGTAAAGCCACCACTCCATGACAAACAGCATTGTCAAGTTGACGGACCATCTCCAGAGGAAGCAGCAATAACTTTTGTAGACGTGCAGCAGTTGTTTTCCACTAATACAGAACGCAACAACCCTTATATACCCGATTGTGAAACCAATCGTCAAATGTACCTGTCCTTACATTTTGTCACTCCACCTGTGATATAATCCTGTTATTGACTTCTTGCTGTGAAAGACAATCAGTGACATGGTTCTTTCAACAAAGACATCACTGAAGGGTAAAATAAACTCACCAGATTGATATACTGAGTTCAGAAAGTAAACCCAAGTGAAGAAAAAAAAAAATTCCATATTAAATGCCAAGTCTGTATATTGTTATGTCGGGAGGGTAGCAATATGTAGAGCCAGATACATCTGAATAGGTAACGTGCTTCGTCTGTCGCGGTAAGGAATCTGACCTGTAATAAGTTTCATGTTTAGTCCGGATGGTCGGGTTAAGATGTATACTTGTGAACATACCAGGATGTTCAAGTGATAGGTAGTATAGGGATGAAAAGATAAAGCCCCTGTATGTCACACCTGGTAGCCAAACCTTTGTCCCTTTTGGCAATGCACCCATTTAGACACTTAGTTAGGCTCTTTATTGCAACACTAAATAACTCCCTTCCGTGGCATGACTTTGGAAGACGAACAGGCAAGGGGGGGCCAGCTCGGGGTGCCGCCGCGTGGACCGCGGCCAGCTTCATCTCTGCTGGGCCCCGCGTAGCACGCTACACGCACGAGCTATAACCACGCCCAGGAGGACTGTGATTGGTTGGTGCGGAAGGCGCAAATCAACGCGGAAGGCGCGAATCAATGCGGAAGGCACGAGGAGGGTCGGAAAACGGCAGGAAGCTGTGAGGCTCTGGTTGGGTGCCGCGCCGAGGCTGACGTCACTGCCAGAGGTTATAAAAAGAGCGTGCCGAATGCTGCGCGGAGATTCCTGGCCCTGGCAGTCCCGGTGCGATCCCGAGTTGAGTAGAAGTCCTGTCCCTGGTGGAGTGAGGAGCTTTATAGAGATTCCTGGCCCTGGCAGTCCCGGTGCGATCCCGAGTTGAGTAGAAGTCCAGTCCCTGGTGGAGTGAGGAGCTTTATAGAGATTCCTGGCCCTGGCAGTCCAGGTGCGATCTCGAGTTGAGTAGAGTCCTGTCCCTGGTTGAGTTGGCTCGCAGTCTTGGCCCTGGGTGAGTTGGCTTGAGAGTTGGCTTGTGAGTCCGAGCCCGAGTGGAGTTCGCTTGCTTTGTGCAGCCCCACGTTGGACCTTCGGTGCACGGACCTCGTGGGGGTCGACGAGGAGCCTGGAGTGGGCGCTGGCCCGGGCCTTCGCGGTGCTGGGGCACTGGAGCGAGGGACCACTTGGTGTGCAGCGGATATTGGACGGACAAGATGACGAGACCAGATAAGTTGAGTTGAGTAGAAGTCCTGTCCCTGGTGGAGTGAGGAGCTTTATAGAGATTCCTGGCCCTGGCAGTCCCGGTGCGATCCTGAGTTGAGTAGAGTCCTGTCCCTGGTTGAGTTGGCTCACAGTCTTGGTCCTGGGTGAGTTGGCTTGAGAGTTGGCTTGTGAGGCCGAGCCCGAGTGGAGTTCGCTTGCTTCGTGCAGCCCCGCGTTGGACCTTCGGTGCACAGACCTCGTGGGGGTCGACGAGGAGCCTGGAGTGGGCGCTGGCCCGGGCCTTCGCGGTTCTGGGGCACTGGAGCGTGGGATCTCATGGTATGCAGCGGATATTGGACGGACAAGACGACGAGACCAGATAAGACTGCACGCCACGTACACTACATAACGAACGTGTTATTTTCGTGATTCAGTCCCCTGTTTATGTTTGAGATCTAGTGTGTGGGATCCCAATTTAGGAGTTTTAGTTAATATCGCGTTTCCCTGTCCTGTCCTTTTATTTAATAAACCCTTGTATTATTTTTCCTAACCTTTTTAACCCCGTGCCCGTTTGAGTTCGTTCGCCATCCAAAGGTAAGCACTTTTGCCGCAGCCTTCCATTTTCCTTCTTCCTCCCGCGTCCATAGTTGAGTCCGTGTTTGGCCGTCGCCTCAATTAAAGCCGTTTTCGGTCCATCCGCGAGCTTCTGGTATAAACGCACGACCATATATACAGACTTGGCATTTAATATGGAATATTTTTTTGTGGGGGTGAACTTACTTTTCAAGATGACTTAGAACCAAAAGTTCATTGGAATTATGTTGAAATTATTCTAGATTTTGTTAATGTGACCTTTAAAAGAAACAAAAACCACATTTGACATTTCGAAGCAAATAAATTGATCCTTGAAAGTGATGTAAACTGATATCGAACTCAATTCACGGACAGTACTGTGTTAAACTTCTGTACGTTTTCCAGAAGTATCACTTTATTTTGCACATTAGCCAAAAAAAATTCAACAAAAACAAAAGCTAAATTATGACTGGGATTACGGACAGTAAAATTACAGTTCAGTACTTCGTGTAACCCCCACGAGCATTCAGGAGAGCACGTACACGTCGAGGCATGCTGTTCACGAGGTTTGCCCAGGTTTGGACAGGAATCGCTTGCCATGCAGTGACAATAGTCTGCTGCAATTCACGCACAGAGGTAGGCTGCTGGTCCAAGTTGTCGATTTTATGCGTTAATTCTGCCCACAAGTTCTCTATCGAATTCATATCCGGGGACATGGCAGGCCACTCCATATGCTCTACACCACAGTCAGCAAGAAAGTGTTGGATCATGCGAGCACGATGAGGCCGTGCATTGTCATCTTGGAAGACAAAGTTTCCTCGAAAGGCTGCACGAGCAAATGGAAGCAATGTTTCTTCCAGAATGACCCTGTACTTGAACTGGTTCAGGTTTCCATTCAGAACAACCAGGTCAGTTTTGCCCCCTGCATGAAAAGCAGCCCAAACGGTCACCCCAACACCTCCAGCTTGGATTCTTGGCACTATACAATCTTCGTTGTGGGCTTCATGCACTTGTCTGTGCACTCGGATGCGGCCATCTTAACGATAGACCAGAAATCTAGACTCATCACTGAAGGTCACGTGATTCCAGTGTCCTGGCTGCCATTGACGGTGCTTTCTGGCCCACTGCAATCAGCACTGGCTGTGTTGTCTGGTCAGGCGTGGCTTTCTCAGGGGACGCCTGGCACGATAGCCTGCTTGAACCAGTTGTTGGTTGACTAGCCTTCTGGATACAGGCACATTTGTCAGTTGCTGCCACTCAGCCATAAGCTGATTTGCTGACTTGGTACGGCCATTGCAGACTAACCGGTGCAGCTGGCGATCATCTCTCCTTGTGGTTCTGCGTGGACGTCCTGGCCTCGGTATTGGAGTAGGGACACCCCTCTGAGCATTTCGTTTCAGGATCTTTGACACCTGACCTTGAGTGATGCCATACTGCCGAGCAATAGCACGCTGTTTCATGCCAGAATTTCGTAAAGCCACCACTCCATGACAAACAGTATTGTCAAGTTGACGGACCATCTCCAGAGGAAGTGGCAATAACTTTTGTAGACGTGCAGCAGTTGTTTTCCACTAATACAGAACGCAACAACCCTTATATACCCGATTGTTAAGCCAATCGTCAAATGTACCTGTCCTTACATATTTTGTCACGTCACCTGTGATATAATCCTGTTATTGACTTCTTGCTGCGAAAGACAATCAGTGACATGGTTCTTTCAACAAAGACCTCACCGAAGGGTAAAATAAACTCACCAGATTGATATACTGAGTTCAGAAAGTAAACCCAAGTCAAGAAAAAAAAATAATTCCATATTAAATGCCAAGTCTGTATATATATATATATATATATATATATATATATATATATATATATATATATATATATATATATATATATATATATATACACCACATTGCCAAAAGTACCTTCTAATTTGTGGATTTGGCTGTTTCAGCCACAACTATATCTGACAGGTATAGGTATATATAATTAATCAAGCACACAGCTATGCAATCTCCATAGGCAAACATTGGCAGTAGAATGGGCCATACTGTAGAGCTCAGTGACTTTCAACATGGCACTGTCATGGGATGCCACCTTTCCAACAAGTCAGTTCGTCAAATTTATGCCTTGCTAGAACTGCCCCGGTCAACTGTAAGTGCTGTTATTGTGAAGTGGAAATGTCTAGGAGCAACAACAGATCAGCCGCGAAGTGGTAGGCCACACAAGCTCACAGAACAGGACTGCCGAGTGCTGAAGTGCGCAGCGCGTAAAAATCGTCTGTCCCCGGTTGCAACATTCACTACCGAGTTCCAAACTGCCCTCTGGAAGTAACATCAGCACAACAACTGTTCGTCAGGAGCTTCAGGATATAGGTTTCCCTGGCCGAGCAGCCGCACGCAAACCTAAGATCACCATGCGCAATGCCAAGCGCCGAATGGAGTGGTGTAAAGCTCGCCGCCATTGGACTCTGGAGCAGTGGAAATGCGTTCTCTGGAGGGATGAATCACGCTTCACCATCTGGCAGTCTGATGGATGAATCTGGGTTTGGCGGATACCAGGAGAACGCTACCTGCCCGAATGCATAGTGCCATCTGTAAAGTTTGGTGGAGGAGGAATAATGGTCTGGGGCTGTTTTTCTTGGTTCGGGCTAGGCCCCTTCATTCCAGTGAAGAGAAATCTTAACACTACAGCATACAATGACAATGTAGATGATTGTATGCTTCCAACTTTGTGGCAACAGTTTGGGAAAGGCCCTTTCCTGTTTCAGCATGACAATGCCCCTGTGCACAAAGTGAAGTCCAAACAGAATTGGTTTGTTGAGATCGGTGTGGAAGAACTTGACTGGCCTGCACATAGCCCTGACCTCAACCCCATTGAACACCTTTGGGATGAATTGGAACGCTGACTGCAAGCCAGTACTAATCACCCAAAATCAGTGCCCGACCTCACTAATGCTCTTGTGGCTGAATGGAAGCAAATCTCCACAGTAATGTTCCAACTTCTAGTGGAAAGCCTTCCCAGAAGAGTTGAGGCTGTTATAGCAGCAAAGGGAAGACCAACTCCATATTAATGCCAATGATTTTGGAATGAGATGTTCAACGAGCACTTACGGGTGTGATGTTCGGGTGTCCACATACTTTTGGCCATGTAGTGTATAGTCTTATGTCGGGGATTTCATACATTTGACTCTGTTACCAGGCAGCCCTTGAGCATTCTAGGAACTGAACAGAGTTCGGCAGAACTGACCCCTCACCTGTAATAACATAGCCTGTTGTTGAGGTTTTCAGGCTCTGACCTTGGGCAAAGCTGAGTGGACGAGAAGATAGCTTTTCCCTTACTAAACAGCCCCCAATTATCATGCTTTTCCTCTTATCTTTAAAGTTTCCTTTCATTATTTTCTGTACAGTATATATACCCTGGCCTGCTGTGTTTTAATTTGAGAAGCTGGCCCGTTACTCGCTTACACGGCAGCTTTCCAATGTACATGTACCCCTCCCTTTAATAAATTCTCCTGTAACTGTCTGAGTTTGGTCAAATGATCATCCCTGGGGGTGTGCTGGGAGGTAAATCATCGACACCTACACCTACACACACACACACACACACACACACACACACAGACACAGTCGGATCCAAACATTTGCGGGTTCGCGTATTCCCAGTTGATAAATTGCGACCTGCTTCTACATTCGCGGCCCTGTGTCCCGCATATTCACGGTTTTTCACAGGCGCAAAAAAAAATCCAAAGAGTCGCGAGCATGACACATTTCTGAACTAGAACAGCACTCTGTAGAGTGCATACCCCCAACAGGCTGAACAGTTTATGTTTGTATCCCACTGATAGGCAGGATCTGGATTTGGACCTGAACCTGGGAGGCACGGTCACAATGTGTGGCACCTCCAGCCACGTCCCCTGTGCCTCCTTGTCATCCCCTTGTCCGACCAATTGCAGCCTCTCAGTACCCAACCACATGTGACCTCGCCCAAGGTCTCGTTGACAATCGTGTTCCACCAGGATACTTAATCCCAGAAGACACTGGTCGCACACCTCGGCCACCCATACCACCACATTGATCTCCAGACTGCCCAACTCTATCTGATAACCCCGCGGCACAATATTGGAGCCGTCACCCCGCATCCAATTGAGGGTTGTGTCCTGCTAATCTATCAATTTTGTCCCAGCCTCCAACACTTTGGTTTAACACACTTGGATTAATAATGGTGTCACTGGCCTCAGTGTCCACCATGGCCTCACAAAATTCCCCTTAAATTTAGCATCTAACCCGCAAATTACCTGTGCCAATTTTTGACCCATTCATTATTTTCACCAAAGAAGGGTGCTTTTCCACACACTTGCCAGCTGAGCATGGCCCCGTATGCCCGGCTCGTTCTAGTTTCCCAATTTATCTGCCAATCAAATCCAGGGCTGTCTTTCCAATCCGAGAGCACATAAATCATAACGGAACATCTGTGAAAGATCATGCTCACACCATCATGTTCCACAGATGTTCCAATGGTTGGCTGGTGGGCTGTATCCATTCTTCTCCATGCGGTTCGACAGGCATCCATAGACCAGCACAGCATGGCAGGTCATCACATGCTGGCTGTCCCAGAGTCTCAGGGAGAGGCTGCCAGGCCGCATGCCTGAGCAGTCACCACATCAGGCCCTTATTGGCCATCCGTGATGCCACCACCAAAATGCAGCCCACAACACCTCCCCCTAATGGTCCTCATGATGCACGATGGTAGGTGCCCATGAGTTACCACCTCAGACCCCCGGAGG
This sequence comes from Myxine glutinosa, assembly GCF_964187855.1. Classification (NCBI taxonomy): domain Eukaryota; kingdom Metazoa; phylum Chordata; class Myxini; order Myxiniformes; family Myxinidae; genus Myxine; species Myxine glutinosa. Next base: position 80,859,774 of record NC_136274.1, read on the forward strand.
TCTTAATCCCCTCCGGGGTCCGGCAACCCTGCCAGCCCAAGACCCTCGCTCAGGCGGTGCCCCGATGGATCAGGGACGCCACACTCCACCAGACTTCCCGTGTGGCCCGGGTCGTGCCACAACACCCGTGGTCGGACCCCACGTCCAAATCCTACCAGCGCAGCTCCCCAGCTGCCTGGCACATCCCAACTTCCCAGGGGGGCAACCCCATTGACCTCCCTTGGTCCGAATTTCACTGTCTGGGAACCAATTCCCTCCAAGGCTGCTCCAAATCAATTTCCCATTTCAATTTAAATTTAATTTTGAAAATTCCGGCCTCGCGTGTCCAACCGCAGCTGCATGTTACAACCCCTGTTTCGGGTTTTTCTGCCCCTCCCTGCAGCTGTTCTAAATTCACGAGGGGGATAGCTTTTTCCAAGACTCTCTTTGCCGCCTCCACCATGTTCAAATCCAGCTCGGGGCCAAAACACTCACCCCCCCCCCCCCCCCCCAGCAGGGTATTCAATTTCGGAACCTCCTGTGCTCAAATGTGGCTTGTGGTGAGGGTCCCCTGGGTCACGTTAATCTTGTCCTGGAGATGCTTAACTGACCGACTCACCTCGTCTTGCAGACTCTGTTGCACTCGAGCAACCTCCCCCTTGATGGCATTGTCCAAAGTGTTCAGCCGCTCCTGTAATATCTCATCCATCCTTTCCCCAGTCAATTGTGACCCCCACAGGCCTTTATCAATTAACACCCTCTCTTGTTCCGTTACACAGGACTCCAACACTTTCACCTCCTCCACCAAACCACCACCCTGGTGCTTCAAAAATCCCCATTCCTCTACCTGTTGTTGCATTCTGGCATCCATACAGGTGCGATAGCCCTCCAGTTCCTTATTACTCCCACCAGGGAGTAATGCATTCGATCGTGTCCGTCCGTGTGTGTGTGTGTGTGTGTGTGTGTGTGTTCGTATGTTCGTGTGTTTGTGAACAAGATATCTGGAAAAGTTCTGAACGGATTTGGATGAAAGTTGGTGGGATGATTGCCCTTGCGATAAGGAAGAATTGATTAGTTTTTGGTGAAGCTCAGGATATTATTCCGGATCCAGGAATTTTTTGAAGGATTTTTTTACCATTGGAAGATTGGGCTCCAACTTGACCCACGGCGGGAGCATGCGCCCTACTGAGTGGCGTTCTAGTTTACTTTGTCAATGCTTTTATTTGTTGACCCAATTTTTTCTTCCAACTTTCCTCCCATTCAAACAGTCTGGGTTTTACCCTCTTCTATTTTCAATGCCATTTCTTCCCATTTTAGTTCAAATTCCAAAGACATTTCTTTCTCCATTTCCCCAAATTGAATCTCCAATTTTGTCTCAAATTCTCCCAATCGGTCCTTCATTTGGAATTCCATTCTTCCGTCTATGCCATCAATTCGTTACCCCAGTTATTGTGTTAGTCCCTCTTTAATTTCGTTCATTTGATCAGTGATGCCTTTTATTTCCCCCTCAATTTTTCCTTCCAATTGTTCATTCATTATCCGCATTTCATTCCTTTGTTCATTCATTCGTTCATTCATTCCTTCAATATTGCCCTCAAATCCATCAATTTGTACCTTCAATTGTTCTCTGTTGTTGTTCATTTCCTCTTTTAATTCCCCCTTCAATCCATCGATTTTATTAGTTTGGGCATTCATTTGTTCTTTTATATCTCTCATTTCATTTGTTTGGGCATTAATTTTGTCCGCCAATCATACAATGTTGGGCTAACCCCTGCTCTAGCGGGGAAAAATTGCCTTAAAAACAATCATTCATTCATTCAATCATTCAATGTTGTTATTCATTTCCTCTTTTAATTCCCCCATAAATTGTTTTAGCCTGGCCTGGAGGGTCATCGCAACTGTTTCCTGGTGTGTTCGCTCAGGAACGGGGGTGGTTCCAATCCCATCCTCATAAAAATCTCCCCTGGCTCACTTCCTTGTACTTCAATTCCTTCCAGCAGCTCTGCCATTTTGTTTTTTCAGCGGCTTTTTCCCCACACGCGCTTAATCTCCTCAGAATTTTTTATTTTTTATTTTTTCATTTCTTAAATTGCCAAGCGTGTTTTGGGGGGGGATTTAGGCGTGGGAATTTAGGCAGCGAGGTGCTTACCTGAAGAGAAGCCACACGAGGTTTATTTCCAAACCCACGGACAAAGAAATATAACACAACAAATGAAAAATGTCACAATAAATAATTTAATGAAAGTAAATGCAACATGAAAGTGGTGAAATAAAGATTGAAGTAAGAACTAAAATTCTACTTTGAGACATCTCCACGCAGTCACAAATACGACACACAAGGGAAAGATAAAGAAATAAAATGTTTTCTTTTAGTTGGCCAGCACTCAGCTTTGGTGTCCCAAAATGCTTGTAGGGGCTTGGTGGTTGTTGCAGTCAGTGTAGGCACTTGCGCGGGAAGCGCTCCAAAATGGTGCCGAAACCACACATCGAAAATGCCTTAGCGCGAAGCAAGCAGCCAAGACGCCGCCTTTCGCTCTCCAATGTCAAGTGCAGCACGGACCCCAGCTCCTCGATGAGCCCAGATGTTTCCCACCTCTGTCGAAATGCTGCCAGCGCAGAAAGAGCTACCTGCACCTTCAAAAGCGCACACCTATCCCAACACACCAAATGCACCAACAATGGCAAGCTTCTTGTCTGTGCCCAGAGACAGAGGGACCCCTCCTCCTTTTGCTCGAAGCTTCTGCATGACGTCACGCCAAACAATCCTGCACTCCGGTGGCGTGGCCTGCCGTTTACAATCTTCTTGAGGCGGGGTTTTGTTCAGGAGTCTGTTTACTTGGTGTGAGCGTCATTAAGGCGTGGATTACTTGCCGATCGGCAATGTCTGGGCATTGTCGGTGGTTCCGGTGGTTTGATGAAAGTTTTGCATGGTCGGCCTTGTTGTAGTTGTAAAAACGTAGGGAAAAGCCACAGGAGGGAATCACATACTGGGGGAAACTAACGTTAATCCCTATCTAGTTAGCACAGCTTCACCCTTCGTGAGAAGACACGTACAGAATCTTAAGCTCCAGTTTCCCTACTTAAATACATCAAGATGACTCCTACGCGTCCACAGTCCATGCTATATCTACACAATCCTGCCTTTACTATTGTATTCCATCATCTACCCCCACAAACGTAACAATATATACATATACACACACACACACACACACACATATATGTATATATATATATATATATATACATATTGTTACGGACCGCGGATAAGATGTTAATTTGCCGAGCGGATGGCGCCGCGGCCCGAACCGTTTTTACAATGACTAGACCGGATTCTGAATGTTGGCCAAATCGTGCCACAGATATTCAATTTGGAAAAGACAAAGACGACGCGGATGTGAAGAAGAAGAAGAAGAAGAAGACAAAAAAAGGTTTTAAATACGATTATAATTTATTACTATTTACAGGACCAAAGAAACCAAGGAAGAAGGAAGGATAATAAAATAATGACAGAAGGAATCAAGAAGACAGTGAAAATTGCTAGCTTATCTAAACAGGCTTAACTTATACCGTGGACAGAACAAACAAAAGACGGACTCACACGAATGGGGAATTTGCAGGCAGGAATGACAGGAGGTGGGCGGCTGGAGGGGGAGGAAGGCACGGAGCTGGCTGGAGCTTGATCCCGCACGGGACGTCGGGCTGGACCTCGATGGCCACCGATGCCACCGATCCTGTGGTGTGCGTGGGGTAACGGGTCGGAGCTGCCGGGTGGAGCCAACGCTGCTGGTGGGGGGTCTGGCGTGACGGGTTCTCTCTCCCTCTCTCACAAACTCGCAGGACTCTCTTTAGGCTTGTCTGTCATCTGATCTCCTCCCTCCTCGACTCTCTTGGGGGGCGTCTCCCGCGGGTTATATAAGCCCCACCCTTGACCCTTTTGCGAACCTCCCCCAAACGTTCTCTCTCCGCCCTCTAAAGCCAACCCCTCGTTCTGGGTTGGTCGGCAAGGGCTGGTTCACTCCTCCCCTCTATGACGAGGTGGAGACACGCCTTTCTTCCCCGACCTTACCTCGTGGCTAATGGTGGTTTTGGGGCGATTCGAGCTAGCCCCAGCCAAAGGGCAGCAATGGCGAATGAAGAAAACCGCCCAAATGCAGTTGGCAATTGCAGCAAACCTGGCAAACCTGGCACTTTGAAGATGCCATGTCGGAGGGATCTACCTTATTTAATGCAGTGCAATGGAGTGTCAAATTAATGGAAGACAAGGCCTTACCCTACTACACAGAATAAGGAAATAACTGTCAACAAGGAGGAAATCTATTATTGGCTACGTGGGTGCTTGTGAAATAACTACGGGCACGACCTTTGACCTTTATACACAACTGGAGGACGGAGGGTGATATTTTACAATGTACTTATACAATTTAAAAAAACACAATCCTCATATCCACAACACTGCACCCTCCTCCTCTTAGGCATGTTCCGGGCATATTACCTTTACGTTTAGTGTGGCACGTAGGTGTAGTTCCCTCTACATTTAACCTGACCCTGAGTGTGACAGTTTTAAAACATAAATAAATATGTCCCGCTGCTCCATTGCACCCTGCCTAACAGATTCACGCCCACAACTAACCGAATTGCGGAATTGTCTTCAAACTATACATTTACGGTGGGGGCGCATTATTTACAATGACTCTTTTATTTACAAAACGCAACCCAGGACCTGTGATTGTTCTTTTGGGGGGGAGAGACAGTCTGCTCTGCATCGACGCACCATGAAGCACCAAAAAACGCACCAATACACCCTCAAGCACCAATCGGTGCACAGTCATCACTGTTCAATAAAAATAAAAACAACAAACCCTTGGTGGTGTCTTGCTCTTCGGCCCCCTCTGCTGGCTAATGCTCTCTTCCTGATGTTGTCATCTTCTTTGCTGGCGGCCTATTTGTCATAAAATAAAATGCACCAAACGTGTCCGTTTTTATTTATTTATGGCCCACAGGGCCGACTAGTGTGGTTCACCTGTGGGGCATAGGTGCCCTGTGACCAAGGTCCGCCAGCAAGATCTCGGGGCTTCATGGCCGGTTCCAGCAGAGGGGCCATGCCCCAACCCATGGGGTCCATAAGTGGTGCTCAGCCACAGACATGTGGTCCATAAGGTGGTGCATCGATGCAGACAGCTGTGGTTGCGAGAGGTTCGGGCGCCCAATGGCGGACTCTCGCACGCTCCCCTCGGCGCCCAGTGGCGCACAGTCCTCATGTGGGAGACAAGGGGGGGAAAAGACAGATGAGCGAGGGGTAAGGTCACAAGGGTACACATCAAACAAGGCAATGCAAGACGAGGTGCGTATGGAGACGGAGCGGAGAAAAGCTCGTCCCTACCGTACATCACCCCCCCTGTCACCTACACTACCCTTGCCCTTACCCCATATGTACAAAATCTACACATTTACAAATTCGTCACTACTGTCACGTCTCCCCCATATTTCCCCTACACCAAATTCGTCCCCACAATCCCTCTAACCAAATTTGCCATCACCCAATTCATCATCAATCCTCATAAGGAGGAAGAGATGGAACATCAGCACAATGTCACACCCATGTCATGATGCGTTTCACATTCCAAACATTTGCACAATAAATATAATAAAAACCACCTGGCATGGTGTGGAGGTACGTCATCTCAGGTGAGTGGATGCAGATGGTGCGAGGAGATTCGTAATCCTAACTATCTTCTAAATGACATTAACACACTTTACACTACCCGGGGTCTTTCCCTGCCAATCCATTGGCCAACTTACCCTATGGGTTCTAAAAACCAATTCCCATTGACCAAACTGTGGTGCTTCTCAATTTGGGGCCGCAGGGCCGCAGGCACTCAATAGGGCTGGACCCGTGAAATTTCGGGGATTTTTTGGTAAAATTACCTCAGGGTAAAGTTACATAGGAAAACACCGTGTTAAATTTCCGTCGCCGGAGGACTCTATTTCTTATTGCGAAATTCTCTAAGACTTCGCCTCTAGGAGTTAATGAAAATATTAACTTATATAAAAATTAGTTTTCTAAGACTGAAGCGAAGTGACGTCATCACGCCCCTAGTTTTCTAAGACTGAAACGCAGTGACGTCATCACGCCCCCACCATGAGTGTCAAAGGTCGTTTGAAGAAGAAGAGCTCGGAGTTGGACTGGACACGAGGCGCAGCGGACGCCATTTGGAAGAGCTGAGAGGACTCAGTCGTGATAGAGTGAGCCTGAGTGAGTATATCAAGACAAGAACAAGATCTAGAAGGAGGTATGTACGGTGCGATTCATATAATATATTGTTTAGTTATCGTCGATGAGGAATTTGGGGTCGGAATGGGTGATCGGCCTGGGTGACTGGGTCTCGACTAGATGCTAGGCCGCACCTCATTTTGTCCAATAAAGTGGTTTTAAAATATTTTTTGATGGTTCTTATGCTTATCATTAGATGCATAACGTTCGTAGGGAGGTATAGATATATGGATTGACATCGGATGGCATGGGATTTGGGATTTAAGAGCTTCAAAGTTTTTTCATTGGGAATATATGCGATTTGTTTTGGGGGGCCCTTAGAGCTAACGGAGGCTCGGATTTTAATTCTGATTCCGGATTTCGCAGTCGCTAGTACGTCTTAACACTCGACAGAAACTGGCCCCGCGAAATCTCCAGGATTTTCGGTAAAATTACTTCAGGGTAAATTTACATAGGAAAACACCATGCTAAATTTTCGTTGCCGAAGGACTTTAATTTTTGCGAAATTCATCCTGACTTCGCCTCTAGGAGGATACAGGGGTATCTGTGGATAACGGGAACCTTTATTTGGCGAAATTCGGACTGATATTGACCGAGTTATTCAAAATATTAACTTATATCAAATAAATCTTTTGTGATTTTGTATTTTGCGCACCTGTATCGTTGGAGGTATTGACTTATATAGGGTTGGTTTTCTAAAGCTTATATCAGAATATTAACTTATATCAAATGGGTCTTTTGAGGGGAAAGTGTGATGACGTCACCACGTCACGCGGCACGAATGCGCGCCTGTGTCGTTGGAGATACTGACTTCTATAGGGAGGCCCCATCACCCTCCCCCATCACCCTGCCATCACCCTCTCCCATCACCCTGCCATCACCCTCCCCCATCACCCTCTGCCATCACCCTCCCACCACCCTCTCGTTGGAGGTATTGACTTATATAGGGTTGGTTCTCTAAGGCTGTAGGCCGCACCTCATTTTGTCGAATAAAGTGGTATGCGGGTGGTTCCGGTATTTGGGACCGCAGGGACGGAAAGTGCAGCCGGCCCGCTCTGAAGGTTCGGATCGGGACACCGGGATTCATTCCGGTCGCCCGGTCGGCCCTGAGGTGGGGGTGCGGGGCCTGTCACGGAACGTCAAAACAAACGGCCTGCCGGGGCCGCCCAAAAGTCGGGCGTGAGGGGCGCGTCCACTAATGGAACGCCTCTCGCTTCCCAGATCGAGGGCCACGTGGTCAGGAGAACCTCGTCCCTTCTGGTTGCCCTGCCGTCCCACCGGGAGCGCTGGCAGGGTGTACTTCAAACTAAGCTTAAGTGTCAAGTGTTAAGTTCCTCCTTGCCCTCGCAAGGGAAAGGCTAGGGTCAAGCTCTTCCAAATTTCCAAACACTAGAAATCGGACGTCTCAAATTAATTAATTATTTGTTAAAACATCTCAGTCGCCCGCGACCTCTCTAGCGCGGGCGTTGAACCAGTTCATTTCCGGTGCGACCGGGCCGAGTATCGGCCCGGCCGTGGCCGAAGCCGTTGATTCCGCCGTAGCACGCTAACGCGTAGGCTCGCGCGCCCCTGGTCCGCCGGGGCTCCGCGGGTGTCCTACCGTGCCTGGCTTGCCGGTGCCCGGGGACAGATCTCGCTGTCTAAACATGGTAGCGCTAGGCCAGTGGGACCGCCGGGACCCACGTGCACTCACATGGTGTTCTGCGCGTGGGCGGCAGTATCAGACCGGGGCGCCCAAAGGCGCCACGCACCCAAACGCTCCCCGGCTAAAGTTCATCCTGAAAGCGCCCACATTGTGCGGACAAACCAAGTCAAGGGCCACGTGGTCAGGAGAACCTCGTGCCTATCGGCCGGCCTCAAAGACCGAAATTGTGACGGTGTCACCCGAAATAAGGATATAACTGTCAACAAGGAGGAAATCTATTATTGGCTACGTGGGTGCTTGTGAAATAACTACGGGCACGACCTTTGACCTTTATACACAACTGGAGGATGGAGGGTGATATTTTACAATGTACTTATACAATTTAAAAAAACACAATCCTCATATCCACAACAATATATATATATATATATATATATATACAGACTTGGCATTTAATATGGAATATTTTTTTTTCTTGACTTGGGTTTACTTTCTGAACTCGGTATATCAATCTGGTGAGTTTCTCTTACGCTTCGGTGATTTCTTTGTTAAAAGAACCATGTCACTGATTGTCTGTCACAGCAAGAAGTCAATAACAGGATTATATCACAGGTGGCGTGACAAAATGTACGGACAAGTACATTTGACTATTGGCTTCACAATCGGGTATATAAGGGTTGTTGCGTTCTGTATTAGCGGAAAACAACTGCTGCACGTCTACAAAAGTTATTGCCGCTTCCCCTGGAGATGGTCCGTCAACTCGACAATGCTGTTTGTCATTTAGTGGTGGCTTTACGAAATTCCGGCATGAAACAGCGTGCTATTGCTCAGCAGTATGGCATCACTCAAGGTCAGGTGTCAAAGATCCTGAAACGAAATGCTCAGAGGGGTGTCCCTACTCCAATACCGATGTCAGGACGTCCCCACATAGCCACAAGGAGGGATGATTGCCAGCTGCACCGGTTAGTCCGCAATGGCCGTACCAAGTCAGCTAATCGGCTTAGGGCTGAGTGGCAGCAACTGACAAATGTGCCTGTATCCAGAAGGCTAGTCAACCAACGACTGGTTCAAGCAGGCTATCGTGCCAGGCATCCCCTGAGAAAGCCACGTCTGACCAGACAACACCACCAGCGCCGATTGCAGTGGGCCAGAGAGCACCGTCAATGGCAGCCAGGACACTGGAATCACGTGATCTTCAGTGACGAGTCTAGATTTCTGGTCTATCGTCAAGATGGCCATGTCCGAGTGTGCAGACAAGTGAATGAAGCCTACAACGAAGATTGTATAGTGCCAAGAGTCCAAGCTGGAGGTGGTGGGGTGACCGTTTGGGCTGCTTTTCATGCAGGGGGCAAAACTGACCTGGTTGTTCTGAATGGAAACCTGAACCAGTTCGAGCACAGGGCCATTCTGGAAGAAACATTGCTTCCATTTGTTCGTGCAGCCTTTCGAGGAAACTTTGTCTTCCAAGATGACAATGCACGGCCTCATCGTGCTCGCATGATCCAACACTTTCTTGCTGACCGTGGTGTAGAGTATATGGAGTGGCCTGCCATGTCCCCGGATATGAATCCAATCGAGAACTTGTGGGCAGAATTAACGTGTCAAATCGACAACTTGGACCAGCAGCCTGCCTCTGTGCATGAATTGCAGCAGCCTATTGTCACTGCATGGCAAGCGATTCCTGTCCAAACCTTGGCAAATCTCGTGAACAGCATGCCTCAACGTGTACGTGCTCTCCTGAATGCTCGTGGGGGTTACACGAAGTACTGAACTGTAATTTTACTGTCCGTAATCCCAGTCGTAATTTAACTTTTGTTTTTGTTAAAAAAAATTTGGGCTAATGTGCAAAATAAAGAGATACTTCTGGAAAACGCACAGAAGTTTAACACAGTACTGTCCGTGAATTGAGCTCGATATCAGTTTACATCACTTTCAAGGATCAATTTATTTGCTTCGAAATGTCAAATGTGGTTTATGTTTCTTTTAAAGGTCACATTAACAAAATCTAGAATAATTTCAACAGAATTCCAATGAACTTTTGGTTCTAAGTCATCTTGAAAAGTAAGTTCACCCCCACAAAAAAAATATTCCATATTAAATGCCAAGTCTGTATTTTCCTCGATGGGTTTGATGACCCAGGCGTTTGTTGATCCAATGCCCAAACGAAAATTAATGTTGCATATATATTGCATATGCTCTGTTGCATATTGCATATTGCTCTGATGTATATATCTGTGCAGTCTGTGTTGTCTTGTCTTGTCACTGAACTACTCCCTCAAACTTTTGTGAAATCGCACCAAACTTCTGGTATGCACCTATCTCTCCCGTGGGTATGTCCTAAGGGTATTTCTTTTGAAAAGTTTTGAAAAATATTTTAAATTTTTTTTTTAAATTTTTTTTTTTCAACTTAAATCTTCAACTTAAATTGTTTATAAAATTTAATATCACGTATATTACAAATGCATTTGTGCAATATAATTGTTTGTATTATGATTGATGTAAACCATGACAAAGCAGCAACTCAGGTACAGTCATCTATCTATATATTTACATATCTGGGCAGTGTCTGTGTTGTCACTGAACCACTCCCTCAAACTTTTGTTTCCGTGGTTGTGAAGTGTTTTTAATAACGTGGTGGGGAGGTGTTTTGAATTGCATGGCGGTGAGGTGTTTTGAATTGCGTGGTGGTGAGGTGTTTTGAATTACGTGGTGGTGAGGTGTTTTGAATTACGTGGTGGTGAGGTGTTTTGAATTACGTGGTGGTGAGGTGTTTTGAATTACGTGGTGGTGAGGTGTTTTGAATTACGTGGTGGTGAGGTGTTTTGAATTACGTGGTGGTGAGGTGTTTTGAATTACGTGGTGGTGAGGTGTTTTGAATTATGTGTGGTGAGGTGTAATCATCCCAAACTTCCAGTCTGCACTTACCTCTCCTGTATGTATGTACTGAGGGTTTTTTTTTTTTTTTTGTTAATATTTTTTCAACCTAAATTGCTTATAAAAATGTAATATCACAAACACTACACATAAATTTGTGCAAAATAATTTTGTATTATGATTGGTGTAAATCAGGACAAAACAGAAACTCAGGTACAGTCATTATCCTAAGCTAAAACAAGCCCGTCCCTCTGTAACGACGCTTGGCGAGGCGAGCGCAGCGAGCCGAGAGCAGCTAGTATATATATATATGGCAAGATATATATATTCAAGTAATGAACGGCGGTTGGGAATTATATCCAATAAGTCCATTTTATTGTTCTTCAACCTATAGTTTTGTCGTAAACACTCAACGTTTCAGCGAGCAACCTGGCATGCCCTGGGCCGTCACAAGCCTTTATCAAGAGTAATTCCCTTGTTTACCTCCTCCCAGATATACCTGGGAGAAGGGGGTGGGACTATTCTGTCAACCAATAACGATGAAATGGAAAACCAAATACTGCATTGGAGTCATCAGAAGGAACCAGAAGAAGTAAAGAGCAAAGATGGAGTCATGGATAGGATTTGGGTTTCAGCTGCTACTTCTCGACCATCAAACCCATCCAGGCACAGCCAAGTGAACCTTCCAGAAAATTTTCTCCAATAATTCGCTTCTAAGATAGATAAAGAAAGAGAGAAATGAAAAAGAAGCTAGCATTAGAATGAATAAAGAGAAATATGAAAAAGTAGAAAGAAATGCGAAAGGAATAAAGATTGGCAGGCTGACAGGTATTGAACAAAGATGAAACAAAGCCGTGTTGCGAGACCTCGTGACCATTGACCCGTGACAAGCTTGTGTTGCCAGTGTTTTGTGTGTGTTTGAGTGGTGTGTTGTGTTTGTGTTATCCTTGTCGCCTGTGTCGGTTATGTCCCACTTTGCCCTTGTCCTCCCCCCCCAGCATCGGTGTCTCTCGTTAATACAATCCCAGCACGGCTGTTAATACAACCCAGGAGGGCTTCAGTGGAAGGTTTCCTTCCATCAAATTTACCTGCAAGGAAAAACAAGATGGGTCGCTTCCGTTTCTGGACGCACATGATGACGAGGAACCCAAATGGAACCTTAAGTACCGCAATGTATAGGAAACGCACCCAGACAGACCGTTACCTCAATTTTACGTCTTGCCATTCAACGCACCACAAAAGAGCTGTGGTGAACACACTCGTAAAAAGGGCAAGGAATATACCGTCCACCTTGGAGGACAAAAGGAGAGAGATCACGCACCTCAAATGGGTATTGAAAGCCAATGGCTACCCAGACCACCTCTGCCCAAAAAAATGAAATGGTACTGGGAGCTCCAAGAACCCAGGACGTGCCACAGGAACCACCTAAGGGCTCCTGTGTGCTACCATTTGTGCCAGGAGTAGCCCAAAGGATTGGCAGGATTTTGAGAGTGGTCGGGGCGAGGGTTAACTACCAACCGATACACACCTTGAGACGTGCAATGACCGCACAGGTGTGTTATACACTATTCCATGCGACTGTGGTGCAGAATACATAGGTGAGACCAAGTTGTATCTGTTGTGTATTCCCTGCACCACTGTATACGTGATTCGGCAGGAGAATTTCTGTTGTTTTGTCATACCCCACCCACCGCACCTTTAACTTTTTATTGTTTCCGTCATTTTTAGGTCATTCTCATCTTCAGATCTTTTTTTTTGTTCTGCTTTGCACGGCTGGATTTATCTTGGCATGGATCACTTTTCAGTTGCAAAAGGGCATCTGTCTTTGTGAGCAAGGCAAAACAATTTTGGCATTGTCTCGTATCTTGGTGAAAAGTCATGTGCTTGTAATAATAGTTTCATTATTCCCACTTCATAAATCCCAGGGATCTGTTGGAAACAAAAACACCACAAACGTTCCAAGCAAATACTATCGAAATAGCAAAGTAATAAAATTATCAAAAGTGAAATGTTCCTTTGCTAGAAATAGCAAATTAATAAAAGTAATAAAATAAATAGCAAATTATATTTTTATATAATTATAATTATAATATTAATTCATCGTGATTATAATCAATTATAATTAATTATATAATTAATATATTATAATAAATAAATATATTATAATATATCATAATATAATAAATTATAATGTAATATATAATATAATAATATTATATATTATATATAATATATATATATATATATATATATATTATATATATTATTTTATATATATAATATATATATTATTATATATATATTATATATAATATATAATATAATAATATTATGTATAATAATATAATAATAATAAATATATTATAATAAATTATAATAAATTAATTATAATTATAATATAATATATACAGACTTGGCATTTAATATGGAATATTTTTTTTGTGGGGGTGAACTTACTTTTCAAGATGTCTTAGAACCAAAAGTTCATTGGAATTATGTTGAAATTTTTCTAGATTTTGTTAATGTGACCTTTAAAAGAAACAAAAACCACATTTGACATTTCGAAACAAATAAATTGATCCTTGAAAGTGATGTAAACTGATATCGAACTCAATTCATGGACAGTACTGTGTTAAACTTCTGTACGTTTTCCAGAAGTATCTCTTTATTTTGCACATTAGCCAAAATTTGTTTTAACAAAAACAAAAGTTAAATTACGACTGGGATTACGGACAGTGAAATTACAGTTCAGTACTTCGTGTAACCCCCACGAGCATTCAGGAGAGCACGTACACGTTGAGGCATGCCGTTCACGAGATTTGCCAAGGTTTGGACAGGAATCGCTTGCCATGCAGTGACAATAGCCTGCTGCAAGTCATGCACAGAGGTCGGCTGCTGGTCCAAGTGGTCGATTTGACGCGTTAATTCCGCCCACAAGTTCTCTATCGGATTCATATCTGGGGACATGGCAGGCCACTCCATATGCTCTACACCACGGTCAGCAAGAAAGTGTTGGATCATGCGAGCACGATGAGGCCGTGCATTGTCATCTTGGAAGACAAAGTTTCCTTGAAAGGCTGCACGAGCAAATGGAAGCAATGTTTCTTCCAGAATGGCCCTGTACTTGAACTGGTTCAGGTTTCCATTCAGAACAACCAGGTCAGTTTTGCCCCCTGCATGAAAGGCAGCCCAAACGGTTACCCCACCACCTCCAGCTTGGACTCTTGGCACTATACAATCTTTGTTGTAGGCTTCATGCACTTGTCTGCGCACTCGGACGCGGCCATCTTGACGATAGACCAGAAATCTAGACTCGTCACTGAAGATCAGGTGATTCCAGTGTCCTGGCTGCCATTGACGGTGCTCTCTGGCCCACTGCAATCGGCGCTGGTGGTGTTGTCTGGTCAGGCGTGGCTTTCTCAGGGGATGCCTGGCACGATAGCCTGCTTGAACCAGTCGTTGGTTGACTGGCCTTCTGGATACAGACACATTTGTCAGTTGCTGCCACTCAGCCCTAAGCCGATTAGCTGACTTGGTACGGCCATTGCGGACTAATCGGTGCAGCTGGCGATCATCCCTCCTTGTGGTTCTGCGGGGACGTCCTGGCCTCGGTATTGGTGTAGGGACACCCCTCTGAGCATTTCGTTTCAGGAATTATGACACCTGACCTTGAGTGATGCCATACTGCCTAGCAATAGCACGCTGTTTCATGCCGTAATTTCGTAAAGCCACCAATCCATGACAAACAGCATTGTCGAGTTGACGGACCATCTCCAGAGGAAGCGGCAGTAACTTTTGGAGACGTGCAGCAGTTGTTTTCCACTAATACAGAACGCAACAACCCTTGTATACCCGACTGTGAAGCCAATCATCAAATGCACCTGTCCGTACATTTTGCCACGCCACCTGTGATATAATCCTGTTGTTGACTTCTTGCTGCGACAGACAATCAGTGACATGGTTCTTTTAACAAATAAATCACCGAAGTGTAAAAGAAACTCACCAGATTGATATACTGAGTTAAGAAAATAAACCCGTCAAGAAAAAAAAAATATTCCATATTAAATGCCAAGTCTGTATTATAATTATATAAATAGCAAATTTTATTAAATAGCAAATTAATAAAAGTATCAAAAATTCAAACAATCCACAAGAATTATGATTGTTTTGAACGTTTCCGTGATTTCAAATTGTTGCAAATTTTCTCTTTTTTCTTTCTTTCTTTCTTTTTCTCTTTTTTCACAAGAAAAACATGCTTTACACATTTCCTTTAAACACAGAGCAAGTTTTATTGGTCATATAAAATGGAAATTATTTTCTTTTGACTTTCATTTGTAGCTTGTCACTTTCAACTGGTGTCAAGGCCGATTCTAATGTACTGTATATATGTAATTTTATTTTAACAAGATTGAGGCTCATGGAAGAGCAAGATAACAAAAGGTATGCATTGACAGATTGACAACAATTGGTTGCAATAAACGAATAAATACTCGAGCAGGAGAGACAGGAATGCAGGAAACACAGTAACTTGAAAGTAAGAGGGTTGGACGAGCTGGGATGAATGTGGGTAAAATCGGGGATAATATTAGATGGTGGTGCATTCCCTGGCCGAAGCCCCGGAGAAATAGTGGGAGGGGGTTACTGGAAGAACACATGGATTCTGGAGTTTTTGGGGATGGTCAGATGGCTAATAGAGCAGTGAGAGCGAGACCAGAGGAGAGGTTGTAAAAAAAAGCCAAAGGCCGCAGACCTCCCTGCGATGTGGTAGCATCAGACCTTGTGTTTCGGCTTCATTGAGGGAGATTCCAATAATGTTGAGAGCTTTCGATTCCACAGAATCCATTAGACGCATGTGTGTTGTTGGGGCTCAAGCTCATAAGGCAGTGTGGCTTCTCCATGAGCTCAAGATAAAGGATTTGTAGTCTTTAAGTAGTTGAGTGTTCAAGGAATGCTTTGAAGGATATGTCATACCCAGTGTGTGGGTGCATTAAGGGAACAGGTTTGCTATATGGCTGGCCCAGGAGAGGTCATGTCTGATGCTGAGGCCTAGAAGTTCGAGCGACTGAACCTTTTTCAGTGGTTAGCCATGAAAATAGGTAGGTGGGTTTTCCTTGACGATTCTACTGGAATGACGGGGTGAAACTGATATTTTCCAGGATTGAAGGACATGTTCCATTTATAAGACCAACATCTAATTAATTCCAGATAATCAGTGCAACACAGCAGCTCTCTGCCTTGTCAATGAAATCAGGGTACTTCACGACACAATGTTGAGTTATTTGCAAAAATGAAAGAGCGGATTTTGCAGCGAAATCATGGAGGTCGTTATGTAGAATGTAGGTGAAGACCAATACTGGGCCCAATAGCACGAGTACGTTAACTATCTTAGCCTTGGAACACGTTAGCTATCACTGCAAGAAAAGAGTAGTGGGTTCCATTGACAGCAACACTTTGACTGTTTTTTTTTTTTTTTTTTTGTATACAAGATCGAGGCTTGTGAAAGAGCTAACATTAATCACACAAAAAGTCAAACCGACACATAAAACATATAATAAGGGGAGCGGTAGACAAGATGTGGAGAGAGGGGGAAGGACACAAACAAAACATTTGAGAGCAGGGACATCGGGAGATCTGTGGGAGGGAGAGGGCTTGGGGGGGGGGGGGAGGTGGGAGATGTATAAAACATATGGACACTGCAAGGACTTCCAGGCAAGAAGTTGGAATTTCAAAAAAGTGGATCTGGGGTGAATTAGCGGGGGTAGAAAAGATCAAGGTTTTGGATGGGAGAAGATAAGAGATGGTGGTGAACAGCTGTTTGAAAGACCTGGAGGGAGGAGTGGGATTGAAGGGAGTGGGGGAGTTTGTTCCAGAGGCAGGTGAAAAGGGGAATGAAAGAGTGAAGGTGAGCAGAGAGCCGAGATTTCGGCAGTTTAACCATAAGAGGGTTGCTGGCAGATCTTGTGAGACCTGTAGGAATATTTGGGGGGACAGAGCACAGAGAGAGCTGGGGGAGCAAGGCCGGAGAGGAGTCGGTAAAAGACAAAGACCACCTACCTGCCTGCGATGAGTGAGTGAAAGGCCCTCGGAGGTTAGCTTCATCCAATTGATTCCAATGATTCTGAAAGCTTTGGTTTCAACAGCGTGAAGCCGAGCTATGTGTGAGGCAGGAGCACCAGCCCAAAGGGGAGAACAGTATTCCATTGAGCTGCGGATGAAAGCTTTGTATGTGGTGAGGAGCGCAGGTGTGCCAAGGAAGGACTTCGCACGACGGAGGATGCCCAGTCAACGACTGGCTTTGGAGGCCAGCTTGGAAATGTAGTTTTCCCAGGAAAGACCATGGCAGATAGTGAGACCCAAAATCTTGAGCGACAGAACTTCTTGGAGAGGATTGTTGAGAAAGTAGATGGGAGGGTTTTCCAGTCGGTCATTTCGGAGAGACATTGTAAGAGTGTGAGATTTGTCAGGATTGAAAGACATGTTCCACTTGTTTGACCAGTCTGTGATTTTTGTCCAGGTCTGCAGAGAGTGAGGAGGCTGCAGACTGCCGATCTGAGGGATGAGGAATGGAGCAGCAGAGAGTGGAGTCACCCGCAAAGAGATAGAGAGGATTTTCCAGAGAGTCGGAGAGAGAGATTATTGATGAAGACCAGAAAAAGCACTGGGCCTAGAACGCTGCCTTGGGGAACTGCAGCCTGAACAGGAAGTGGAGATGAGAGAAATCCATTCAGGGCCACACATTGACTACGACCAGAGAGGAAGTCCGCAAGCCATGCGTGGAGATTTGCATGGATAGCATAGGAGGAGAGTTTGGTGAGCAGTGCTGGGTGCCAGACCGTTTCGAAGGCACGTGATATGTCAAGGGAGACGGCTCTGATTTCCTGTTTGGCATTGAGGACCTCCATCCATTGTTGAGACAGCAGAAGCAGGATGTCCAGAGTAGAATGACCTGGTCTGAATCCAAGTTGATGATCGGAGATCAAGCCATTGGAGAAGAGGAAGGATTTGATATCCGGAGCAATGATGGATTCCATGACTTTGCTGATAATTGGGAGCAGGCTGATTGGTCTGTAGTTGCAAGGATCTGTTTTTGCACCTTTTTTGTGTAAAGCGATAATGTTTGCTGATTTCCAAGATGCTGGCAGATGACCTTGAGCAAAAGAGAGGGTGAAAAGAACAGAGAGAGGGTGAGATAGAGATCCATTTTGTCCTTCATCTTGTCCTTCCCCCTTTATGAAATTGGGAATGAAGGTTGCCTTGTGTATCACAGGCAGCAAGCTTGGCAATCAGAGCAGATTGTTAAACTTTGTCAAATGCTCAAGATTTGTCCACAGAGACATATTCCTGACCTCTTGTTTGAGATTTCGGACTTTCAACCTTCGCTGCACCATTTCGTTTGGAGCCTGTGGCTGTTGGTTGCTTCATTGCTGGGAGCGCAAACTATACCGCTGATGCAGTCTCCCCCTTCCCCCCCCTGTTTACAGTAAGCTGGTACTCTTTTTTGCCGACCTCAGAAGAATGGCAGGCTGTCAGGCCAGCACCAGGCCTTTTGAGCCTTCGCTGAGAGAGGAGCAGTAGGTTGTCCATAGTTGATCGACTGGGATGGAATCCAAACTGATGGTCAGAGATCAGGATGTTTGGAAACAGGAAAGACTTGACATCAGTGGCCAAGATGGATTCCTTGGCTTTGCTTATAATTGGAAGTAAGCTTATGGCCTGTAGTTGATCGGATTTATTTTTGCTCCCTTCTTGTGGATGGGAATGATACAGTATCTGTTGACTTGCAGGCAGTTGGGAGGCGGATGAAGGAGTATAGGCCAAACAGAGGCTGAACCACCATATCAGTAATATTTCTCGCTTTTCACCTTGAGAAACAAAATCGTTCATCCATCAGTTTCTATTTGAATATTATTTTGATCTGTTTTCGACTATTTTGCTGGTGTTTGAGTTTGTGAGGCCATACACCACCAAATTATGCTGATTATTTATTTTATGAAACTTTCCGCCTTTTTTACAGCGTTTACGCATGAATAAAACTCTTGATGGAATATAACTTTTTCCCTTCCTTTCCCGGAGGACGATCTTGACATTGATCGATGCCGATTTGTCGAAAGCAAAGATGACTTTGCCATTTTTAAAGTCCACAGATGAAGAACAGAAATGAAAAGTATTCTTTGACTTGCTTGGATGCAGCTGGTACAGGAATATGTATTTAATATATCACTTTCACTTTTTAAATTGAGAACTAGAAAAAGATTGTAGTAAACAAAGCTGGAAGTATATTAGAATGATGGTCAATTAAGCTGGCTATACAATTGATTGGTAGGAAATCAACAAGTTTTCCAAACTACATTTTGTTGCATTACCTTAGCTAGCGTGATTCGGCGCGCGTCGTTTCAGAGGGATAGGCATCTCTGACCATTTCGGTGTCTTTTGGGTCTTCAGGGTCTTCATGATGTTTTGGGTCTTCAGGGCCATTTGTGTCTTCAGGGTATTTTGGATCCTCCGGGCTTTTAAGGGTATTTTGGGCCTTTAAGGGTATATTAGGTCTTCTGGGGTCTTGGTAGTTTTAAGGGTCTTGGGGGGCTTAAATGGTCGTCAAAGGTCTGATGGGTGTCAGCAGTCTAAACGTAAATTAAGAGTTCACTGACTGTGTTTTGGGTGTTAATTTTATTTTGAAGAAGAAGAAGACGTTTTGGTCGCATATAAACATACATAACCATATACTTTGCTCTATTATATAATACTAGCCGAAACCCGTGGAACATCCACGGAAGGGAGGACGTGGTGTATAGATAGAGTGTACCATTATGGATGGCATAGGGGATTTGCTTGTCCGAGTAAGAGTTAGGAAGAAAGATGAGAATGAAGAGTGCGTATATGAACAACGACCGCCGACACCGGCACAAATGCATGCTCTGGATTGTCCACTCAGTGGCCGGCTTGCTTTCGCCTTCGCCTGTCCAATCAGCGGACGGCTTGCTTCGCCTTCGCCCAGCAGACGCCAATACGATGGCGTCGTAAGATGGCGTCGTATCGGCAGTTAATCGGATGCTTTTGGGCCCCAACGTCGGCGAATTCAGATTTTTCGAGTATGGCTGTATGTGATAAACAAAGAGCGCGGTTCGTAGATCGTAAATCCATTAGTGCCGTGGGCATCGGGTCACTGGGTGCGGCGTAAAAGGGATAACAAAGTCGAGTCCTTACGCTATTATTATATAGATAAGATGTGGTGTGATAATATTTTATCCAAGTATCATTTCCGGTCATTTTCACCAAACGAATGTCTGTCTTCCTGACCATTGAATTTTTTTTGTGAAATTGTTCATCAATTGATGATGTTCCTGCTTCAAGTTTCCCATCGCTTGACTTTGGAATGTCCCTTATATCAGAGCTGATTTACCAATATTCGTCGTTGGCCCAATATTGGCAAATTGAGTTCTGTGCATTGTTCCTGCTTGTGTAGCTATGATTCAATATGGAACAAATTATTTAATATATCCGACTTGTTTGGTTTATTTCATTATATCGGTCTCGAGTGTTCATTTTTGAAGTTAGATTTTGCAGCCGAGGAAAAGATTACGAGTGTTGGGGGAATTTTACCTGCTTCGGGATATTCTAGGTTGTTGTAACAAGCATTTTCAGGCAACACCTGGATATAGATATCTCGCATTTGCAACAAGTTTCCGGGTTGAGACATTTTCCGGAGTGCTCATAAGTCATAAGCTGATTGCATAAAATTATAAATGGTAAAGAAGAGCCAGTTATCATTTGCTGGTATGTTTGAGCATCGCTTGCTTTATCCATTCAATGATCTCGTTTGGACTAGGCCTGACTTCCAGTAGGACATCGTCAAATTAAACAACCTTGTTTTTGGAACACCAACGCTCTGTCGACAGGTGTGTGCTACCTCGGTTCTTCCTCCATTTTTATTCTCGCCCCAAACAGGTTGTCACACTACTGTAACGCCCCTGCCTATAATCTATACTTCTTTGTATATGTGTGTCTCTGCGTATATATATATATATATATATATATATATATATATATATATATATATATATATATATATACATAAAGCGCGGCGTTACGCGCGCTGCTTGTGAGCAAGGAGGAAGCGGACAAGCGGTAACATATAAACGTCTTTATTGTAAGACTACACTGTAACACTGAACTCCTCCGGGCTGGTCGCCCGGTGTATATCATGAGGCCACGCCTACCCCTCGGGCGTGGCCACCGCCCACTTGGTGCGTGGAATGATGTCACCACGCCAGTGGGCTTTTGTGTCCGCCACATACATATATATATATATATATATATATATATATATATACATACATATATATACATATATATATATATACATACATATATATACATATATATATATATATATATACATATATATATATATATATATATATATATATATATACATATATATATATATACATATATATATATATATACTGTATATACATATATATATACATACATATATATATATATGTATATATATATATATATATATATATATATATATATATATATATATATATATATATATATATACTGTATATATATATATATATATATATATATATATAATTTCTCTACAACCGCATGTCCAATCAATGCAAAGATGTAAACATAGGAGGGACTCCCCATGGAGAATGCTTAAATGATAACTCTGACGTCATAGGTCACATGGTATGGTGCTATATTGGATTAAAGGGAAAAAAATGGATAACTTCACTGAAACCGCTCATCAAAAAAAATGATGCTTAGCTTGTGTGATCAACTCCCCTCAGTGGTGAAGTGGTATTCCAGCATATTTATTATTTTTGTATACTAAGTCGAGTGCAAGAGATAACGCATAAAACATATAATAAAGGGAGCGGGAGACAAGATGGGAGAGAGAGGGAAGCACACAAGTACAACAGTATAGAAGAGGGACATCGGGAGATCTGTGGGAGGGAGAGGGCTTGGGGGGGGGGCAGGGGAAGGGGATGGGGGGAGGGGGGTGGGAGAGGTAAAAAAAAACAACACATAGACACACAAAGGACTTCCAGGAAAGAAGTCGATATTTCAAAAAAGTGGATCTGGGGTGAATTAACGGGGATAGAAAAGATCATGGTTTTGGATGGGGGAAGATAAGAGATGGTGGGGAACAGCTGCTTTAAAGATCTGGAGGGAGGAGTGGGATTGAAGAGAGTGAGGGAGTTTGTTCCAGAGGCGGGAGTAAAGAGGAATGAAAGAGTGAAGGTGAGCAGAGAGTCTTGATTTTAGCAGTTTCGCCATAAGAGGGTTGCAGGCAGGTCTTGTGCGACCTGTAGGAATATTTGGGGGACAGCGCACAGACAGGGCTGGGGGAGCAAGGCCGGATAGGAGTCGGTAGAAGACAGAAAGACCAGTATGAGGTTTCAGAGTGAAAGACCCTCGGAGTTACCATTTATAGTTACCCTTTATAATGATCCTTTAGAACCCATTAGCATTAAACACTGTGGGTGGAAGGGTTCTTCTTCATTTGTATGGACAGACGGCCATAGCCAAATATTGAAGTGGTTTCACTGCTTAAAAATTATATCACTCCTCTCTCTGCGTACATACCATGGACAAGATTCCGTACAATTTGCTAAAGTCCTGCTAAACTGCAGGTTCATGTTCCGATTCATGTTCTAGTGTTCAAAATATGACATTAAATTTGAATTAAGTATTTCCTCGATCATGGACTGACGTCTGTAGACAGACAGACAGACAGACATACAGACAAAGTGAACCAATCACTTAACCCTACTTTTTTCTTCGCACTCGTGGGGTAAAACGATGTACGGATGGACCTTACCTACTTTCATGTAACCATCCCTACCTTGTTTGTTTCCATTTTGGCCATGCAATCCAGATATCCTTTTTCAAAATGCTTTTTAGGTCATCTCATCTCGATTCTCGAAGAGATGACTTCATAAAATGGGTCTTGATGTCCGTCTGTCCCTCCGTCTGTCCTTTGACTTTTTGCTATTTTTGCTACTCCTCCCTTATCACCCAACCGATTGTTCTGAAACTTGACACATGATTACAAGAGAGTATCTGGCACAATCCCTCTGCTTCAACTTATCGAATTGGGATCATGGGGGCTCCCGGGGGGCGTGGGGGGGGGGTCGGATTCAACTTTTCGGATTGGGATCATGGGGGTCCTGGGGGCGGTTTGGGGAGATGCGGGGGGGGGGGGGGGGTGGTAGGGGGAGTTTCCTCCCTGAAACTTCGGATCCCTACTCCCTTATCACCCAACAGATTGCTCTGAAACTTGACACATGATTACAAGATAGTATCCGGCACAATCCCTCTGCTTCAACTTATCGAATTGGGATCATGGGGGCTCCCGGGGGGCGTGGGGGGGGAGGTCGGATTCAACTTTTCGGATTGGGATCATGGGGGTCCTGGGGGCGGTTTGGGGAGATGCGGGGGGGGGGGGGGGGGGGTGGTAGGGGGAGTTTCCTCCCTGAAACTTCGGATCCCTACTCCCTTATCACCCAACAGATTGCTCTGAAACTTGACACATGATTACAAGATAGTATCCGGCACAATCCCTTGGCTTCGATATTTCGTTTTAGGATCATGGCGGTCTCGGAGGGCGGTGGGAGGGGGGAGGGGGGGAGGAACTCCCTGAAACTTCGGATCCCTACTCCTCTCTTATTTACTAACCGATTGCTCTGAAACCTGATACTGGTCCGCAGGATTGCTCGGTCTTAGATGTTTAGATTTCGTATCAGGGGGGCTCCAGGTTGATCCCCCCAAATCAGCAGAGGGCTGAGCTTCAACCTGAAGATATGACCGTTAGCGCATTCTGGGCTATTTATTGTACTTGTAAACATTAATAATTAATTAAAATGAACACACTGCAAAAGCAAAAGCATTTCAAGTCATAAATATACCATCCACTTAATGTGACATAAAACATTTAAAGTGGTCACACATCGTAAAAAGTGTAAACCTGGTGGGGTGTGGGCGCAGGTATATGTATTGCCAGGTGCTCGTGAATTACAGGCCCTGTGTTACCAACCACTAGTTTAGAGAACGGCAATCTGCAACTCTCTCAGTGCTGAATGTCTAAATAATTTCAGGGAAGCCTCAAACACATGTAACGATGTTTGGGTCTGATACTGCGCACAACACAGCACTGTCAAGGTAGTAAAGGCAGGATGAGCATTCAAACTTGCAACATCATATTATCTACTTACAACATTTGATAGATCAATAGTATCGTATCACCATGTGATGAACTGTAAAACTGCAGCCTGATCTGCCAAGTAAATATAAACGTTTCATGTTTGTAAACATGCAGCAAACGCACACAGGGATTGAAGCAGACAGTAAGTACGTTTTCCGCATTAGCTCGCAGCTTTTTGGAGTCCAAGACTGCCTGGAATACATGATCTCCAGGCTGCCATGAGCACCTAATATTGGGCTGTGATCTTGGCATCGCTTTCAATGTAATTGCGAAACGGAACCACAATCACGCGTGGAAGAATCATTCCATCACAAAGTGATGCGGCTTTTGCTGCCAAGGCAATAACACTCCTTCCAATTTGGAATGTGGGTTAGCTGGACGGACTGGGGCTGCGTTTTAACATCCAATCAGGTTCGGATTCGTCGTCATTCATTCACCACTTGTGCCTTTCATCACTACAAAGCAATGATTGTCAAAAGGCCACGTTGATCACCCAGATAATATGCACCAGGACTGCAGGTAGGCAGAGGCGAGCTCGTCTGGGGCAGGTACAAAATGAGATTGCATACCTGTTTATATAAATGCTGCACCTTGCTCTGTATTCATGTTAGCAAACCTTGATTTATTTTTTCTTTTTAAGCGCACGCATCTCTGTACCCAACAAGTATCCTCGTTGGGTGAGGCGACCGTCTTGCTGTTTCTGTTGTGAGTACTTTATCTCAGGCGAACAGGCTGCCAAGCAAATGTTAGGACATTATTTACGAGTTGATGGATCCTGCTGCTGCAATATCATCAAAAAGGCATCTCTGTCCACTAAAGGGCTGATCTGGATAAACTGGCAAATAGGCGTGGGAAAGGAGGGCCTTGGATGTGTGAGAAACCAGCAGAACCTTCTTTAATCTTCTTCCCACCCTGGTGCTCATGACACCTGTTGCTGTCTCGACTGCTCGCGCAGCCATAATATAAGGGATCGGCAATGCTCGAGCATCTTGTGTGTACACGGCACACGTTTTGTGTCATTGACCTCCATGAAGTTGGCATACCTTTTGCAAGATTTTTTTTTCGAGTTCTCAAACCACTGAGATCAGGTTTTCACTGCAAGATGTGTGTGCTGAGTTAGTGAACACAAAGGGACGTCTGTTTCTGATAGATAAGCCTTTGGACGAGAAACGCTGCAACAATCCAGCGAAATGAAAAAGTCTCAACAAGTATCCTCGCTTTCTAATTGAGCCATCTGGAGATGTAATCATCGTGCTGGCAAAGTCGTGGGCGAGTGGACACTGTCCAGAGGTTCCTCCACAGGCTCCGCATGCATTGTTGAAACTTGCTTTGGACTTTGCCAGAACCTCTCGGTCTCCGATGGAACCTTTGGCACATGAGAATCACATATCTGTTCCAAAAGAACATATTCTGGAAAGAGACCGAGCACACAAACAGCTCCATGGAGAGATTCACACAAAACATGCACGTTGTGCGTGGTCCAGACACAATTCTACAGGATGTACTGTAACCAAGCACACAATGGGTTGATGTTTCATATAAAACATTTGTCATTGATCGGACGTTTTTACACACTTGTTAAAATGATATCTGTGTTTGCCAAAAGGAGCTTTCTGTGAAAGCCAGCTAACATGGACGTGAGTGATTGTGGCCTGTTACCATCCTATGCTCCTTTGGCTATCTTGTGTGCTACCTCAGCAAGCTTTCGATTGAGAAATGCGCTGTAATACAAAGGTAATCTTGGCTTCATAAATACCTAGAGTGAAGTCGATGATGACGCACCATCGAATATCCCCACGCTTCACACCTAAAGCAAAGTTGAAAGATGGCAAAAAGTTGCACCAGGAATGACCAAATATAAATTTTTTAGTTTAAAAATCTGCTGTTTTGACCCCTGTGACCTCAGTCCCACACCAAGGGCCGTGGTTCTTAACCTGGGTTCGACCGAACCCCAGGGGTTCAGTGAGCCAGCCTCAGGGGTTCGGCGGAGGGCCTCCGAAACGTGAAACGCATTGCAATTTGTATTTTTTTTGTTTTTAGTTTTGTATCAATTTTTAATCTATGTGTAATTACGCTTATTATATTAATATTATTATTATTTTGCTATGTATGTTACGAACGAATGGAAATGTTATTTGTAATTGTATTCCCATCCCATTCATGGTTTCTCTGGTCTGTGTTTAAGATAAGTTGTTTCACACTGACTGTAGTAAGTTGAATCAATGAGCAACTTGCTAATTATTCTGTTGATGGTGCTTACTTGCTTACTTACTTACTGGATTTTGGACTTTGCAGGTGTTCGGAAATTCCAGTGAATAGCCTCGATTAGCTTGCCGTGTGCCGTGCGTCATTGGTCGCGCCTTACTTTGGAGTTACTGATTAATTGAAAAGTAAGTTGGAAATGTTTGTGGATATGCAGGGTGGGTTCAGAGTTATATTAAAGTCAAAAGTGGATGGTGATTATAAAATGATTGAATTACTCAGAAAATTAGGTGGAGGTGATATAACTCCTTTCGTCGCAATTCAAAACTAACAATTCGCAGTTTTCTATGTTATATTATAATGGGATTTGAGGTGACATAGAGTTGAGTAGATAATAAATCCCGTCATCGTAACTATAAGTTATGTTTTCTTCGTTAAAATTTCTCAGTTTTCAGAGGGGTACTGATTATATTTAAGCATGTTCCTTTTTTAATTTTTGTCATATAATTATTTGCCCAAACTCAATTAAGATCAGTTTGTTACTATTTTTTTTTTTTGCAGTATGTTGAGCAAAAAAATGAAGTGGTCGGAGGATTACGTGCGGTACGGGTTCACGTGTTTGAAAGAACGGGACGGACGTCAGCGTCCTCAATGCATGCTTTGCAATGTCAAGTTGAGCAACTCCAGCCTAGCACCAGCAAAATTATGGAAACACTTCAAAAAACTGCATGGCGAGGGGCAGTACAAAGACGCAACGCTGGATGATTTCAAATTGAAGAGAGTCCGATTTGACGCAAGTGCTACCTTGCCCACTCTCGGCTTCGTTCCCATTGACAAACCGATCCTCACCGCGTCGTATGAAGTTGCGTACCTGATCGCAAAGCAGGGCAAACCGCACACCGTTGGCGAGACACTCATCAAACCGGCCGCGTTGAAGATGGCCAACATCATGCTGGGAAAAGCTGCTGAAAACAAGTTGTCTCTCGTTCCACTCTCAAATGACACCATCAGATGCAGAATCGACGACATGAGCGACGACATCCTCGCCCAGGTAGTTGCAGATTTAGTCGCGAGCCCAACGAAATTCAGCCTTCAACTCGACGAGACCACCGACGTTTCGAATTTGAGCCAGCTCATCTTATTTGTGCGTTATGTCAAAGGAGACGAGATCAAGGAAGACTTTCTGTTCTGCAAGCCTCTTACAACAACGACGAAGGCAGCTGACGTGAAGAAGCTTGTGGACGACTTCCTCAGAAGCAACGGCCTCTCGTGGAACATGGTGTCTGCAGTTTGCTCGGACGGAGCTCCAGCCATGCTGGGATGCAACTCCGGTTTTGGAGCGCTGGTGAAGGCCGATGCACCACACATCATCGTCACGCACTGCGTCCTGCACAGACACGCGCTGGCATCAAAAACCCTGCCTCCAAAACTGGCCAATGTTCTGAAAATCGTCGTTGAAACTGTGAATTACATGCGAAGCTGTGCTCTGAATCATCGCATCTTCAAAGAGCTGTGCAATGAAATCGGCTCTGAATTCGAAGTCCTTCTCTACCACTCTAACGTTCGATGGTTATCACGAGGGAAGGTAGTGAGCCGTGTTTTTGCCTTGCGTGTAGAATTAGCCCTGTTTTTGCGAGAACAGCAGCATTGACATGCAACGCACTTCCAAGAGTCAGAGTTCATCCTCGCCTTGGCGTAATTGGCTGATATCTTCGACGCACTCAATCATCTCAATTGCCAGATGGAGGGCGGTGGAGTGAATGTCATCAAATCTGAAGAAAAGCTGAGCATTTTCCGAAAGAAGTTACCGTTGTGGAGGCGGCGAACAGAGAACGACAACTTTTTTTTGTTGTTGTTGTTGTATACAAGATCGAGGCTCGTGAAAGAGCTAACATGAATCACACAAAAAGTCAAACCGACACATAAAACACAAAAAATAAGGGGAGCGGTAGACAAGATGGGGAGAGAGGGGAAAGGACACAAACACAACATTGGAGAGCAAAGACATCGAGAGAACTGTGGGAGGGAGAGGGCTTGGGGGGGAGGTGGGAGAGGTATAAAACATATGGACACTGCAAGCACTTCCAGGAAAGAAGTTGGAATTTCGAAAAAGTGTATCTGGGGTGAATTAGCGGGGGGAGAAAAGATCAAGGTTTTGGATGGGGGAAGATAAGAGATGGTGGTGAACAGATGTTTTAAAGACCTGGAGGGAGGAGTGGGATTGAAGGGAGTGGGGGAGTTTGTTCCAGAGGCAGGAGAAAAGGGGAATGAAAGAGTGAAGGTGAGCAGAGAGCCTAGATTTTGGCAGTTTAACCATAAGAGGGTTGCAGGCAGATCTTGTGCGACCTGAAGGAATATTGGGGGGGACAGAGCACAGAGAGAGCTGGGGGAGCAAGGCCGGAGAGGAGTCGGTAGAAGACAGAAAGACCACCAACCTGCCTGCGGTGAGTGAGTGAAAGGCCCTCGGAGTTAACTTTATCGCAGGAGATTCCAATGATTCTGAAAGCTTTGGTTTCAACAGCGTGAAGCCGAGCTAGGTGTGAGGCAGGAGCACCAGCCCACAGGGGGGGAACAGTATTCCATTGAGCTGGAGATGAAAGCCTTGCATGTGGTGAGGAGCTCAGGTGTGCCAAGGAAGGACTTCGCACGACGGAGGTTGCCCAGTCGGCGACTGGCTTTAGAGGCCAGCTTGGAAATGTGGTTTTCCCAAGAAAGATCATGGCAGATAGTGAGACCCAAAAGCTTGAGCGACAGAACTTCTTGGAGAGGATTGTTGAGAAAGTAGATGGGAGGGTTTTCCAGTCAGTCCTTTCGGAGAGACATTGTAAGAGTGTGAGATTTGTCAGGATTGAAAGACATGTTCCACTTGTTTGACGAGTCTGTGATTTTGTCCAGGTCTGCAGAGAGTTAGGAGGCTGCAGACTGCCGATCTGAGGGATGAGGAATGGAGCGGCAGATATTGGAGTCATCAGCAAAGAGATAGAGAGGATTTTCCAGAGAGTCGGAGAGATCATTGATGAAGACCAGAAATAGCACAGGGCCCAGAACACTACCTTGGGGAACTCCAGCCAGAACAGGAAGGGGAGATGAGAGAAATCCATTCAGGGCCACACGTTGCCTACGACCAGAGAGGAAGTCCGCAAGCCATGAGTGGAGATTTCCATGGATACCATAGGAGGAGAGTTTGGTGAGCAGAGCTGGGTGCCAGACCGTATCGAAGGCACGTGATATGTCAAGTGAGACAGCTCTGATTTCCTGTTTGGCATTGAGGACCTCCATCCATTTTTGAGACAGCAGAAGCAACATGTCCAGAGTATAATGACCTGGTCTGAATCCAAATTGATGATCAGAGATCAGGCCATTGGAGAAGAGGAAGGATTTGATATCCGAAGCAATGATGGATTCCATGACTTTGCTGATAAAATTGGAAGCAGGCTGATTGGTCTGTAGTTGCAAGGATCTGTTTTTGCACCTTTTTTGTGTAAAGTGGAAATGTTTGCTGATTTCCAAGATGCTGGCAGATGACCTTGAGCAAAAGAGAGGGTGAAAAGAACAGAGAGAGGGTGAGATAGAGCGGCAGAGCAGGATTTTAGGACCCGTGGGCTGATGCCGTCTGGTCCAGTTGCAGAATCAGAGTCGAGGTTTGACAAATACTTATCCACCTTGTCAGGAGAGAAGGACACAGAGTCCAGGAGCAGTTGGGTTCGACTGGGAAAGGTGGGAACAGAGAGAGATGGGTTTGGGACACAAGATTTTGAGGCAAACATAGAGTTGAGGCTTTCGGCTTTGTCATGTGCGGTGTCAACTGTGTAGCCATTTGAGGTAAGGGAGGGAACAAACACCAGAAACGGATTTGATCAGACGCCACCAGGATTTGGAGGAAGGAGACAGGTTTGAGAGTTCAATCTTGAGTGTGGAGAGATTGTGCTTCCTGGCTCTCCTGAGGGTAGACACACACTTGTTCCAAGCTTGGTGGAAGGAACTGAGATTGCCTTCAGTTGGATTTGCCTTCCAAGAGGCAAAGGCAAGTTGTTTCAGTGCAACTGCCTCACCACAAGATTCAGTGTACCATGGACGGGAGGAAGGGTAAGACAACTGAAGACGAGATGGGATAAATCTGTGCATGAGAGAGAGCAGTTTGCTTTGGAAGAATTCCCAGGAAGAATTGATGTCAGAGGCAGTGGAGATGGGAGACCAGTCCAGATGATTGATGGCTGCTTGAAGACCATGCCAGTTGGCCTGAGTGAAATGCCAGACTCGTTGGCGCTGAGGAGGCTCTCTGAGAATGGCCAGAGAGATGTCCACTTTAATAAGCACATGATCAGAATAACCGATTGGAGCAGAAAAAGAGCAGCAGACATTTGCAGGGAAGTTAGTCATAACCAAGTCCAGAAGAGAAGATACTCCATTGACTGAGATCTAGGTCGGGAAATTGACAGATTGTGTCAGTCCCAATGAGTCGCAGAAGTCCTTTGCTGAGGTGCCATGGCTGGTGAGAGAGGTACCCACACCCAGCCAGCAGGCATGATGACAGTTGAAGTCGCCACATATGAGGAAGAGAGAGTTTGGATGAGTTGATAGAAGTTGGTCCATGTTGTCCGACAGCGAAATGTAAATGGAGTCATCACTGTTTGGAGGACGGTACATAACACATATGAACAAAAGGATGGGAGCGGAGAGGAAGCTGTAGCCAGAGGTACTCCTGGGGGTGGGGTGGAGAGAGGGCAGTGCAAGGAGAGTGAGGAAGAGAGTTTTTGATAAAGATTGCTGCTCTACCAGTTGCTGCTCGAAAGGAGGGGCCAGTTAAGGGATTTACTCCAGGAAAAGGCAGCAGGTACACTCGTAAGACTGAGAATACAGAACATAAAAGTTTTGGATATGCCAAGCAAGTCGTTCTTTCAGTTCGAAAGTGTAAACAAGCCATCACGGCTTATATCTTCTGTTTTAGACCCAAGAGGGAATATTCTTAATAATCCGAATGATGTAAGATTGCATATAATTGATTTCTTTTCGGATCTCTTTGAAAACAAAACTGTTTCTCATGAAATGATGAATCGCTTAACTTCTCACTTCCCGTCCCTAACTGAAGCTCAGCATCTGGACCTGGATGTTCCTATTACCCTTCTGGAGCTAATCCATGCACTTGCTGAGATGGATTCTGGAAAGGCCCTAGGTATAGATGGCTTGCCCGCTGAATTTTTTCCAGCATTTTGTGACCTTTTGGGCCCGGAGCTGCTCAATGTTCTGGATGCATCCCTTCTGTCCGGAGAAATGCCGCTCAGCTTCAGAAGAGCAGTAGTGCGCCGACTACCAAAGACTGGTGATCTCCGCCAGGTGAAATATTGGCGACCAATTTCATTATTGTGCACGGACTATAAACTGTTTTCCAAGGGACTCACAAACCAGTTAAAGAAGGTCATCGGTGATCTGGTTTTAACTGACCAGAGTTGTGCAATTCCAGGCAGATCCATCTACGACAACATATTTTTAATCAGACATCTGATAGATGGTCAATGTGTTAAAGATGATTTTGGAATGGTCTGTCTTGATCTCGAAAAAGCTTTCGATAGTATTGACCACAAGTTTATTGACCGCCGCCACAATGACTTTCGAAGAATAGACCGGAAGCAACCACACACTATGGCGCCATAGCAGGCAAACATCGATCAGGCAGGCTGAGAGCCACGGCCAGGAGTACTCATGATTGACAGGGGGGGAGGGCGAGTTGGAGGCAGGTCGCTGATTGGAGGGTAGGGAAGATGAAGGACGTGCCACACAATGACGTAACACCAAAGGTGAGAGACGCTTGGCCAATCAGTGCAGAGGGCGCAACCGAGCTACCAACAAGCGACACGCTGATTGGACGAAAAAGACCAGGACATGAGGAAGGTGCGAAAAGCCGCAAGGAAACGACGCACTGATTGGCAGAGATAGGGAGCTGACATCAGAAGACGATCAGTTAAACCTCTCGCTCGCCGACATTTTCTCTCTTCCCTCTTCGCCTCTGCCTCTTCACCTTTTCCTACCTCTTCCTGCCTTCCCGCGTTGGAGACATCTGTGGAAAGCTATGCAACGAATTTGAAATAGAGCATAGAAAAGGCTCTTGAGTTTGCGAGGAAGCAAATTGCCTTGGCTTCCTCGCATATGAAAGTGCAGTATGACGCTCGGGCACACACACCTTGGTTCCTTCCTGGAGACCTTATTTGGATCTACTGGCCCCAGAGGAGGAAGGGGGTGTGTCCAAAACTCACCTCACCCTGGAAGGGCCCCGGGGTGGTGCTTCGGCAGGTGACTGATGTGGTGTTCAAAATTCAGATGGGCCTGCCTGCCCTTCCACAGATAGTTCACGGGGATAGATTGAGCTCCTACTCCTACATGGGTCGGGAGGCTCGTGGGTGGATTGGAAGGGTGAGGGGGAAATTTGGTGTGGTGGATGGCACTCTTGGACCCGACCAACCTATAACTACCTGCACTTGAGGTAAGTGTTTGGATGTGTACTGTCCCAGGCTTCAGGACTTGCTTATGTAAATTGGGACATGTAATTTGGAGTTGTGGGCGGGTCAGAGTGATGACATGGCCAGTGAAGGGGGGGGGGGGTGGTGAATGTGTGCCACACAGTGTCTTGTGGGTGGCGTTTGTTTATGTGTTGAGGTGATATGTTTTTATATGGTCGTGAGTTTGGAAATGGAAATATGAGTGACTGTGATAATTGAAATGTGTTGGTTAAATGTGAATATGGGATTTCACATAATGACAGGCCATGGCAACTCTTTGTACCATCTCATGGAAATATGTGTTGATAATTGAATGGCAGCAGGGGAGGAAATGTGTTTTGGGGATTTTGTGGGTGGGGAAGGTGAGCGTGTCCGCAGGTACGGATCAAGCTCTAAGGAGCGATGACTGTGACCCCCCCCCGCCCCCCTCTGCGGCAATTACCCCTGATAGCCAGTGGTGACTGGAAATTGGAGCCCGTTGGTGGAGGGTCTGTTTGGGCGCCTTGGGGTGGAAGACTCCCGGCAACCCATGTAGCTGCGCGGAAGCAGGAGGCAACAGAGCCTGGAGTGTGGAGACCCCCACCGGCAGGTGAAGGCAGAAAGGGTTGTTTGACTGTCACGGGGCCAAGAGGTAAAGGGGGGGGGGGGGGCAATGAATTTGTAAGTCAAGTGAAGTGACTTGTGTTTGGACTGCGGGCACCACAGCCTGAAGCGCCCCACCATCTTCATTGTGCGGTACCTCCCCGCTGCCTAGTTGAGAGAAACAAACACACATATGAATATGACATCTATGCCATGGTCCTGCAGGGGGGTGAAAGAAGTGCTTGGTAGTGATTTAGTGTTGTAATGATTTTTGGAATGAGAATGAATGGTTATGGGTTTTGTGTTGAATGAATGTGGGCGAAATCCACCGAGCACTGTCACTCACCTGAAACACCAGGACAGGGCCCGCGGAAATTTGGGGAGCATTGGGATGGCCCCGCAGGTAACGTTGCGTCTTGTGGCATCCACTGGGGGACACGGTCTGAAGGGAGGGGTTGTATAAATGTTTATTACAGACTTGGTATTTAATATGGAATTTTTTTTTTTCTTGACTTGGGTTTAATTTCTGAACTCAGTATATCAATCTGGTGAGTTTATTTTACCCTTCGGTGATGTCTTTGTTGAAAGAACCATGTCACTGATAGTCTTTCACAGCAAGAAGTCAATAACAGGATTATATCACAGGTGGCGTGACAAAATGTAAGGACAGGTACATTTGACGATTGACTTCACAATCGGGTATATAAGGGTTGTTGCGTTCTGTATTAGTGGAAAACAACTGCTGCACGTCTACAAAAGTTATTGCCGCTTCCTCTGGAGATGGTCCGTCAACTTGACAATGCTGTTTGTCATGGAGTGGTGGCTTTACGAAATTCTGGCATGAAACAGCGTGCTATTGCTCGGCTGTATGGCATCACTCAAGGTCAGGTGTCAAAGATCCTGAAACGAAATGCTCAGAGGGGTGTCCCTACTCCAATACCGAGGCCAGGACGTCCACGCAGAACCACAAGGAGAGATGATCACCAGCTGCACCGGTTAGTCTGCAATGGCCGTACCAAGTCAGCTAATCGGCTTAGGGCTGAGTGGCAGCAACTGACAAATGTGCCTGTATCCAGAAGGCTAGTCAACCAACGACTGGTTCAAGCAGGCTATCGTGCCAGGCGTCCCCTGAGAAAGCCACGCTTGACCAGACAACACAGCCAGCGCCGATTGCAGTGGGCCAGAGAGCACCGTCAATGGCAGCCAGGACACTGGAATCACGTGACCTTCAGTGACGAGTCTAGATTTCTGGTCTATCGTCAAGATGGCCGCGTCAGTGCACAGACAAGTGCATGAAGCCCACAACGAAGATTGTATAGTGCCAAGAGTTCAAGCTGGAGGTGGTGGGGTGACCGTTTGGGCTGCTTTTCATGCAGGGGGCAAAACTGACCTGGTTGTTCTGAATGGAAACCTGAACCAGTTCAAGTACAGGGTCATTCTGGAAGAAACATTGCTTCCATTTGCTCGTGCAGCCTTTCGAGGAAACTTTGTCTTCCAAGATGACAATGCACGGCCTCATCGTGCTCGCATGATCCAACACTTTCTTGCTGACCATGGTGTAGAGCATATGGAGTGGCCTGCCATGTCCCCGGATATGAATCCGATAGAGAACTTGTGGGCATAATTAACGCGTCAAATCGACAACTTGGACCAGCCGCCCACCTCTGTGCGTGAATTGCAGCAGACTATTGTCACTGCATGGCAAGCAATTCCTGTCCAAACCTTGGCAAATCTCGTGAACAGCATGCCTCGACGTGTACGTGCTCTCCTGAATGCTCGTGGGGGTTACACGAAGAACTGAACTGTAATTTTACTGTCCATAATCCCAGTCATAATTTAGCTTTTGTATTTGTTGAATTTTTTTTTGGCTAATGTGCAAAATAAAGATAAACTTCTGGAAAACGTACAGAAGTTTAACACAGTACTGTCCATGAATTGAGTTCGATATCAGTTTACATCACTTTCAAGGATCAATTTATTTGCTTCGAAATGTCAAATGTGGTTTTTGTTTCTCTGAAAGGTCACTAACAAAATCTAGAATAATTTCAACATAATTCCAATGAACTTTTGGTTCTAAGTCATCTTGAAAAGTAAGTTCACCCCCACAAAAAAAATATTCCATATTAAATGCCAAGTCTGTAGTTTATGAATTTTTGCAAGTTTAAGGTTAAGTTTGTGGTTAAGATAGGTTTGCATGTTGTTGTTTGTTTGTTTCCTCCCTCCGCAGGAACAACGAATTATAATGATTGTACATATTTGCATGGTTGTTTAAGGGGTTAGCATGTTAAGCAGAATAGGTAGGTAGTTTCGGCTCACTTCCCACAGCCCTCCTGCTTTATTTCATAGGTTAATTAAGTGTGAGACAGTAAGTGTTAAGACTAGAATGGTAGCATCTGCAGTGAACCTAGCAGGTGCTACGGTTCGAGGGCGGGGGGCTGTGGCTGTGTTATGCATTTTGGGTCAGGGCATATATAGATTTATGTAGATCTGTATAGGTATCATGCTCTGGTTGTCATGGGTAGCTAGAACCATCTCGATGTAAATAAGTAGAGGACCTGTCTAGCCCAAATGTCGGATTAAGTGTATCTTCATCCCAATTACGAGGAATGGGGCATGATAAGTAGAAGAAGGACAAAGCTAATTCCCCTGTGTGTCAGCCCTGGTGATCATTCCTTTGTCCCGTATGGCAGCACATCACACACATGAGCTAGGCCCAATAGCGCACCACATTAATTAATTCCCCCACCGCCACAATGACTTTGGAAGAATATACCGGAAGCAACCACGCACTATGGCACCATAGCAGGCAAACATTGATCAGGCAGGCTGAGAGTCATGCCCAGGAGTACTCCTGATTGACAGGGGGGAAGGGTGAGTTGGAGGTAGGTCGCTGATTGGAGGGTAGTGAAGATGAAGGATGTGCCACACAATGACGTAACACCAAAGGTGAGAGACGCTCGGCCAATCAGTGTGGAAGGTACGAACGAGCTACCAACAAGTGACGCGCTGATTGGAGGAAAAAGACCAGGACGTGAGGAAGGCATGAAAAGCCGCAAGGAAACGACGCACTGATTGCCAGAAATAGGGAGCTGACGTCAGAAGACGATCAGTAAAACCTCTCACTCACCAACATTTTCTCTCTTCCCTCTTCGCCCTTCGCCTCTGCCTCTTCACCTTTGCCTGCCTCTTCACCTTTGCCTGCCTCTTTCTGCCTTTCCACATTGGAGACTGTTCCTTTCTCCTCCTGTTGCCCTTTGCGCGTTCCTGTGCCAGCGGACCTCTCATCTTGGTTCCGGACGAGTCCGGGCACGGCCGGAGGAGTGAACTGCACGCGACTCGTTCGAGTCGTACGGAGGGCCGGTGGAACATCAGCAGACGGGCCGAGCAGTTCGCGCCAACACCAGAGCCGCGTCTGATGGAGCCTGCCCGACCTGACTACTGATTGAGATAAGCCCAAACACGAATGCAAACAAGATGATTTATTTTATTCTTTTCTTCCATTGTGTGTATTTGAAGTCACTGAGTGGGATCCCAATCTAGGTTTTAGTTCTTCTGCCGCGTTCTTTGTTATCAGGTCCGTTAATAAATATTCCTGTTTGTACATTTCACATCCGTTTTTGGTTGATTTATTAATTTGCAAGCGAAGACATCGTTGGACCGACAGGTAAGCGCGGCATCCTCCCCTGATCCCCCCCGCTCGTGTATTGATCGCCATTGAATTGGAAACGCCTCAAAGTAAGCTCGATTCCATCCGTGGACGCTCTGTCTTAATAGAGGCATCCACAGGACAATATTTTCGATATATTAAAGTAGTGGCAGTCCAATCATCTTCGATAAAACATCCAAATCATCTTGAAATTTTGCACACTTGTTCCCCTGCAGGACTTCTACTTTACTATAAAGTTTCACTTCACATTGATCAATCTAGTGGTTCAAGAAATATAATTAAAAAAATATTTTCATTCAATTATTTATCTCTGCCAAACCACGTGACATATGACAAATTCCAAAAGGTCATTTTCGCCGACTGATATGGGCAACACATTTGTAAAGTTGTCACTAGATCGGATCAAAAATGAGGGAGGAGCTTGGTTTTAAATGTTTATGCTTCAAAACATCATAGCTCCGAAACCATGTGATTTATGACGTCATGCTCACTGAACTTTTTGTTTGTCATGGGTATGGCGAAATTTCCTATGTTGAAAATTTCCTGTCAATCGGTCCAACTGTTGCAGAGAAAATTATTTTTAAAGGAAATAAATCCGAAAAATGGCAGTGCCACAATCAGTTAGATGACCTGTGAAGAAAAAGTGTTGCGTTTCTTCTTCTTTCAACAATAAAGACTTCTAGCTTCCAGACCGTACAACAAATCATGTTGAAATTTTCAACACGTATTCCCCTTGATGAGAGCTACATTAAATTAAAATTTCAAGTCGATCAATCCAGCGGTTCAAGAGATAGACGTTTTTTTTTTTTTTGATTTCTGTTCAATTACTCATTGCGGCCAAACCATGTGACTTATCGAAACTTCCCAAGTAACGTTTTAACTTCCCCACATGTCGAACGTTTGTATAAAGTTTCCACTCGATATCTTCAAAAATTAAGGAGGAGATAGGATTTCAACTTTATGCTTAAAAACGTCACAACTCCTAAACGATGTGACGTACGACGTCATCATTTAGGAACTTTTTGTTCGTCATGGGCATGTGATTCTGCTTACAAAGTTTGGACTCGATATGTTCAGCCATTGTGGAGAAAAATTGGTTTTAGTGTTTTCACGAAAAACGATATTGTGGCCGAACCATGTGACGTATGACGTCGAAATATTTTGCGTTCTGAATTTTTTTTCACTAAGGTAATGTAAAAAATAATAATATTCGTGGCATCAAGGGGTCTATTTGTCGAATTCTAAATTTGTAATGATAGCACTTTTAATATCCTAAATAAACATGTTTTTTGGTCCCATTGCAGAGTTCTTTAGAATGAGCCATGACTCAATTTTTCCCATTGAGCCGTTTCGGAGATATAGAGGGGCAAATTTGAAGGTGTTTTCCAAGATGGCGCCCATACCACGTGACCCATGACGTCATAATTAGCGCTAAAAAATTCTACATGTCGAGCCAATCACTTGGTGAAAATTTCGCAAAACAGAGCTTGTGGTGTGCTTGTCCATTTTGGCACGAAATAAAGAGCCAGCCACATTGCATGCGGTTGGGTGGTTGGGTGGTTGGGCCCGTCCCGGGCGTGTGTTGTGCGGTTGAGAGGTTGGGCCCGACTCGGTCACATGGCGTGCAGTTGAGCGGTGAGGCCCGTCCCAGGCGCGTGGTGTGCAGTTGAGCGGTTGAGCCCAGCCCGGGTGCGTGGCGTGCATTTGGGAAGTTGGGCCTGACCCGGGCGCGTGGTGTGCAGTTGGGCCTGGGCATCATGGCATGTGTGCGGCGTGCGGTTGAGCCCGTCCCAGGCGCTACCCGGCATAAGTCACAACCTTTGTATATTTGTAGTTGGATCTTATTACCTCTTAATCACAGCTTGGACTCCCTGCAAGTTTTTGCATGAACATTTGCTGCTGATTAGCCCATCCCTGTTCCTCACGCAGCGGGAGAGTGGGGGTTTGCAATCACTTCTGTGTCTGTCTGTCTGAGCCATAACTTTATAACCATTTGATATTTTGTCATCAAACTATCAACAAAGCTTTATTTTGAGAATTTGGGAAAGACAAATTAATAAATTGAGCAAAAGTTCAAGGGTGAATGTAAAATAAAATCAATTTTCATGCAATTGACCTGAAATTAATAATTTGCATATTGGGTCACTGAATTGGTCACCAATCAAAAGCTATAAGTGGATTGTTTTTTTGGATCAAGAGGGCAAAGGTCAAGGTTGCATAAAATCAATTTTCTGACTTGAAATTTGAAAAGGTTTGCATATCGGGTCACTGAATTGGATCACCAATAAAACTCTAGAAGCCGATTGTTTTGAGGTCAAAGGTCAAGGTCATAAAATAGTCACTTTCCATCTGATTGACTTGAAATTTGAGCATGTTGGGCATATTGGGTCATTGAAGGCTGTCGCTTTTGAGGTCAAAAGGTCAATGTTACTTAAAATCGTCAATTTTCTTTTTCTATTTTTTAGCTGTTTTCATCTTGTTTAGCATAACATAAAGAAGAAGAAGAAGTACGAATACAAAATGGATGCGGTAGGCTTTGTATTTTCAGATGCTTTCTTTTCTATTTTATCTTTTGTTCAAAGTCGGATTATCTGCTAATGGGATTATCTGCGATTCGAATTATCCACTGAGATTATCTGCTATTGGGATTATCTGCTATTGGGATTATCTGCTATTGGGATTATCTGCTATTGGGATTATCTGCTATTGGGATTATCTGCTATTGGGATTATCTGCTATTGGGATTATCTGCTATTGGGATTATCTGCTATTGGGATTATCTGCTATTGGGATTATCTGCTATTGGGATTATCTGCTATTGGGATTATCTGCTATTGGGATTATCTGCTATTCGGATTATCTGCTATTGGGATTATCTGCTATTGGGATTATCTGCTATTGGGATTATCTGCTATTCGGATTATCTGCTATTCGGATTATATGCTATTCGGACTATCTGCTATTCGGACCAGCTGCTCTTCGGACTATCTGCTATTAGGATTATATGCTATTCGAATTATCTGCCATTGGGATTATCTGCTATTCGGATTATCTGCTATTCGGATTATCTGCTATTCGGTTTTCAAGGATGTCATAAAGGACACAAATACAGCAGGTATGAAGAACTAATGCAACGTGTTAGCTAGGGTGGTGTAATAGACACTGGGTAAAATGGTGGTAAAACACAGAATTAATTTATTTATACGACTTTTACAATCTTTTATTTTAATTGAATTATATACTTCTTTTTTTTTTTTTTTTTGTATACAGTATCGAGGCTCGTGAAAGAGCTAACATTTATCACACAAAAAGTCAAAACAGACACACAAAGTATATAAGGGGAGCTATATAATAAGGGGAGCGGTAGACAAGATGGGGAGAGAAGGGGAAGCACACCAACACAACATTTGAGAGCAGGGACATGAGGAGATCTGTGGGAGGGAGAGGGCTTGGGGGGAGGAGGCGTGGGAAGGGGGTGGGGTGTGAGAAGTGTAAAAGACAAGGATACTACGGGGACTTCCAGGAAAAAAGTTGGTATTTCAAAAAAGTGGATCTGGGGTGAAATTAGCGGGGGTAGAAAAGATCAAGGTTTTGGATGGGGGAAGATAAAAGATGGTGGTGAACAGCCGTTTTAAAGACCTGGAGGGAGGAGTGGGATTGAAGAGAGTGGGGAGTTTGTTCCAGAGGTGGGAGAAAGGAGGAATGAAAGAGTGAAGGTGAGCAGAGAGTCTTAATTTTGGCAGTTTAACCATAAGAGGATTGCAGGCGGATCTTGTGCGACCTGTAGACTTGTGCGATCTGTACTTGATGACTTTTGTACACAAATTGTCTGTCATAATACTTCCAAGAACCTCCAGTTTTGCAGTATAATACTTCAATATAAACTACAAAGCATCTGAAAATGCAAGGTCCGTCCACGTCCGCTTTGTATTCAGACGTCTTCATCTTCTTCCGTATGCTCAAAATGACGAAAACAGTTAAAAAAAAAATACAAAATGAAAATTGATGATTTTATGCAGCCTTGACCTTTGACCTTTTAATCCAAAAACAACAACAATCTACTCTTACCTTTTTATTGATGAACAAGTTCAGTGACTCGATATGCAACTTCTTTAAATTTCATGTCAATCGGATGGAAATTGATGATTTTATGTGACACTGACCTTTAACCTGTTGGCCAAATTATTAATTTGGCTTCTCCGTATTATCATAATAAAGCTTTGGTGAAAATTTGATGACGAAACCTCAAATGGTAAAGTTACGGCCCGGACAGACACACACACCCGGACAGACTTGTGGTGTGCTCAGACAGACAAACACACCCCCTCCCCCCCCAAACACACACACACAGAAGTGAATGCAAAACCCCGTGTCGCGCTGCGCAGTGGACGGGCACTATTAAAGCATCAATTGGGTGGTGTATAAGGGTGCTGTTCGGGACTGCTTCAGGATTACTTCCATGGCACTAAAATTCCTTTTTTTTAACGATCAATAAAATCATTATTCTATTAAAATTGAAGTAAAATTAAGTCACACTGTGCGGGGTATCATGCTCTATGAACTCTCTAGTTTAATACAGAGTTAAGGCTCATGGAAGAGCTATATCACTGAATGGATCAGGAAGCAACATAACAAAAGGAGAGAGAAAGAGAAAGATGAAGAGACAGAGACAGAGACAGAGACAGAGACAGAGACAGAGACAGAGACAGAGAAAGAGAAAGAGAAAGAGAAGAGAGAGAGAGAGAGAGAGAGAGAGAGAGAGAGAGAGAGAGAGAGAGAGAGAGAGAGAGAGAGATGGGGCACTGCTACCAGTGGAGTTGAATGACAAGATAGAGGAAGACTTGGACAAATCATGGGTGTGGACGATCAGGGACAGAAAAGAATCCTTTCCGAATGAGCGGTAGGAAAGGACGTATGGGATGGACAAGATGGATACAGAATGATACCCTCAGGAAAAGAAAAACTAGAAATTTAGAAGGAGGTGGGTTTAGGGTTGATAAGGGGGATGTGGTAACGAGGGAAGAAAAAAAATCATGGTTTTGGATCGGGGTTGATCTGAGATAGTGATGATCAGCTGTGCTGAAGACCTGGAATGAGGTTGAAGAGAAGGTGGAAGTTGGTTCCACACGTGGGAAAAAGGGAGGAACGAATGAGTGGAGGTGGCCAGTGGTTCTGCGTTTTGGTAGTTTCTCCACATCTGCACACTTCCACTCAACAATGGCGTTTGTTGTCGTCGATTTGGAGATCGTGAGGACAGTTGAAATTATGCTGACGTCGGTTCCCTCTCTCTGGCAGCCAATTAGAATTCCTTGTTGGAGCTCGGTTAACTGGGACTCCTTCCTCTGGGTGCGATGCTCTGAGCAATGCGGATGCTCCCCGACCATCTGCTGATGCAAATCAGATGCACAGGCATGCAGGTCGGGCCTAAGAGCTGGAAATCGGTGTCCTGAAACCCCTAGCGTGATATTCCAAGGTAAGTTAGAGCAATTCATAGTGACTAATCCAACATAAAGTCCGACATATAAACTTCAAGGTTGTTCTCAAGGAGTCCTTATGCTCACTAGATTTCACACTGGCGCTTCCAAACGGGCCACGTCTGCTTCGCATTTCCCAGACAGAAACAACAACATAGCAAAAAAATAAAAAGGAAGAAACAAAAGCACATGCTTGGAAAATTTGCTGTTCCAAGTTGGTACATTCTTATTTATTTAATTTTGAGTAGTGTGAGGCCAGCAATATAAATGCAGCATTCGAGACCAATGTACATGTTGCTTGGCCATCTGCACCATAAAGATCAATCAGATCATTCCAACACCAGATGGAAAGTGTAGACAGTTACTATTTGTTTGTGTTAACGTTAGTTGTACACTTTTGCAATGAAAATAACGATTTTTTTTTTCTCACCTGGGATAACATGCAATTTGTGTCATTAAGATAACTTGCCGCCATGGTATAAAATGCAAAATCAGGCCTGTTGTATATTTTTCGAAAATCGAAAATTACAAACGTCGTCGATCTTAGTTGAATGCGTTGAGGTTTGAGACCCGATGCGTCCGATGTCGCGTCGTCTCCTCTCCTTGAGCAAGAGCAATAAGTCGCTCCGTGCACGCACGCTTGTCGTACATCCTGAATCGACCAGCAATCTCTGTCCGCTCTTCCATCCTGTCCTGCTGTCCAAACCATGAAGGCAGAATCCCTTGTCCAGGACCATCGTTGATGTGAGCTTGTGAAAATTCTTGTGATCATCCCACCCTGCACTTGCACTTTGTGGGTAACAGTCCATGATAATGCCCCGTGGAGGTCTCTCGGGATTGAAGGTTCGTTTTGGTTGAGGTTTTCTCCCATCGGAACTCATCCTTCGTGTGATTAGGTAATCAACTTGCTACGTGAATGATCTGAGGAGAGTCGTGTGAACTTCAAACAGAGGCTCTTTTTGCACTTTAAATTTTTTATTTATCTTACATGTTTTTTTGGGGGGTTTTGTTTTGTTTACTGTTTCAGGGTTCTTGAAGGAGCTGTAAGTTAGGTAAAGAGACATTAAACACCATCGGACAACTTGACCAGACATAAACTCGGTGACCTTCACAAAAGCTAAATAACTTCACAGGGAAATCTGGGTGCCATATAATCCATCTAGTTGGGTCTATTTTTTTCACCTCAGTTAACGGGATAATAAAGGATAAATCCTCTTCCACCTCTCCCGTGCCGCATGGGATGCCATCCCATGGGTTCATTCGTGCTCTAGTCTCCAAATGCTGAGCATCATGCAGGAAAGCAGCTCGTGCCATTCTAAAGCCTTTGGTGTGACTCGGCCGAAATTTGAACCACAGACCTCCCAAACTCAGAGCGAATGCTCGAATCACAATAGATGCTCAAACTTGAACCTCAGAGCGGATGTTTGATTGAACCTCAGAGCGGATGTTTGATTGAACCTCAGGGCGGATGTTTGATTGAACCTCAGGGCGGATGTTTGATTGAACCTCAGGGCGGATGTTTGATTGAACCTCTGAGCAGATGTTTGATTGAACCTCAGAGCAGATGCTCGAACAATAATAGATGCTCAAACTTGAACCTCAGAGCGGATGCTCGAACCATAATAGATACTCAAACTTAAACCTCAGAGCGGATGTTTGATTGAACCTCAGAGCGGATGTTTGATTGAACCTCAGAGCGGATGTTTGATTGAACCTCAGAGCGGATGTTTGATTGAACCTCAGGGCGGATGTTTGATTGAACCTCAGAGCGGATGCTCGAATCACAATAGATGCTCAAACTTAAACCTCAGAGCGGATGTTTGATTGAACCTCAGAGCGGATGTTTGATTGAACCTCAGAGCGCATGTTTCATTGAATCTCAGAGCGGATGTTTGATTGAACCTCAGGGAGGATGTTTGATTGAACCTCAGAGCGGATGCTCGAATCACAATAGATGCTCAAACTTAAACCTCAGAGCGGATGTTTGATTGAACCTCAGAGCGGATGTTTGATTGAACCTCAGAGCGCATGTTTCATTGAACCTCAGAGCGGATGTTTGATTGAACCTCAGGGCGGATGTTTGATTGAACCTCAGAGCAGATGTTTGATTGAACCTCAGAGCAGATGCTCGAACAATAATAGATGCTCAAACTTGAACCTCAGAGCAGATGCTCGAACCATAATAGATGCTCAAACTTGAACCTCAGAGCGGATGTTTGATTGAACCTCAGAGCAGATGTTTGATTGAACCTCCGAG
This sequence comes from Myxine glutinosa, assembly GCF_964187855.1. Lineage (NCBI taxonomy): Eukaryota > Metazoa > Chordata > Myxini > Myxiniformes > Myxinidae > Myxine > Myxine glutinosa. The sequence goes on from NC_136274.1 coordinate 80,904,447, forward strand.
CAGATGCTCGAACAATAATAGATGCTCAAACTTGAACCTCAGAGCGGATGTTTGATTGAACCTCAGAGCGGATGCTCGAACAATAATAGATGCTCAAACCTGAACCTCAGAGCAGATGCTCGAACCATAATAGATGCTCAAACTTGAACCTCAGAGCAGATGTTTGATTGGACCTCAGAGCAGATGTTTGATTGAACCTCAGAGCAGATGCTCGAACCATAATAGATGCTCAAACTTGAACCTCAGAGCGGATGTTTGATTGAACCTCAGAGCAGATGCTTGAACCATAAATAGATGCTCAAACTTGAACCTCAGGGCGGATGTTTGATTGAACCTCAGAGCAGATGTTTGATTGAACCTCAGAGCAGATGCTCGAACAATAATAGATGCTCAAACTTGAACCTCAGAGCGGATGTTTGATTGAACCTCAGAGCGGATGCTCGAACAATAATAGATGCTCAAACCTGAACCTCAGAGCAGATGCTCGAACCATAATAGATGCTCAAACTTGAACCTCAGAGCGGATGTTTGATTGAACCTCAGAGCGGATGCTCGAACAATAATAGATGCTCAAACTTGAACCTCAGAGCGGATGCTCGAACAATAATAGATGCTCAAACTTGAACCTCAGAGCGGATGTTTGATTGAACCTCAGAGCGGATGCTCGAACAATAATAGATGCTCAAACTTGAACCTCAGAGCAGATGTTTGATTGGACCTCAGAGCAGATGTTTGATTGAACCTCAGAGCAGATGCTCGAACCATAATAGATGCTCAAACTTGAACCTCAGAGCGGATGTTTGATTGAACCTCAGAGCAGATGCTCGAACCATAATAGATGCTCCAACTTGAACCTCAGGGCGGATGTTTGATTGAACCTCAGAGCGGATGTTTGATTGAACCTCAAAGCGGATGTTTGATTGAACCTCAAAGCGGATGTTTGATTGAACCTCAGGGCAGATGTTTCATTGAACCTCAGCGCGGATGTTTGTTTGAACCTCAGGGCGGATGTTTGATTGAACCTCAGGGCGGATGTTTGATTGAACCTCAGGGCAGATGTTTCATTGAACCTCAGAGCGGATGTTTGATGGAACCTCAGGGCGGATGTTTGATTGAACCTCAGGGCGGATGTTTGATTGAACCTCAGGGCGGATGTTTGATTGAACCTTAAAGCAGATGTTTGATTGAACCTCAGAGCGGATGCTCGAACCACAATAGATGCTCAAACTTGAACCTCAAAGCGGATGTTTGATTGAACCTCAGAGCAGATGTTTCATTGAACCTCAGAGCGGATGTTTCATTGAACCTCAGAGCGGATGTTTGATTGAACCTCAGGGCGGATGTTTGATTGAACCTCAGGGCGGATGTTTGATTGAACCTCAGAGCAGATGTTTCATTGAACCTCAGAGCGGATGTTTCATTGAACCTCAGAGCGGATGTTTGATTGAACCTCAGGGCGGATGTTTGATTGAACCTCAGGGCGGATGTTTGATTGAACCTCAGAGCGGATGCTCGAACCACAATAGATGCTCAAACTTGAACCTCAGGGCGGATGTTTGATTGAACCTCAGGGCGGATGTTTGATTGAACCTCAGGGCGGATGTTTGATTGAACCTCAGGGCGGATGTTTGATTGAACCTCAGGGCGGATGTTTGATTGAACCTCAGAGCGGATGCTCGAACCACAATAGATGCTCAAACCTGAACCTCAGGGCGGATGTTTGATTGAACCTCAGGGCGGATGTTTCATTGAGCCTCAGAGCGGATGTTTGATTGAACCTCAGGGTGGATGTTTGATTGAACCTCAGAGCGGATGTTTGATTGAACCTCAGGGCGGATGTTTGATTGAACCATAGAGCAGATGTTTGATTGAACATCAGAGCAGATGCTCGAACCACAATAGATGCTCAAACTTGAACCCCAGGGCGGATGTTTGATTGAACCTCAGAGCGGATGATTGATTGAACCTCAGAGCGGATGTTTGATTGAACCTCAGAGCGGATATTTGATTGAACCTCAGAGCGGATGTTTGATTGAACCTCAGAGCGGATGTTTGATTGAACCTCAGAGCGGATGTTTGATTGAACCTCAGAGCGGATGTTTGATTGAACCTCAGAGCGGATGTTTGATTGAACCTCAGAGCGGATATTTGATTGAACCTCAGAGCGGATGTTTGATTGAACCTCATAGCGGATGTTTGATTGAACCTCAGAGCAGATGCTCGAACCATAATGGATGCTCAAACTTGAACCTCCGAGCGGATGTTTGATTGAGAGTCAGAGTGGATGCTCGAACTCGAACCACTCAAACCACCACCATTACAGAATCTATCGGTGTTAATTATCCCCCAAGTGGGTGTTAGCCTGTTTGGGGGATAATATTTTGGGTGGTACCAGTCCTTCCCTCCAATGACATTTATATTTTCATGCATTTCCTTCATATTTGGCACATATATGCAACAATACCTGCACAGGAGGCATGTTAAATGATTTTGGGATCGAAGCAAAAGCAACTGTATTTCGGAATTTTGGTGATTTTTTTTTTTTAAAGCCTGTGTCTCTTCAGTTGAAGTTGCACTGTAAGTTATTTTCTCCATATGTAAACGTTTGCTGGGGTTTCATACGGTTAACATAGTTGAGATTGTCATGTGTCTTGTACCTGCTCCACAAAATCGAAAATTCGCGTGAACATTTCCTTCAACAGAGACTCGTGTTTGTAAAATCTGCAAGAGCTGTACATAAATCGCTCTCCTGAATTTGTTTGTGAGAGATTGCATTCACTCAAGTAAACTGCTTACTCACTTATTTACGTAAGCCAACGTCATGTTTCATCATTGTACTTCAGCATGCGTAAACATGCTGGAAATTCGTTTACAAATCCAAAGTACTCACGATATGGATGGCTGACTGCTCATGCATTGTGGAAATGGAAACGAGGAGTTTCTGTATTACTTTTCGACAGCTTTCATTGGTGAATGTGACAAATATACAAACTTTTTTAAAGTAAAAAAAAAAAAAAAAAAAAATTGCAAACATATTCGAGTTCCGATCTGGGACGCGGCTTTTTTTTTCTTCCAAAATTACCCAGAGGGATCGAATCATGTGTCAGCACTACCTTTTCTATAGTCAATGTGCATCGTTTGTATATACTAGTGTCTATTGGACCAAATTTTCATTGGTTTTCTCATCTTCACCGCCTTGTAGCATACCTGGATTGAGGGGCATGAGGGGATCTATTGGGTCCTCTGTGTCTTTTGGGTCATCTGGGTCTTTTGGGCCCTAATGGGACTTTTGGGTGTTTTGGGTCCATGGGAACTTTTAGGTCTTTGGGGTATTTTTGGGTACCCAGGGACTTTTAGGTGTTTTTGGTCCTCGGGGCTTTTGGGCCTTCTGGGAATTTTGGGTCTTATTGGTCCTTGGGAACTTTTGGGTCCTCTGGGTCATTAAGGGTCTTTAGGGTCTTAAGGATCTTAGGGGTCTTAAAGGGTCTTCAAAGGTCGAAGGGTCTCAGCAGTCTAAAGAGTTAAAAGGTACATTTCAATAGAAAAAAAGTTCAGGAGAATAGTGAAAAAGATAGCAACTAATTTGGTGTAAAAAAACAAAAGTCCAGGAAAATAGAGGAAATGGCAATGAAATTGGTGGAAAAAGTCCAGGAAAATAGTGAAAGAATCGCAAATAATTTGGTGTAAAAAAACAAGTCCAGGAAAATAGTGAAAAAACCGATCACGGATGGATGGACAGACAGACAGACGGACGGACGGACAGACAGACAACTTAAAAACATAATGCCTCTGGGGAATTTGTCGGCAGAACCATAAATAGCAACTAATTTGGGGTAAAAAAAAAAAAACAAAGTCCAGGAAAATAGTGAAAAAATAGCAACTCATTTGGTGTAAAAAAAAACAAAACAAAAGTTCAGGAAAATATAGAAAAAATGGCAATGAAATTCGTGGAATAAAAGTGCAGGAAAATAGTGAAAAATAGCAAATAATTTGGTGTAAAAAAAGCCCAGGAAATTAGTGAAAAAATAGCAACTAATTTGGTATGAAAAAAACAAAAGTACAGGAAAATAGTGAAAAATATCAACTGATTTGGTGTAAAAACAACAACCCCAAAAGTCCAGGAAATTAGTGAAAAAAATTGCAACTGAATTTGTGTAAAAGAAACCCAAAAGTCCAGGAAAATAGTAAAATTATCAATTAATTTGGTGTAAAAAAACAAAAGTACAGGAAAATAGTGTAAAAATAGCAACTGACAAAAATAGCACTGACAAAAATAGCAACACAGGAGTTCTCGCGAGATCTTTGTCAGCGAGGTCACGTCTTTTCGAAGCTGTCCACGCGCTCACGCTTTCGAAGTTAAGTAATATTGTTCATAATTGTGTTTTTGTTGAAACTGTATTTATCTTTCGGTGTGTGTAGCTATAGTGTGTCCTTAGGAAGATTCTCGGTATTAATTTTTCATACCTGTATAGAAAATCGTCGGTTAATTCGTGTCGCGTCTTTTGAGGCCTTGTAGGCTACCGTGTCGTACCTTGAGACTTTGTTTTTCTCTCAGCGGTCCGTCGATTGTGCTCAAATTACTTTCGTTCTCTAAGTTTTCCCAGTCTTTTCACCCCATACTAACTTGTTTAAAATCTCAACTCAAAAAAACAAACAAAAAATTTCCTTCTCTGTTCTTCTTCGTTGTTCTTATTCGTTTATTTGTTGTTCTTATTCGTTCGTAAGTTCTTCGATCACGTGTTTCACCTTCATTTCCCCAGATAGTTTTCACTGCTCAATTTTAAAATGTTTAAATTTTCCCTTGAAGTACTGTATTCTGTCGTATATTATAACACCTTTTTCTTCTTCTACTTTAAAAGGTTGCTTTCGACTTGCTCACCAAATCTACTCATTCCAAAAAAAAATTCCATCTCTTACAGTTCTTCTTTCATACATCCCCTCTCCTGCACTCCACCCCCCCCCCCCCCCCCCACCCCTCCAGCGTCCTTAAACGTATTTTTGACTCGAAGGTCAGAAGAAACTCATTTTGCAATAAATGTTCGTTTCCCATTAATCGTACACTTTCCAAAATCCAATCTCACCCCTCCCCTCCAAATCTTCCCCATCACCCATCCCCTCCAAAACTTCCCCATCACCCCTCCCCTCCAAATCCTCCCCCTTGCCCCTCCCCTCCAAATCTTCCCCATCACCCATCCCTTTTAAATCTTCCCCCTTGCCCCTCCCCTCCAAATCTTCCCCATCACCCATCCCTTTCAAATATCCCCCCTTGCCCCTTCCCTCCTAAACTCCCCCCACACCCCTCCCCTCCGAGACTCCCCCCTCACCCCTCCTCTCCAAATCTCCCCCATCTCCCATCCCTTTCAAATCCCCCCCCCCCCCTTCGACCTTCCCTCCTAAACTCTCGCCTAACCCCTCCCCTCATAAACTCCCCCCTCGCCCCTCCCCTTCAAATCTCCCCACCCTCATTTCTTCTCCATTTCCCCCCCTCTCACCCCTCCTCCTCAAATCATCCTCCCGGCTTCTTCCCCCTTCCAACTCTCACCTTCATCTCCCCCAACCTTCTGCCTCGTTCTTCCCACTCCTCAAATAACACCTCACTGTGCCTCACCCAATCACCTTCAAACCTTTTGTCCGCCCCATCCTTCCCTTTCTCCTAGCTATTCTGAAATCTCTGACACACCTTCAAAAGCTCTCCCTACCTCTTCCTCCTCTTCCACATCTTACCCTACCCCTCCCCCCCCCCTGTTCTGTATCCGATGCTCCCCCTTCCTCTTCATTAACGGTATGGACCTCAAACATCCGGGGCCTTCGCTCAAACTTGACTGATCTTTCCATACAGGTTGCTTCTGCCAAACCAGACGTGATCTGCTTAACAGAAACTTTCCTCCTTCATGATGTCTCTGATTCCTTAGTATCTCTCCCGGGTAACTCCCTCCTCCGGGTATGATAGACCTGAGCCTCGTCCTGGAGGTGGGGTTGCTATCTTTATCAAAAGCTCTCTTCCTCACTCGCCCTGCACTGCCCTCTCTCCACCTCAACCCCAGGAATACCTCTGGCAACGGCTTCCCCTTCGCTCCCACCTTTTGTTCATATGTGTGTTGTACCGTCCACCAAACAGTGATGATTCCATCTACATCTCGCTGTCTGATAATACGGACCAACTTCTATCTACTCATCCCAACTCTCTAATCTTCATATGTGGTGATTTCAATTGTCACCATGCCAGTTGGCTGGGTGTGGGTACCTCTGACCAGCCATGGCTCGTCAGCAAAGGACTTCTGCGACTCACTGGGACTAACACAATCTGTCAATTTGCCGACCCGGATCTCAGTCAAAGGAGCATCTTCTCTTCTGGACTTGGTTATGACTAACATCCCTGAAAATGTCTGCTGCTCTTCTTCTGCTCCAATCGGCTCATCTGATCATGTGCTTGTTAAAGTAGACATCTCTCTGACCATTCTCAGAGAGCCTCCTCAGCGTCGACGAGTCTGGCATTTCACTCAGGCCAACTGGCACGGTCTTCAAGCAGCCATCAATCATCTGGACTGGTCTCCTATCTCTACCGCCTCTGACATCAACTCATCCTGGGAATTCTTCCAAAGTAAATTGCTCTCTCTCATGCACAGATTTATCCCATCTCGTCTTCAGTTGTCAAACCCTTCCTCCCGACCATGGTACATGGAATCTTGTGGTGAGGCTGTTGCCCAGAAAGAAGTTGCCTTCGTCTCCTGGAAAGCAAATCCAACGGAAGGAAATCTCATTTCCTTTCACAAAGCCTGAAACAAGTGTGTGTCCACCCTCAGGAGCGCCAGGAAACAATATCTCTCCGTTCTCAAGACCGAACTCTCTTATCTGTCTCCCTCTTCCAAATCCTGGTGGCATCTGGTGAAATCTGTTTCTGGTGTTTGTTCCCCCACCATCCCCTCCCTCACCTCAAACGGCTACACAGCTGACTCCGCACGTCAAAAAGCTGAATGGCTCAACTCTAGGTTTGCCTCAAAATCTTGTGTCCCAAACCCATCTCTCTCTGTACCCAGTCATACCCAGTGTCCTTTCCTCCTGACAAGGTGGAAAAGTTTCTGTCAACCCTCGACTCTGATTCTGCAACTGGACCTGACAGCATCAGTCCACAGGTCCGAAAATCCTGTTCTTCCGCTCTTTCACTACCTCTCTCTGTTCTCCTCACCCTCTCTTTTGCTCAAGGTCATCTGCCATCTGCTTGGAAATCAGCCAACATCACCACTTTACACAAAAAAGGTGCAAAAACAGATCCTAGCAACTACAGACCAATCAGCCTTCTCCCAATTAATCAGCAAAGTCATGGAATCCATCATTGCTTCGGATATGAAATCTTTCCTCTTCTCCAATGGCTTGATCTCTGATCATCAATTTGGTTTCAGACCAGGTCGAGAGAAGGGAGCTACTCTGGACATGCTGCTTCTGCTTTCTCAACAATGGATGGAGGTCCTCAATGCCAAACAGGAAATTAGAGCTGTCTCCCTTGACATATCACGTGCCTTCCATACGGTCTGGCACCCTGCTCTCCTCACCAAACTCTCATCCTTTGGTATCCATGGAAATCTCCACGCATGGCTGGCAGACTTCCTCTCTAGTCGTAGTCAACCTGTGGCCCTGAATGGGTTTCTCTCATCTCAAACTTTCCAACTGAAGGAAATCTCAGTTCCTTCCACCAAGCTCGGAACAAGTGTGTGTCTACCCTCAGGAGTGCCAGGAAGCACTATCTCTCCTCACTCAAGAATGAACTCTCAAACCTGTCTCCTTCCTCCAAATCCTGGTGGCGTCTGGTCAAATCCGTTTCTGGTGTTTGTTCCCCCTCCATCCCCTCCCTTACCTCAAATGGCCACACAGTTGACATCGCACGTGACAAAGCCGAATGCCTCAACTCTGTGTTCGCCTCGAAATCCTTAGTCCCAAACCCATCTCTCTCTGTTCCCACCTTTCCCAGTCGAACCCAACTGCTCCTGGACTCTGTGTCCTTCTCTCCTGACAAGGTGGAGGAGTTTTTGTCAAACCTCGACTCTGATTCTGCAACTGGACCAGACGGCATCAGCCCACGGGTCTTAAAATCCTGCTCTGCCGCTCTATCTCGCCCTCTCTCTGTTCTTTTCACCCTATCTTTTGCTCAAGGTCATCTGCCAGCATCCTGGAAATCAGCTAACATTACCGCTTTACACAAAAAAGGTGCAAAAACAGATCCTTGCAACTACAGACCAATCAGCCTGCTCCCAATTATCAGCAAAGTCATGGAATCCATCATTGCTTCGGATATGAAATCTTTCCTCTTCTCCAATGGCTTGATCTCTGGTCATCGATTTGGTTTCAGACCAGGTCACTCTGCTCTGGACATGCTGCTTCTGCTGTCTCGGCAATGGATGGGGGTCCTCAATGCCGGACAGGGGATCGGGGCTGTCTCCCTTGACATATCAAGGGCCTTTGATGCGGTCTGGCGCCCAGCTCTGCTCACCGGGCTCTCCTGCTATGGTATCCATGGAAATCTCCATGCATGGCTTGCGGACTTCCTCTCTGGTCGTAGTCAACGTGTGGCCCTGAATGGATTTCTCTCATCTCCCCTTCCTGTTCGGGCTGGAGTTCCCCAAGGAAGTGTGCTGGGCCCTGTGCTTTTTCTGGTCTTCATCAATGATCTCTCTGACTCTCTGGAAAATCCTCTCTATCTCTTTGCTGATGACTCCACTCTCTGCCGCTCCATTCCTCTTCCCTCAGATCGGCAGTCTGCAGCCTCCTCACTCTCTGAAGACCTGGACAAAATCACAGACTGGTCAAACAAGTGGAACATGTCTTTCAATCCTGCCAAATCTCACTCTCTTACTATGTCTCTCCGAAAAGATCGACTGGACAACCCTCCCATCTACTTTCTCAACAATCCTCTCCAAGAAGTTCTGTCACTCAAGCTTTTGGGTCTCACTATCTGCCATGATCTTTCTTGGGAAAACCACATTTCCAAGCTGGCCTCCAAAGCCAGTCGCCGACTGGGCATCCTCCGTCGTGCGAAGTCCTTCCTCGGCACACCTGAGCTCCTCACCACTTACAAGGCTTTCATCCGCAGCTCAATGGAATACTGTTCTCCCCTATGGGCTGGTGCTCCTGCCTCACACCTGGCTCGGCTTCACGCTGTTGAATCCAAAGCTTTCAAAATCATTGGAATCTCCCGCGATGAAGCTATCTCTGAGGGCCTTTCACTCACTCACCGCAGGCAGGTAGGTGGTCTTTCTGTCTTCTACCGACTCCTCTCCGGCCTTGCTCCCCCAGCTCTCTCTGTGCTCTGTCCCCCAAATATTCCTACAGGTCGCACAAGATCTGCCAGCAACCCTCTGTTGGTTAAACTGCCGAAATCTCGGCTCTCTGCTCACCTTCACTCTTTCATTCCTCTTTTCTCCCGCCTGTGGAACAAACTCCCACACTCCCTTCAATCCCTCTCCTCCCTCCAGGTCTTTAAAACAGCTGTTCACCACCATCTCTTATCTTCCCCCATCCATAACCTTGATCTTTTCTACCCCCACTAATTCACCCCAGATCCACCTTGTTTGAAATTCCAACTTATTTCCTGGAAATCCTGGCAGTGTCCATATGTTTATACCTCTCCCACCCCCCCCCCTTCACATGCCTCCCCCCCTTCACATGCCTCCCCCCCAAAGCCCTCTCCCTCCCACAGATCTCTCGATGTCTCCATGTCTCTCGGTCCCTGCTCTCAAATGTTGTGTTTGTGTCCTTCCCCCTCTCTCCCCATCTTGTCTACCGCTCCCGATGTTATTTGTTTTATGTGTCTGTTTGTCTTTCTGTGTGATTAATGTTCGCTCTTTCACGAGCCTCGATCTTGTATACAAAAAAAAAAAAAAAAAAAAAAAAAAAAAAAATCTCTTCCTGTTCAGGCTGGAGTTCCCCAATGCAGTGTTCTGGGCCCTGTGCTTTTTCTGGTCTTCATCAATCATCTCTCTGACTCTCTTGAAAATCCTCTCCATCTATTTGCTGATGACTCCACTCTCTGCCGCTCCATTCCTCATCCCTCAGATCGGCAGTCTACAGCCTCCTCACTCTCTGCAGACCTGGACAAAATAACAGACTGGGCAAACAAGTGGAACATGTCTTTCAATCCTGACAAATCTCACACTCTTACGATGTCTCTCCGAAAAGACCGAATTGACAACCCTCCCATCTACTTTCTGAACAATCCTCTCCAAGAAGTTTTTATTCCTCGATGAGCTGCCTACCAAAGATAATGAGCCACATCTGCCTGGTGTATTTGAATTCAGAGTTTCCTTTTCCTAGATGAGCTGCCTACCAAAGTTAATGAGCCACATCTGCCCAGCAGATTTGAATTCAGAGTTTCCTTTTCCTAGATGAGCTGTCAACCAAAGATAATGAGCCCCCATCTGCCCGGCAGATTTGTATTCAGAGTTTCCTTTTCCTAGATGAGCTGCCTACCAAAGCTAACGAGTCCCATCTGCCCAGCAGATTTGAATTCAGAGTTTCGTTTTCCTAGATGAGCTGCCTACCAAAGCTAATGAGCCCCATCTGCCCAGCAGATTTGAATTCAGAGTTTCCTTTTCCTAGATGAGCTGTCAACCAAAGATAATGAGCCCCAATCTGCCCGGCGGATTTGTATTCAGAGTTTCGTTTTCCTAGATGAGCTGCCTACCAAAGCTAATGAGCCCCATCTGCCTGGTGTATTTGAATTCAGAGTTTCCTTTTCCTAGATGAGCTGCCTACCAAAGCTAATGAGCCCCATCTGCCTGGTGTATTTGAATTCAGAGTTTCCTTTTCCTAGATGAGCTGCCTACCAAAGCTAATGAGCCCCATCTGCCCGGCAGATTTGAATTCAGAGTTTCCTTTTCCTTGATGAGCTGTCAACCAAAGATAATGAGCCCCCATCTGCCCGGCGGATTTGTATTCAGAGTTTCGTTTTCCTAGATGAGCTGCCTACCAAAGCTAATGAGCCCCATCTGCCTGGTGTATTTGAATTCAGAGTTTCCTTTTCCTAGATGAGCTGCCTACCAAAGCTAATGAGCCCCATCTGCCTGGTGTATTTTTTTTTTTTTTTTTTTTTTTTTTTTGTATACAAGATCGAGGCTCGTGAAAGAGCGAACATTAATCACACAGAAAGACAAACAGACACACAAAACAAATAACATCGGGAGCGGTAGACAAGATGGGGAGAGAGGGGGAAGGACACAAACACAACATTTGAGAGCAGGGACCGAGAGACATGGAGACATCGAGAGAACTGTGGGAGGGAGAGGGCTTTGGGGGGGAGGCATGGGAAGGGGGGGGGGGGGGTGGGAGAGGTATAAAACATATGGACACTGCCAAGACTTCCAGGAAAGAAGTTGGAATTTCAAACAAGGTGGATCTGGGGTGAATTAGTGGGGGTAGAAAAGATCAAGGTTTTGGATGGGGGAAGATAAGAGATGGTGGTGAACAGCTGTTTTGAAGACCTGGAGGGAGGAGTGTGATTGAAGTGAGTGTGGGAGTTTGTTCCAGAGGCGGGAGAAAAGAGGAATGAAAGAGTGAAGGTGAGCAGAGAGCCGAGATTTCGGCAGTTTAACCATCAGAGGGTGGCTGGCAGATCTTGTGCGACCTGTAGGAATATTTGGGGGACAGAGCACAGAGAGAGCTGGGGGAGCAAGGCCGGAGTGGAGTCGGTAGAAGACAGAAAGACCACCTACCTGCCTGCGGTGAGTGAGTGAAAGGCCCTCAGAGATAGCTTCATCGCGGGAGATTCCAATGATTCTGAAAGCTTTGGATTCAACAGCGTGAAGCCGAACCAGGTGTGAGGCAGGAGCACCAGCCCATAGGGGAGAACAGTATTCCATTGAGCTGCGGATGAAAGCCTTGTATGTGGTGAGGAGCTCAGGTGTGCCTAGGAAGGACTTCGCACGACGGAGGATGCCCAGTCGGCGACTGGCTTTGGAGGCCAGCTTGGAAATGTGGTTTTCCCAAGAAAGATCATGGCAGATGGTGAGACCCAAAAGCTTGAGCGACAGAACTTCTTGGAGAGGATTGTTGAGAAAGTAGATGGGAGGGTTGTCCAGTCGATCTTTTCGGAGAGACATAGTAAGAGTGTGAGATTTGTCAGGATTGAAAGACATGTTCCACATGTTTGACCAGTCTGTGATTTTGTCCAGGTCTTCAGAGAGTGAGGAGGCTGCAGACTGCCGATCTGAGGGAAGAGGAATGGAGCGGCAGAGAGTGGAGTCATCAGCAAAGAGATACAGAGGATTTTCCAGAGAGTCGGAGAGATCATTGATAAAGACCAGAAAAAGCACAGGGCCCAGCACACTGCCTTTGGGAACTCCAGCCTGAACGGGAAGGGGAGATGAGAGAAATCCATTCAGGGCCACACGTTGACTACGACCAGAGAGGAAGTCCGCAAGCCATGCATGGAGATTTCCATGGATACCATAGGAGGAGAGTTTGGTGAGCAGAGCTGGGTGCCAGACCGTATCGAAGGCACGTGATATGTCAAGGGAGACAGCTCTGATTTCCTGTTTGGCATTGAGGACCTCCATCCATTGTTGAGACAGCAGAAGCAGCATGTCCAGAGTAGAGTGACCTGGTCTGAAACCAAATTGATGATCAGAGATCAAGCCATTGGAGAAGAGGAAAGATTTAATATCCGAAGCAATGATGGATTCCATGACTTTGCTGATAATTGGGAGCAGGCTGATTGGTCTGTAGTTGCAAGGATCTGTTTTTGCACCTTTTTTGTGTAAAGCGGTAATGTTTGCTGATTTCCAGGATGCTGGCAGATGACCTTGAGCAAAGGATAGGGTGAAAAGAACAGAGAGAGGGTGAGATAGAGCGGCAGAGCAGGATTTTAGGACCCGTGGGCTGATGCCATCTGGTCCAGTTGCAGAATCAGAGTCGAGGTTTGACAAAAACTCCTCCACCTTGTCAGGAGAGAAGGTCACAGAGTCCAGGAGCAGTTTGGTTCGACTGGGAAAGGTGGGAACAGAGAGAGATGGGTTTGGGACTAAGGATTTTGAGGCAAACACAGAGTTGAGGCATTCGGCTTTGTCACGTGCGATGTCAACTGTGTGGCCATTTGAGGTAAGGGAGGGGATGGAGGGGGAACAAACACCAGAAACGGATTTGACCAGACGCCACCAGGATTTGGAGGAAGGAGACAGGTTTGAGAGTTCATTCTTGAGTGAGGAGAGATAGTGCTTCCTGGCACTCCTGAGGGTAGACACACACTTGTTCCGAGCTTGGTGGAAGGAACTGAGATTTCCTTCAGTTGGATTAGCCTTCCAAGAGGCAAAGGCAAGTTGTTTCAGGGCAACTGCCTCACCACAAGATTCAGTGTACCATGGACGGGAGGAAGGGTAAGACAACTGAAGGCGAGATGGGATAAATCTGTGCATGAGAGATCAGTTTGCTTTGGAAGAATTCCCAGGAAGAATTGATGTCAGAGGCAGTGGAGATGGGAGACCAATCCAGACGATTGATGGCTGCTTGAAGACCGTCCCAGTCGGCCTGAGTGAAATGCCAGACTCGTCGACGCTGAGGAGGCTCTCTGAGAATGGCCAGAGAGATGTCCACTTTGACAAGCACATGATCAGAAGAACCGATTGGAGCAGAAGAAGAGCAGCAGACATTAGCAGGGAAGTTAGTCATAACCAAGTCTAGAAGAGAAGATACTCCATTGGCTGAGATCCGGGTCGGGAAATTGACAGATTGTGTCAATCCCAGTGAGTCACAGAAGTCCTTTGCTGAGGTGCCATGACTGGTGAGAGAGGAACCCACACCCAACCAGGTGGCATGATGACAATTGAAGTCACCACATATGAGGAAGAGAGAGTTGGGATGAGTGGATAGAAGTTGGTCCATGTTGTCAGACAGTGAAATGTAGATGGAGTCATCACTGTTTGGGGGACGGTACAGAACACATATGAACAAAAGGTGGGAGCGGAGAGGAAGCCGTAGCCAGAGGTACTCCTGGGGGTGAGGAGGAGAGAGGGCAGTGCAAGGAGAGTGAGGAAGAGAGTTTTTGATAAAGATAGCCACCCCACCACCAGGCCGAGGCTCAGGTCTATCATACCGGAGGAGGGAGTTACCAGGAAGAGATATTAAGGAATCAGAGACATCTTGAAGGAGGAAAGTCTCTGTTAAGCAGATCAAGTCTGGATTGTCAGAAGCAACCTGTATGGAGAGATCAGTCAGGTTTGAGCGAAGGCCCCGGATGTTTGAGGTCCATACCGTTAATGAAGAGAGAGGGTTTCCTTTTGAATTCAGAGTTTCCTTTTCCTAGATGAGCTGCCTACCAAGGCGAATGAGCTCCAACTGCCCAGCGGATTTGAATTCAGAGTTTCCTTCTCCTGGTTAATATTTTTCCATCTCAATAAATTTAAACCATATTTAATTTCACTGCTTTGTTATTTTTTTTCTTGCAGAAATTGAATCGGAGATTTATTTTTCTCGTGCGTTTTGTGCTTCACATGCACACTCCAACCCACTCGAAACCAGTAATTGTATGAGGTAATGTACCCATGACCGTGGCTCAGACCAAATTTAAAATAATAATAATACGGTCATGTGTGTTTTTTAATCAGGCAATACTGCTGGATCTTCCTTGCATGTCTTCCTGTTAGTTGTGTGCGCCAGGTATTTCGTGAATAGTCACCACTTTATATTCTGGGTTCGTGTCTTTATGAAAGAACATCGACATCATCATCATCATCATTCCCAGAATAAATTGAAAATTAGTCCGAGAATACAGGATCAACTTCACTTTTCGAGTCAGACGAACATATTGGATGAGCCATTCCCAAGTGGCGTATAAGCATGCATGTTTTGTGGTCAGCCGAATTGTATATTCTGATGATGTCAACACCAGACTGTAAGGCTCCACCATCATGTTTTTGTTAGGGGAGGTTCCAATGAATTGGACTTTTTCACTCACATGTCTCAAATAATTTATGTCAGATGAGATATACCACCCTCTTCACAGGGCTTTAATGTTGCCGCAGCAGTTTCTGGTGGTTTGCCATTGCCATCCCAGCAGTCAGTCAGGGCAGGAATTTGGATTTTGCCAGGATTCCGGCAATTGCTCACCTCCACTCCCCGAAGAACACCATGGGATCTTAAACGTGCAAGTAATGCCTGGCAGACAGTACGCCCAGTTTAACGTCCATCCAAGGGACTCATCGGTGCTCCACCTGCCTGCAAAACACCAGGATGAAGGTTTATAGCTCGGCTGAGATTCAAACCCAGGTTAGACACTCAGAGGCGATACAACTGCGGCCCGCGAGAGACATGCATGTTGCGACATGGTTTTGTGCGGCCCGTGGGGCAATTCAAAAATGATATTCAACGTGGTCCATGCCCCACTCTCACCACATGGTGACGATACCGAATTGCGGCGTGTCTAGTCATCACCTCATGCTGTCTAGTGTGTCACCCGTTCAGTCAACACGAACCTGCCATCATTACAAAGCTGTGTCTGATCATGGTGACCTCGTCTAAGGTTAGGAAGATAGGCAACAAATGTCGAGTGTTCCAAGAACAAAAAGGAAAGGGCTGTCTTTTTGTCATAGTCCCCGTGGTTTTAGTAGCTAATATTGCTGTATATAGTTACAGGTCGCTAGTCGGCCATCTTTGGTTGGATTACAAAACTGTAATGTATGTTTTAAGTGCCTGCAATTGAGAAGCAACGACATGGTTGTTGTTGTTGGTTGTCCCGAGGGACCCAGAAAAATAAACAGACTTCCGGCGCGGACCGGATGGCCTAACATTTGAGTCCTGCTTATGTTACATGGTGTCAGTAATAATGTGCAAATAACTCCGCCCATCTGTGCCATCTGAATCTGGTATCTGAGATACATAAACTATGGCATCCGTTAACTTTGAATACCCCACGATTCAGTGGGATCGGCTTCGTTATATCAGGAATTTGTTAGATTTCTAAACCACGTTGGATTTGTGTTCGACGGTCCGTTGGCCGAACTGCCAGACAAACACAAGGCAGGCTTGGAACATGGATCGGAGAATAAGGACGAGAGATATACAAGGCTTTTGAGTGGATTGAAGGTGAGAAGGATGATCCCAACAAAGTTTTGGACAGATTTGAATTGTATATTCGTCCACGAAAAAACAAGCGCATCGCGAGGCATCGGCTGTTCAAGAGGAAACAAAGCTCCGAGGAATCGTTTGACAACTTTGTTAAGGACTTGTGTCTCATTCTCTTGGACTGCGAGTGTGCGCAACCTAAAGATGTGCTAGTGGATGCGATCATCCGAGCTGTGTATGAGAAGGTCCAGGAACGCCTGTTAGACATAGGTGAGGAACTTACACTGGCCAAAGCTCTTCAAGTGGGTCAGCAATATGAACTTTCAAAGACCCAAATTCGCATTGTCCGTGATGAGGACACGAGTGTAGCTGCTGAACACTACAAACAAGCAAGGCCGAAACCACAATCAAACCCAGCACCATGACCGCCATCACGCAGGAGACCAACCTCGAATAGACCACGGCTCAAGGACAGATGCCAACGCTGTGGTAAAGATCCTAACCATGCATGGAATCACGGTGAATGTCCAGCAATTGGATCCACGTGCTCTTACTACAAGAAACCGAATCATTGGCTTGCAGTTTGCCGTCGACGTGCAAGCATACATTTGGTTGAAACTCAGTTGGACCGAATGTACAGAAGGTGCAGAAGAGAGGAGGATATGCAGCTTCCAGACACCCTTTCTCGAGCCTATCTGCCAGATACTCGTTCGGAACTGGACAACTTGGAGCATATTTCAATGTTGGACTTTCTATCTATCTCTGATGAGAGGTATGCGGATCTTCAAAAAGCAACTCAGTTACAGTGCATGATACAACCGAGTATATGGATGAAACTCATGGGAACATTCTGTGGATCAGTGCACTGCAGACAATGGCTGCATCTTCTGGTGATAAATGGAGGCAATCTCTCTTGGTATCAGGAAGGCAAGTGACCTTCAGAATTGATACCGGAGCTCGCTGCAACACAATGACACTATCTGATATTATCAGTGTCTCGCTCACACTGGTGAACTCCGTCAATCAGCCAAGGTATTGTGTATCTACTCTAATCACAGGATAAACCCCGTCGCAGCCGTGGATCTTCCTGTTCAGTACCGTGGCAAGACAGTCACCACGACGTTTGAAGTGGTTGCTCTCCCACAGGAAAACATAATATCCGGAGATACAGCTGAAGTTCTGGGTCTGATCATCAGACTCGATTCCGTTGGAACTGAGGTGGACTCCGGTGACGTTCTTACTGAGCTGAAGGAATATCCGGATCTAGTGCGAACTACTGGAACTCTGCCAGGAATGTATACAATGAAAGTGCAATCTGGTGCGAAGGGAGTAGTACATGCTTTGCAGCAACAACCAGCTTCCCTCTTGCCAGGTATTAAAACCCGACTGGAGGAGATGGAATCCGATGAATATGTTGGAACCCATCTGTGGATCGGTCCCATCGGCCGATGGGTCTGACCCATCTGTGGATGCACGAGAAATGACAATGCAGACCCATCGGCCGATGGGTCTGCGCCATCTGCGGATGTGTTGTTCACCTTGAAGGAATGTGTATGCATGTTGCGCCAACCCTGTTGGAAGGTCAGGATCCTTGCCACCAAAACTACATTTACCCTCGCCATCACCTTCATCAGCACCTGCCACTCTCTACCCTGCCACCATTCCCCTCCGCCATTATCAGAAGAACACCTAATGTTTTGTATGAATGTTGAGTATGTTATGTAAAGCTTTACTAAAACTGCCATGTATCTGTTAATTACAAAATGTATTGACAAAATGTATAAATAGATGGGTAGAAATAGATAATAAAACATTTAAAAATCATCTCTGTTAAATTCCTAACACATGTAATTCCAATGACTGTGTACCTGATTGAAGAGCACCATTCTGTCAACACATTCCTTCAAGGTGAACAACACATCCGCAGATGGCGTAGACCCATCGGCCGATGGGTCTGCATTGTCATTTCTCGTGCATCCACAGATGGGTCAGACCCATCGGCCGATGGGACCGATCCACAGATGGGTTCCAACAAATACATTGCCAAAGTTAATGAACCAACTGAATGGGTCAGCTCAATGGTGGTTTCTCTTAGAAATGACAAACTGAGAATCTGTCTTGATCCGTCTGATCTGAACAAGGTCAAGAGGGAGCACCATCCCATGCGCACTGTTGAGGAGGTCGTTGCAAGTAAACCTAATGCCAAGGTGTTCTCAGTGCTTAATGCAAAGTCAGGATTACTACAAATCAAACTGGACGAGGAATCATCTTATCGGACATGTTTCAATACACCGTTTGGTAGGTATAGGTGGCTTCGTCTTCCCGTTGGATTGAAATGTGAACCTGAAATTTTTCTGAGGATTATGGATCAGATAATTGAAGGCATTGATGGAGCATTCACAATCATGGATGACATTCTTGTAGCTGGTCCAGACGTGGAGTTGCATGATCGAATCCTGAAAAAGGTCATCGAGAAAGCAACAAATTATAATCTGAAGTTGAATCTGCAGAAGTGTAAAATCCGCCAGTCACGGGTACAGTACGGAGAGCATGTCCTGTCTGCTGATGGATTATCTCCTGATCCTGCCAAAGTAAAGGCAGTTCACAGTATGCCGATAAAGAAGTCCGACCGATAAAGAAGCTGTGAGACGGTTTGTCGGATTTATCACGTATCTGTCAAAGTTCATCCCTCGTTTGAGTGACGAGTTAGCCCCACTCCGAGAGCTGTTGAAATTGGACGTTGAATATCAATGGCAACCAGCTAAAGTGAGAGCATTTGTGAGACTATAGGAACTTTGCTGTCATCTGCCTGTTCTTGCATACTACGACGTCAACAAACCAGTCGAGATCCACTGTGATGCTAGCCGAACTGGACTTGGTGCAGTTCTCATCCAGGACAACCGACCCCTTGCAGATAGCTCCAGGACTCTCACAGAGATGGAGACATGGTACGCACAAATAGAGAAGGAGATGTTATCCATAGTCCATGCCTGCAAGAAGTTTCACTGTTATACAGTATATTTGGGAAAATGGTCACTGTCTACAATGACCATAAGCCTCTGGAAATGATCACCAGGAAGCCATTGCTGTCCGCTTTGATGAGACTACAGAGCCTGCTACTACGATTGCAATGGTATGATCTCAACATTCGGTACAGAAGAGGGGAGGATATGCAGCTTCCAGACACCCTTTCTAGAGCCTATCTGCCAGATACTCGTTCAGAACTGGACAACTTGGAGCATATTTCAATGTTTGACTTTCCATCTATCTCTGACGAGAGGTATGCGGATCTTCAAAAAGCAACTCAGTCAGAACTCACTCAGTTACAGTGCATGATTCTTGACGGATGGCCAGACACCAGGCAAGGTGTATCACCCTGTCTTCGACCATACTGGTATTCCCGGAGTGAACTTTTAGTTACGGATGGCATCCTATATAAAGGCATGCAAATTGTTGTTCCACCTACTCCGAGACCCCGCATGCTGAGCCTGATTCACGAATCACATCTCGGAATATTCAAGTGTAAGCAACGAGCTAGGGAGGTTCTATACTGGCCCCTGCCCCTGCTCTGGGTCCCTGCTCTGGGTTATTCTGCTACCCCCTGCTCTAGGCTATCCTGCCAGCCCCTGCTCTAGGCTATCCTGACAGCCCCTGCTCTAGGCTATCCTGCCATTCCCTACTCGAGGCTATCCTGCCAGCCCCTGATCTAGGCTATCCTGCCATTCCCTGCTCTGGGTTCTTCTGCTACCCCCTGCTCTGGGCTATCCTGCCATCCCCTGCTCTAGGCTATTCTTCCCCCCTGCTCTAGGTTATCCTGCCAGCCCCTGCTCTGGGCTATCCTGCCATTCCCTGCTCTCGGCTATTCTGCCATTCCCTGCTCTGGGCTATTCTGCCAGCCCCTGCTCTAGACTATCCTGCCAGCCCCTGCTCTCCGTTATCCTGCCATTCCCTGCTCTAGGCTATCCTGCCATTCCCTGATCTAGGCTATTCTGCCAGCCCCTGCTCTAGGCTATCCTACCAGCCCCTGCTCTAGGCTATCCTGCCATTCCCTGCTCTAGGCTATCCTGCCATTCCCTGCTCTGGGCTATTCTGCTAGCCCCTGCTCTAGACTATCCTGCCAGCCCCTGCTCTCCGTTATCCTGCCATTCCCTGCTCTAGACTATCCTGCCATTCCCTGCTCTAAGCTATCCTGCCATTCCCTGCTCTAGGCTATTCTGCCAGCCCCTGCTATAGGCTATCCTGCCAGCCCCTGCTCTAGGCTATCCTGCCAGCCCCTGCTCTAGGCTATCCTGCCAGCCCCTGCTCTAGGCTATCCTGCCAGCCCCTGCTCTAGGCTATCCTGCCAGCCCCTGCTCTAGGCTATTCTGCCAGCCCCTGCTATAGGCTATTCTGCCAGGCCCTGCTATAGGCTATCCTGCCATTCCCTGCTCTGTGTTATCCTGCCAGCCCCTGCTCTAGGTTATCCTGCCAGCCCCTGCCCTGGGCTATCCTGCCAGCCCCTGCTCTAGGTTATCCTGACAGCCCCTGCTCTAGGCTATCCTGCCATTCCCTACTCGAGGCTATCCTGCCAGCCCGTGATCTAGGCTATCCTGCCAGCCCCTGATCTAGGCTATCCTGCCATTCCCTGCTCTGGGTTATTCTGCTACCCCCTGCTCTGGGCTATCCTGCCATCCCCTGCTCTAGGCTATTCTGCTACCCCCTGCTCTTGGTTACCCTGCCAGCCCCTGCTCTGGGCTATCCTGCCATTCCCTGCTCTAGGCTATTCTGCGACCCCCTGCTCTAGGTTATCCTGCCAGCCCCTGATCTAGGCTATTCTGCCAGCCCCTGCTCTAGGCTATCCTACCAGCCCCTGCTCTAGGCTATCCTGCCATTCCCTGCTCAAGGCTATCCTGCCATTCCCTGCTCTGGGCTATTCTGCTAGCCCCTGCTCTAGACTATCCTGCCAGCCCCTGCTCTAGACTATCCTGCCAGCCCCTGCTCTAGACTACCCTGCCAGCCCCTGCTCTCCGTTATCCTGCCATTCCCTGCTCTAGGCTATCCTGCCATTCCCTGCTCTAAGCTATCCTGCCATTCCCTGCTCTACGCTATTCTGCTACCCCCTGTTCTAGGCTATCATGCCAGCCCCTGCTCTAGGCTATCCTGCCATTTCCTGCTCCATGCTATCTGCTTCCCCCTGCTCTAGGCCATCCTGCCAGCCCCTGCTCTTGGTTATCATGCCAGCCCCTGCTCTGGGCTATCCTGCCATTCCCTGCTCTAGGCTATTCTGTTACCCCCTGCTCTAGGCTATCCTGCCAGGCCCTGCTCTAGGCTATCCTGCCATTCCCTGCTCTAGGCTATTCTGCCAGCCGCTGCTCAAGGCTATCCTGCCATTCCCTGCTCTAGGCTATTCTGCCATTCCCTGCTCTAGGCTATCCTGCCATTCCCTGCTCTGGGCTATCCTGCCAGCCCCTGCTCTAGACTATCCTGCCAGCCCCTGCTCTAGACTATCCTGCCAGCCCCTGCTCTAGGTTATCATGCCAGCCCCTGATCTAGGCTATCCTGCCATTCGCTGCTCTAGGCTATCCTGCCAGCCCCTGCTCTAGGCTATCCTGCCAGCCCCTGATCTAGGTTATCCTTCCAGCCCCTGCTCTAGGCTATCCTGCCAGCCCCTGCTCTAGGTTATCATGCCACCCCCTGCTCTGGGCTATCCTGCCATTTCCTGCTCTTGGCTATTCTGCTACCCCCTGCTCTAGTCTATCTCCTGCCAGCCCCTGATCTAGGTTATCCTTCCAGCCCCTGCTCTAGGCTATCCTGCCAGCCCCTGCTCGAGGTTATCATGCCACCCCCTGCTCTAGGCTATCCTGCCATTCCCTGCTCTAGGCTATTCTGCTACCCCCTGCTCTAGGTTATCCTGCCAGCCCCTGATCTAGGCTATCCTGTCATTCCCTGCTCTAGGCTATTCTGCTACCCCCCTGCTCTCGGCTATCTCCTGCCAGCCCCTGCTCTAGGCTATCCTGCCATTGCCTGCTCTAGGCTATTCTGCTACCCCCTGCTCTAGGTTATCCTGCCAGCCCCTGATCTAGACTATCCTGCCATTCCCTGGTCTAGGCTATTCTGCTACCCCCTGCTCTAGGCTATCTCCTGCCAGCCCCTGATCTAGGTTATCCTTCCAGCCCCTGATCTAGACTATCCTGCCATTCCCTGCTCTAGGCTATTCTGCTACCCCCCCCCCCCCCCTGCTCTCGGCTATCTCCTGCCAGCCCCTGCTCTAGGCTATCCTGCCATTGCCTGCTCTAGGCTATTCTGCTACCCCCTGCTCTAGGTTATCCTGCCAGCCCCTGATCTAGACTATCCTGCCATTCACTGGTCTAGGCTATTCTGCTACCCCCTGCTCTAGGCTATCTCCTGCCAGCCCCTGCTCTAGGTTATCCTGCCAGCCCCTGATCTAGACTATCCTGCCATTCCCTGCTCTAGGCTATTCTGCTACCCCCTGCTCTAGGCTATTCTGCTACCCCCTGCTCTAGGCTATCTCCTGCCAGCCCCTGCTCTCGGCTATCCTGCCATTCCCTGCTCTGGGCTATCCTGCCATTCCCTGCTCTAGGCTATTCTGCGACCCCCTGCTCTAGGTTATCCTGCCAGCCCCTGATCTAGACTATCCTGCCATTCCCTGCTCTAGGCTATTCTGCGACCCCCTGCTCTAGGTTATCCTGCCAGCCCCTGATCTAGACTATCCTGCCATTCCCTGCTCTCTATCCAGATCATGAACAAACAGTAGCTATTACATTGGAGGAAAAAATTGGATGCTAAATTTTCCAAACACTTAGACGTCATCGACCTATTTATTACTCATGCACAGTGTTAACATTGGCAACCTCCATTGCCAATCTCAACACGGCGCCATAGCCCTGATGCAACACCGCCTCCTGTTGGCTACACCCTCAGTCGGATAGATCTGATCTCTCGCAGAATGTTTATTTACTTTCACAATGATTAATGAAGGAGAGTGCATGCTTATCTTTTTTACTAAAGGCCTCTGTCTCATTCGGAATGTAGTACTTTGCGCTCGTATTCTCGGATTTTAGTTTTGTTGGACATGCCTGTACCGTTGCCAGAATTGACGTTCTTTTCATTCGTTTAACGAGAGTTCATAGAACACCTTACCCTGCCAGTCTTGAGAAACAAAGACATAGGCGGTGTCTGCGAGTGGCAAATTTGATGTCATGATGATGTAAAATGCCATCGTATTTTGTCCAAGTACTGCTAAACTGAAGGGTATTCAAAGTGCCAAAAATTTGTGTTCTATATTGTTCAAGTATGTAATTCATTTGAAATAAAATAACGATTTTAAAGGTTGTACAAAAACAAGACCAAAAGTCTAACAGCGGCGGAAGCTGGACTTGTAAAATATTATAAACTACAAACACACACATGAAACACACAGCTTTTTAAACAGTCACTAATGCTGTTTGTAACATTACACAAAGAAATTTGGAGGAATCCCGACATCCATGAGGAAGGTTTTACTTGCAGAACGGAGGGAAGATCTACCGTAATCTATATACGCCACAAGGGTTGGAGGTGTGCTCATTTACCAAGCAGCTAACTAGCGCTTGCCAAGCCAGCCGTTCCTTAAGGGTTTTGAATGGAGTGCTTGCTCCAATGCTTAAACCACTTGGGAATCTCTCCACAAGAAACTTGGTAAATGAACACACACCCAATGTTCTTGAGACCCGCCCATAGATCGACTGTAATCTATATACCCCAAAGAGATATATAGATGATGACCTTTGATGATGATAATGACCCTTCCTGCTGCTCCCATAGTGAGCAGGTATACTTGAAATTAAAATGTCGGTCGGTGAAGTCAGCCATTGTAATGACATCATAAACGTAATGATGTGAAATGAATGAATGGTCGTTTTAAGGCCATTTTCCCCGCTAGAGCGGGGGTTAGCCTTGCGGACCCCATGACAATCATGGTTCCCTGTTTGAGGCAATGTTTTTATGGCCGGATTCCCTTCCTGACCCCAACCCTTGGTCACGCTCTTTCGATGCACAGGGATACGGTGTACCTATTCTAAGCCGGGGTACACACCGGGATCATTCATCCCAGCAAGCTGGTACTCAATTTGCCGACCTCGGAAGGATGACAGGCTGAGTCAACCCCCCTGGCGTTAATTCAGCGATCGACCAGGAATCAAACCCAGGATCCTAGGATCCCAAGCCGGCACCCTAACCGCTAAGCCAACACCAGGCTGTGTTGCTAAGCCAATACCAACATCATAAACGTAATGATGTAACAGCCACAAAACTGCCACTACTTTAATATGTAGAAGATGATATATTTTAACTTCCAGTACGTTTGCAGTCACTAGAAAGGGTTTAGTGTTATGATTAGATTTACTATAATATTAACGTTATGTTATCATTATTTTGAAAATGATATTACTATCAAAAACCGCGGCGAATTCCTTACTTCCTCGATTATTATTAGTGCCGAACAACGCTCATCATTGATCATGAACCATACACCGCTTCAATCCATTAACTTTCCATTCATGACATTGGGATTAAAGTGTGATGGTTATATTTACTATAATATTATTATTATTACGAAAACGATACGACTGAAACGATACACTACTGTATTAACAAACCTGGGCTGAATTTGTCCGAAGCGGTCCAAAGGTGAGGCATGAAGCCTAAGGACTATACGTACTGTGTCGTTGTAAGAGCCATAACGCCGATGTTTTTGATATTTCATGGTCATTTTAACAATCGGTTTGTTTGTGTTTCACACTGAATGATAAACGTAAAGGTAGAGCATGGTGATTGTGATGTATGACAGGTTCGATGATATGTTCGGCATGAACGGCATATAAATCAAAATGGCGGATTGTAGAGATTCAGCCGCCGTACGCCGTAATGACATCAGAGGTAATCACATCACCCTGTCATGTGACCAGATCCTCAGCTCTGATTGGTATAAGTTTGGGGGAACATACATACATACATACGGACAGACAAACACTGTTCTAGACAGCTTTGCCCTATGGGCTACGCTGTAAATATTTGGATGTTTACCTTTGTTGACGCGGCGTCTTTTACACCAACTTAATGAACATGTTACATTAGTTCTCCATGCATTCCGTTTGTGTCCTTTATGACGTCATTAAAACAGTAAGTTTCTTGTGTGGAATGATCTTCATGGGCAGACAGGCAGACAGGTAAAAAAAAAAGAAAAAGTTATCTCAATCCTTTCTGCATGTGTGCGATCTGGACATATTCAGAGCCAGAGTACTGCTGAACTACAGGCTCATTTTCCAATTAATATGTTCCAATTCATGTTCCAATACTCAATTGAAATTAAGTTGTTTCTCGATCATAAACTGACGTTTTTAGATGGACGGACTGACAGACAGAAGTGAACCAATTGCGTAACCCTGCTTTTGGCTTCCCATGTGCGGGGTAATTACCACTTGTATTTGGCTTATTTGGGTTAGTCACAAAAATATACATGATTTTGTTTATTAAATTAGCTATTTTTTTATGCAAGACCATATTATTTATATGACACATAAAGGAACCCATAAAGTTTTGTTTGTTCCCATAAAGCCCATAAAGCTACAAATGTTCGCAATGTTCTCCTCTAAGTTTTGCACACTTACGGATGATACGCATGGAATATTTTCTGATTACAGACTGGTGTTTCAAGGGAGACTTGAGAAATAACCGTCGTTACAGCATCTTTGAGTTTGGTAAATCTGATGACTACTCAGATGTATCGTTAGGGTTAGGGTTAGTTGGGGAGTGGAGATGTACTCAACAAAGTGGGCTGGTTTCTCCATGCCCCAAAACCGAGAACCGTTTGATTACCAAACATTCAAGTAAATATCACATTATTTTCTGAAAACTTTGTCGTCAATGCTGATTCATACTTTATCAACAATCCTACTAAATCACACATAAAAATCATTATATTGTAGCGGTTACCGCTGGATGCACACAATCGCCTTGCACCGGCCAGAACACGGCCAGACGCGCCTCTCCCGGGCATGCCCGGACTCACTGTTCCCGGGCACGCCCGAACCTCCCGGGCACGCCCGGTCTCGTCTTTCCCGGGCATGCCCGCTCTCGCCTTTCCAGGGCTCGCCCAGAGCGTCCGGGCATGCCCGCTATCGCCTTTCCAGGGCTCGCCCAGAGCGTCCGGGCATGCCCGCTATCGCCTTTCCAGGGCTCGCCCAGAGCGTCCGGGCATGCCCGCTATCGCCTTTCCAGGGCTCGCCCAGAGCGTCCGGGCATGCCCGCTATCGCCTTTCCAGGGCTCGCCCAGAGCGTCCGGGCATGCCCGCTCTCGCCTTTCCAGTGCTTGTCCAGAGCGCCCGGGCACGCCCAGCCTCGACCTGCCAGGCCGCAGCCAAAAACGCCCGGGCAGGTCCAGACTCGCCTTTCCAAGGCTCGCCCTTGACACCCGGGCATGCCCGGTATAGCTTTTGCCGGGCAAACTTCCCGACATAAATGTGTATATATATTGCTGCCCGATAAACGGGCTTTTGTCAGAATACCTGAGCTGTTTTGTTTTAATAAAGCAACTCGGACGAATTCCGTCTTTGGTCGCGTCACTTCTTTCGACTCGCGTTGGAGCGCAGCTCCCTCAATATCACATTTTTGAGCAGTGTCATCACCATGTCATCACCACCTACAGGGCACATTTTACTCTGATCTTCACGAAACTTCACCACCTGGTAGAGGTAGTGACAAGCTATAAGCCTATTGTTTTTGAGGTAAATCGGTCAAAAGTAAAAGGTTAAGGTCAAATTGTGAATTTTCACCCGATTCACTTGATATCCATATATATATATTGCGACGGTTTTGAGATTTGCACATCGAAGTCATTAAAGGTTAAAGGTTTGCTCCCCATAGTTAGTCACACGAGCAACATATAGGCCCATTTGTAGTATAGTTATGTCTTAGTATGTGTAAGAATAGGCCATTTCCCCTCTTAGTACCTGCGTTGTGTAAAGACAGGAGAGTAGGCCCCATTCATTTTGCGTCCACCCTCCAATTCTACCTCTATGGGCATAATCCATCCCGCGCCCCATTTGGCTGTCCCCTAGTCAAGCTAACACAAGGGAGGCCTAAAATGGTGGGGGCGGCGTTGAGGTCGGGAGCGGCAGAGGCGATGACGGTAAGAGCCACCAGCCAATCAGAGCTCGAGCGGAATGGCGTAAGAGGGCGTGGTGAAGCGCGTGTGGTGAGTTTGAGAAGGTTCGCGGGGCATGCCTATATAACCCGCTGCGAAAAGCCCTCGAAAGGACTTGGACTTGCGGAGAGGGAGCTTGATAAGAGGACTCGCGGAGGAAAGGACTCACGTGCATATGACAGTGGCAAAGGACGTGAAGAGAGAGAAAGACGAACGTGCATCACTCGCCGTTGTGAACTTTGAACCGTACATATACGCGGGCGCAGCCAGATGCGCCGGTAACGCATATAGCGCATTTCCAGCCACGCGAGTGAACGCGGCCATAGCCGCAAGTGAATAACCGCCAGTCGCGCCAAAGTCTGCTCCCTACCATTCGCCCCGTGATAACCCGCGCCGTTCAGACGACACGCTGCGAGCTCCTGCTTGCACCTACTTCCATCTCCAAGGGACGTGCCGGGGACCGAGAGAGCTGCACGGGAGCCATCCCTGGATGCGCTGGTGAACATCAACCTGCCCATCAGCAATCCCCGTGTGAGTGTGTGTGAGACGGGCCCGTTTGTCCTGGGTATTAAGAATAAGACTGTATAAGCTGCTCTGTGTCTCTTCATCCTGTACTGTACATACGTGTGATAGTAATTAAACCATTTGTTCTTCCTTTCTATCCAATTTGATCGCCTTTGTGATTTCTCCATTGACTAAGCGTGGTACGAATAAGATCGCTCCAATCGGGTATAGTAATTAATAATAGCGCAGGTCACGTGTACGCAAACCGCTCAGCGTATCATCATCACACGTGGTTCGTGCGGGGCTTATTTCCTTGCTTCCAGGGCAGCGCTAGTACTTTACTTAGGTAACAGCGAATTTGGTCCTGATACCCTATTTAGCGCTGTCCGGAAGGGACGTAATAGGTCCCGGGTCGCGCCAGGTCAGTCAAGACAAGGGGACTAATCCCCCCTTGGTAATGGGGGAAGGCCAGCAGCAGATCCGCAACAATTGGTGTCCGGGAGTGGGATTTGGAACCCAAACCCAATTATTTTGGACAAATTTGGCCAAAATTATGAGCAACCGAAATTTAGTTTTTTAATTATTAACATCTAAATTAAATTCGTGCCATGGCTAGCCAAGATGGTCGAATGCCGGTGGAGGTAAATGATGAGGTAGAGGAGATAGAATTGATAACCCAGGACTCCCGCGAAGAATGGGAAGAAGGGGAGAACATTAATGAGGGGCCGGCCGTAGGGGAAGAAAATGGCGGCGCCTCGCACATGCCGGGGAGAGCCGAGCCCGCGGTGCCAGCGGGTTGGGACCTGTATGTACTCGTAGAGCAACTACGAGCATCTATAGAAATGCAGAGGGACGAAGCAAGGCGTAACAGTGACAAATCCACCCGGGACATAGAAAAAATGGGCGGTCGATTGAAAGTAGAGGGGGACAAATCAAGGGCAGAAATTAAAGAAATGAAAGACGGGTTAAATAAATTGGAAGACAAAATGGACACCCAGAGTGACAAATCCACCCGGGAATTGGAGAAGGCGAAAAATGAATTGGGAAGCAAAATGGGTGATCAATTGGAAGAGGTGAAAAAGGGGCTGGGGAGCAAAATGGACACCCGAAATAATGAATTGAGAAAAATGAGGGTGGCGTCGAAAAATGAAACGAAAGAGATGGGGAAGGACATAAGGCGCATGTTGAGCGAAGAGGTCGCAAAGGGACGCGACGAGGTAACGCGGTGCGAGGAACGCATGGAGAGCGAGGTGGAGCAGGGCGCAGCCAAGTTGACCGAGGGTGTAGAGATCGCGACTCGGGGTGTGGAAAAGCCGACGGCCGCCAAGTTGGAAAATAAAATTTTATGTGCGCCGGCGGTTGTCAAGGAAAAAGAAATAATTCAAATTGTAGAGACAATTGGGGCCGAAGAGACGGCAGCGATAGAATCAGAAATTAAATCGGAGATCGAGATGGAATGTACTCAAAGTCTGCATCTGCATCGTGATGTCATGCTGCCTAACCCCAATAAAGGTTTGCAGGTGCTGGCGGAGAAGAGAATCCCGAAGGTGAGTCGGAGCGTGTATGGCGCGAAAGTGTTTGGCGCGAAAACATTTTTGGCGCGCTTGGGATCGTGACGAAACCCGGGCGCTCATTGAAAGTCCGTGGTGCGATGTGTGAGGGTGAATGGCGCGCGTGTGCGAACGGCACCGAAGCGCGCGTGTATAACGGAGTGTATGTGGGAAGAGTGTGAAACCGAGTGTGAAACAGAGTGTGCGATGGCTGAAGAGAGTGTGCAGAAGTGCCACCAGAGCGCATGATTGGGTGTGTACCGGGAGAGTGCACACCCGTGGTTGTTACTGAGGATGTAACAAAAGAGTGTGCGCGAGGGTGTGCGATGGCCAAGTGTGTAACGGAGTGCGTGAGTAGTATGAGTGCACCAGGATGTGCATGAGGGTGTGTGATGAGGGAGTGTGCGAACGGCGTGAGTGTGCCTGAGTGGTGTGCACCTGAGTGTGCAAGAGAAGAGTGTGTGCAGTAGAGTGCAGTAATGGAGTGTATGGGAGGCGCTGGAGCGTCTCGGTGTGCGAGAGTGGAGTGGGCCGCGTGTGGGTGTGAGAATGCGACTCGGGCATCGACCCAGACTGGGGGGTTAGCGCATAGTGCGACGGACAGCCGACGCGAGCCCTCGGTGCGCGGGGTGCTTTGTGTGCAGCGGGGGTCATTGCCGTGGCGGCGTGCACTATTCGTGCCGGGCCCCGCCCTGTATGGTCGGTGCCGCGGCTTGGCGGGAAAGGCAATCGGCACGGTTCGAGGGGGGGGGGGGGGGTAGGAGAGGTCGGAGCTTCGCCCCCTGGCGGGCGCGGTGCTCCGACCGTGGGCGGCTGGGCCATCGTGCCGGGGACCGGAAGGCTCCGCGCAGGGATGGCGCCTGGAACCTTGGCCCAACAAAACCTCCTCCCCTGAATCGAAATTGCCGGACGGACCCAACCAACAGGAGATCAACCACCCGCATGCATTGCTCGGCTTTTCGAAGCCGAGCTTTGACGAAAATGTATTGCTGCACGGAGAGGCTCATAGTTAGTGGACGAATAGCCATAGCGTTGGCGAATGGTACCCTGCGTGGGGGAGTGGTGGTTTCGCCATTCCTCACACGGCTTGGGGCACATGAGCAGTAGATTATGGGGTGGCAGTGTAAACTAGCCGAGGGCGGGCTAGGATAATTGTTAGGGATTTAGAGATGACAATAGGAGACATGAGATTTATGTAGTGACATTTGTACAGGTAGAGGGGACGTAGAGAGATTAGAAGGATGATAATGACGAGGGAGTGCTTAGTGTAAGGGAAGACGGGAAAGCACGAGTATTAGGGGGAAAAGCAGCTAGTTAGATGATGCTGTGTGAATGAGAATCACTGTGTGTGTGGAGCTTGAGATTGAGGCGCAAATGAGGAATTGGTCGGGGATAACCGGAGGTAGTGTATGAGTGGTGTATTGAGGACAAGTGGAATTGTGTTGAGTGAATTGACTTGCATGGTGTTGTTATGGATTCATCACTTCCGCTGTTGTGGTTTTCATCCACTTGAAATATTTCTGATTCTATGTACTATTAGTGTCTTCAAAAGGTTTATTGTTCATGAACTGCTTGCAAAGGATAAAAGCGTGAATGTTAAAAAGAGACAGGAAGCCGGATCGGGAGCCGGAAGACAAGGAAGAAGAGGAAGAAGAAGGCGAGGGCGTGGCGAGTGAAGTCGGACAAGAAGCGAGTAGCTTCCAGCTCCGTAGCGAGCGTTGTCGAACGAAAGTCGCAAGTGAACTTTGAGTTTACTTGGAAGGAGTTCCTGCGATAGGTGTTATCGCTGGGTAATTGAAAAACCTGCGTGGTCAGGTTTGGGCTTTGCGATTCCGAAGAATCATCGCCGGGTCGTGTCGACTCAAGTAAGAGCCGTAGGCCATTTTGACCCTCGCGCTTTGTTCATCAAAAGTTCTTGGCTACGAGTCAGTTTTTCACCATCTTGTTGTCTGTCGGGGATGTGTGTGCGCAACGCTGAGTTTGGAGATTAAGTTGCGGTTTGCCTGCTGAACAGTGAATGTTCATATCTGGAGGGCCTTTGGGATTTCCCATTCCGCCGCGAGTTTGCCTTTGGTTTTGGACCACGTGACTTTTTGCGTCGCTTCGACCGCCTACGCCTGAGAGCTGCTCCGGCGGTGCGACTGCCCTTGCCATCCGCACGGGATTCTGGTCTCGATTGGACATTGTTCTAGCGATCGCTGGAGCGAGTCAACTTCGTCTTGAGGACGGGAATATAGAGACATTGGGGAAGGTTTTCCACTCACTGGGAACACCGTGAGTTATCCTATGCTAGTTGATGGTACCATCATAAGATGTATTGAGTGTACTTTTGATTGCTATTTGTTGTACCATTATTCTTGTGTGATTTTTTAATACAATATTTCTTTGTTGATAATCCTTGGTGTGGTTTCACTATTGATTTCTGACACAGAATAACATATTTTTCTGCCGTGACTCCTTTCGGGGCTCGGAGGTACACCGTGACCAGGGGGTCGTGGAGGAGCACGTAACAGTGTGCAAGTGGGAAAAAGAAATGTGAGCACAAGAGGTGTGCAAGAGAGCTTGGTGTGTGCGAGAATATTTGGTGTGGAATGCTTGGTGCGAGATAGAAGGTGTGGAATGCATGGTGCGAAGGAGTGAATGGGGGGAGATGGACCCCTTCACGAATACCCAGGGAGGGTAGTTTAAAAGTCAGGTAGAGGGCTTAGGTAAATTGTTGGATATTGACATCTGTGGTGCAGGAAGTAGCAGGAAGTGCTTGGATGGGTGCATGAGTCTATGGAAATGGCTGGGCGTGTGGGCTTTGTTGGTGCGTATGGTTATTGGGGCACTCCGCCACTGGTAGTTTGTCGGCCAGGTGAGGCCGCAGGTAGGCTCTGGGAGCCAGTCAGAGTAGTGTTCAATGGGGCCCGAGCATCCAAGAGAAGGACCCAGGTAGCCCAATGCCAGAGAGGGCATCAGAGGGGTGAGAGAGCCAGGAGAGGCCTTCCCCGATTTAGGGTAGTCGCAAGGAGCAAGGTAAGCTCGGGTGGCGACTTCAGTGGCGGAGGTGCACAGGTAGTTGGACCTGCTAGTGGAGCCACACGACCCAGCCCCGAAATTGTGCAAAGGCACAGTAAGAAAAATTGGGGAGTGAGACCCAAATTCATGGGCACCACAGGGTGGGTCAATGGGAATTGGTTTTTGGAACCACATCATTTAAAGATGCCAATTGGCAGGGCATGAACCCGGGTAGTGTAACCGAGTTAATGTTACTAGAGGATAGGTAGGATGAGAAATCTCTTCACACCATCCACATCCACTCATCAAGGAGACGGAACTCCACACCGGGTTTTGTAAACTGTTGAGTAAGTGAGACGCATCATGACGTGGAAGTGTGACGTTGTGTGTAATTCCATCTCTTCCTTCCTGGGAGGGATTGGAAGACGAATTTGGATTAGAGGGGGATATGGGAGACAAGACGTAGAGACGGATTTGTAAATTGTAAATACAGGGAAGGGCAAGGGTAGTGTAAGTTGACATGGGGGGGTGGGGGTACGACCGGTGAGGGGCAAGCTTGCTCTGCTCGCTCTCCCGCACCCCTCATGTTGCATTACCTTGTGTTTGGTGTACCCTTGCGCCCTTTCCTTTGCTAACTGTGCTTT
Source organism: Myxine glutinosa (assembly GCF_964187855.1). Classification (NCBI taxonomy): domain Eukaryota; kingdom Metazoa; phylum Chordata; class Myxini; order Myxiniformes; family Myxinidae; genus Myxine; species Myxine glutinosa. The sequence continues at coordinate 80,937,371 of NC_136274.1, forward strand.
GTCTCTCCTCCCCACCCATGGACCCATTTTGGAGGGTGAGTGTGCAGGAACACTGAACTGTGCAGCTGCACCTGGCTACACCTGTGCGGCACCCCTGCTGCATTATTCTGCACCACAATACACATTATGGACCACACGTTCTGTGGCCTTGCCTTTTTGCTGAGCAGTCATTTGCTGCAAACTTACCTTGCACCTGCGGACCACTGGTTTTAAGTGGCGTCGATGTCACGCAGTCGGACCACATGAGATTGGCCCTGCTGGCAATAAAAACGGACATGGTTTGTACATTGTATTCTGGTGTGCCAGGAAAGAAGACCTTTAAGTTTTTTATTATTGCATACCGAAGATGAAGCAGGAAGCAAGAAGATGCAGCCAAGCAGCAAATATGACATTTGAAATGTGAACTTTTTGTGTAATGTGTATTGGTGCATTGCTGTGCTTTTTCTCCCCTCCAATTTTCTTTCCACAAAAGAACAGGTCCTGGGTTATAGAAATGTAAATAATTAGGTTTAGTGTTGTAAATAAGATGCTACCCACCGGCTTTATGTTTAGTTTCAAAGCAATTCCGCAATTCCATTAGCTGTGGGTGTGAGTCGGTTAGAGTTCGTTACACAACGCAGTAGGTGGGACATATCTAGTGTTGTAAAACTGTCACACACAGGGAGTTAGATTAAATGTTAGAGGGGAATCACATCTAAGTGTCACACGTAATTTAAAAACTAGTCCCAAACCTTTCTCAAAACCGGTCGTTCTCACTTGTGTGGGTTCGACTCGGGGACGAGTCTGGCAAGGGAGGGGAGCAGTGCTACGGTTTTGAGATTTGCACATCGAAGTCATTAAAGGTTAAAGGTTTGCCCCCCATAGTTAGTCACACGGGCAACATATAGGCCCATTTGTAGTATAGTTATGTCTTAGTATGTGTAAGAATAGGCCATTTCTCCTCTTAGTACCTGCATTGTGTAAAGACAGGAGAGTAGGCCCCATTAATTTTCTGTCCACCCTACAATTCTACCTCTATGGGCGTAATCCATCCCGTGCCCCATTTGGCTGTCCCCTAGTCAAGCTAACACGAGGTAGACCTAAAAAGGTGGGGGCGGCAGAGGCAATGACGGTAAGAGCCACCAGCCAATCAGAGCTCGAGAGGAATGGCGTGGTGAAGCGCGTCTGGTGAGTTCGAGAAGGTACGCAGGGCGTGCCTATATAACCCGCTGCGAAAAGCCCTCGAAAGGACTTGGACTTGCAGAGAGGGAGCTTGATAAGAGGACTCGCAGAGGAAAGGACTCGCGTGCATACGGCAGTGGCAAAGGACGTGAAGAGAGAGAGAGAGAGACGAACGTGCATCACTCACCGTTGTGAACTTTGAACCGTACATATACGTGGGCGCAGCCAGACGCGCCGGTAACGCATATAGCGCATTTCCAGCCACGCGAGTGAACGCGGCCATAGCCGCAAGTGAATAACCGCCAGTCGCGCCAAAGTCCGCTCCCTACCATTCGCCCCGTGATAACCCGCTCCGTTCAGACGACACGCGGCGAGCTCCTGCTTGCACCTACTTCCATCTCCAAGGGACGTGCCGGGGACCGAGAGAGCTGCACGGGAGCCATCCCTGGACGCACTGGTGAACATCAACCTGCCCATCAGCAATCCCAGTGTGAGTGTGTGTGAGACGGGCCCGTTTGTCCTGGGTATTAAGAATAAGACTGTATAAGCTGCTCTGTGTCTCTTCATCCTGTACTGTACATACGTGTGATAGTAATTAAACCATTTGTTCTTTCTTTCTATCCAATTCGATCGCCTTTGTGATTTCTCCATTGACTAAGCGTGGTACGAATAAGATCGCTCCAATCAGGTATAGTAATTAATAATAGCACGGGTCACGTGTACGCAAACCGCTCGGCGTATCATCATCACACGTGGTTCGTGTGGGGCTTATTTCCTCGCTTCCAGCGCAGCGCTAGTACTTAAGTAACAGCGAATTTGGTCCTGAAACCCTATTTAGTGCTGTCCGGAAGGGACGTAATAGGTCCCGGGTCGCGCCAGGTCAGTCAAGACAAGGGGATTAATCCCCCCTTGGTAAGGGGGGAAGGCCGGCGGCAGATCAGCAACAATATATATATATATATATATATATATATATGCATACATATACACGAATATACTGTATATAAACTGAAAAAACTTGGGCGTCGAGTGTGAGTCTATTAATTACTGTACATACTGTTTGAACCGAGTTGGACCTGAGTACGTCTATTAATTACGTCCATTAATTACAGACTATTGGAATGTACATGTACATACCTTTTAGACAATTAGATCTTTATACCTTTTAGGGCTTCGACCATTCAGGCCCATTTAGACCATTTTAGACCCTTTAAACCTTTTATGACCCTATATATTCCCTTGTAGCCTTTAGACTTTTTTACCCTTCAGTCATCGACACCACTTTGATCCTTTAGTTTGCTTTGACCCTTCAGATCCCTCCTGAAAGTAGTAGGAAAATGCTGGCTCTAGAACACAACCATTTTTACATTGAAGTGAATGGGAGAAATGCCTTGGAACTTATGGACCACCCACCAAAAAACAAAAAAACATCAGGAAATTTCGCCCTCCCCATCTAAACCATTAACAAAGGTAGTTCTCACTCGCGACGCTCATTTCACTATTTTGACGCTTATCTCAAAACCAACATTCTCCTACTACTTATGCCTCCACCCCACCTTCCCTCATCCCCTTACACCTAAGTTCTATTTTTCCTTTATCCCATTGTCTTAATTTCTAATTGAAAAACTATTTGACCAACACCCCATAACCAATAAAAATCCGACTTTTTCTCCCACTTTCAACAAAAGCCGATAAATATTAAATCCTTAATAGATCAAATACTTTGGGGAAGTAAGGGAAGGGAGAGGAAAGGAGAGATTGATTATTACAAATGGTCTTTCACATAATTTACACCTATCATATTTTCTTTGAACTCGTACAGAGAGGCAATGAATATCTATGTTCTATTTTAGGAAATAACTTAATTTTCTTATTGAACTTATCACCATCAAGAATATTGATAAATAGTGTCATGCAACCGTGATTAACACCACAGTTACGGATGGCCGATTGCGAGACTTACACTGCCGAGGCGAAAACTCAATAGCGGATTCAAACTCAACACAAAGTTAAACGCGCGGAATGGCGGACACGGCGAAGCTCCCCCCCCCACCCCCCCGCCGCCTTATCTATTAAAATCAAACACCCAGGAAACTGCGTTCAGATATATACAGAAAATAATACAAGGATTTATTATGGAAAAGTAAAGCCAGTGAAAAAGCCCGCCGGTAAATCTAATATCCTAGATCGGGACGTCCCCACACGACTGACAGCAAACACAAAACGGGGGAGATGAATTACGAAAAGAATACGTCACGTCGTTCAAAATGTACGCGGATGCGGGCTTATCTTGTCTGTCTTTCGTCGTCTTTGTGGCGGCCGTCCAACACCGCTCCTTTCGGCCCGATCGCACACCACGAGGTCCCTCGCTCCAAGTTCCACAAGGCCTCGCTCCAAGCACCACGCGTCCGACGCAGGCCAGCGGCTCCACACGAGGTCGATCTCCACAAGGTCCGTGCACCAAAGGTTCAACGTAAGCTGCACAAAGCAAGCGAACTCCACTTGACTCGACTCTCTTTTGGGAGTGCTGGCAGCCAAGTGCCAACTGTTCGGTGCCAACTGCCAACTCCGACGAACTGCTCCGAACTGCTCACGAACTGTTGCGAACTGCCCACGGACTGTTGCGAACTGCCCCGAAATGGCGTCCGACCGTCGCTAATATCTCTGGCCGATGACGTCACATTGGCGCACTCCTCAGCCAATCATAGCCTCCCAACTCGCCGGCTCGCCCAGGTCACGCCCTCTGCGGCATGCTCCACTCTCCGCGTCCCTGACCCCGCGGTCCTTGTGTAACACGTGCCAGGCGAGGTTTGTAGGCCTTGGAGGTGTAAACGGTGGCGGTGTATTGTGGCGGTGTTTTTGGCCTGGTTTCCTGTCCATTTATTCCGAAGTCATTGTCAGGGAAAGGAATTATTTAATGTTGCGCTAAGGACCTAACTAATGTTTATGTGGTTTGCAGTGCCATAATGGACAAAGGTTTGACTGCTAGGTGAGACTCACAGGGGCGTTACCTTTAATCCCTCACTATTTAACACTCGAACCTCCAGGTAGGTCCACAATCATACATCTTCCCCCGACAGACGCCTAAACATCAAGAACTTATTACATGTAGAGTCCCTGTCACGACAGCCGAATACCTACCTATTCAGATCTACCTAGCTCTAGATGTTGCTCTACCAAATTCATAACACAGCCCCCCCCCTGGAACCGTAGCTCCTGCAAGGTTCACCGCAGGCGCTACCATTCCAGCCTTAACACTTACTGTCACACACTTAATTAACCTATGAAATAAATCAGGAAGGGCTGTGGGAAGTGAGTCGGACTACCTACCTACACTTCCTTAACATGCTGAACCCCTTAACCATCATGCAAGTATGTACATTTTCTTCGTTGTTCCTGTGGAGGGAGGAAACAAACAACACCCAACACTAACTTAACCACAAAACTTAACCATCTTTCCAAAACTCAAAACTCTAACCTTTGTACATACCCCGGTCTACAGACCGCGTCCCCCCCGGTGGATGCCACAAGACACAACCTTACCTGCGGGGCCATCCCCAATGCATCCCACTAAATTTCCACGGGCCCTGTCCAGATGTTACAGGTGAGTGACACGGCTCGGTGGATTTCGCCCACATTCATGCAACACAGACCCCTTAACCACTCATTCTCATTCCATAGGTCATCAAGGCATTTCAAAAATCAACAAAGCACTTATTTCAATACACCCCCTGCAGGACCATGGCATTGATGTCATTCACGTGTGTGTGCATTCCTCAACTAGGCAGCGGGGAGGTACCGCACAAAAAGATGGTCGGGGCGCATCAGGCTGTGGTGCCCGCAGTCCCAAAAACAAGTCAACCGACTTACAAGTTCATTGCCCCCCCCCCCCCTTTACCTCTTGGCCCCGTGACAGCCCAACAGCCCCTTTCCGCCGTTACCTCGCCGGTGAGGGTCTCCACACACACCAGGCTCCTTTGCCTCCTGCTTTCGCGCAGCAACACGGGTCACCGGGGGACTTCCTCACCCCGCGGCGCCCAACCAGACCCTCCACCGACGAGCTCCAATTTCCAGTTACCACCGGCTGCCAGGGGTAATTGCCGCAGAGGGGGGCCCGCAGGCATCGCTCCTCAGAGCTTGCTCTGTACCTGCGGACACACACACCTTCCCCACCCACAAGACCCCAAAACACACTTCCTCCCCCGCTGCCATTCAATTCTCCACACAACTCAGCACAATTCAGTACAATTCTTGGTGTAAAAGGTGTTACAAGGCTTGCCATGGCCTGCCACATGTGAAATCCCCCAGTTCACATTTAAACCATCACACATTTCCAAAAGCACATTTCCAAAAGCACAAGTATCGCCCCTCATTATCTCCAATAACCATCACTCACTCTCCAGGTTCCACTCTCACGACCACATCAAAACACCTAACCACAATACAAAAACATACGCCACCCACAAGACACTGTGGCTCCCATTCCATCCCCTCACCGGCCATGTCATCACTCTCACCCGCCTCCCAACTCCAATTTACATGTCCCCAATTTCCAAAGCAAGTCCTGAAGCCTGGGACAGTACTCCTTAAAACACTCACCTCAAGTGCAGGTAGTTGCAGGTTGGTCGGGTCAAAGAGTGTCATCCACCACACCTAATTTCCCCCTCACCCTTCCAATCCACTCCGGAGCCTCCCGACCCATGTAGGAGCTCAATCTATCCTCGTGAACTATCTGTGGAAGGGTATGCGGGCCCATCTGAATTTTGAACACCACATCAGTCACCTGCCGAAGCACCACCCCAGGGCCCTTCCAAGGTGAAGTGAGTTTTGGGCACACCCCCTTCCTTCTCCGGGGCCAGTAGAGCCAAACAAGGTCTCCAGGAAGGAAACGAGGTGTGTGAGCCCGAGCGTCATACCGCGTTTTCATCTGCGAAGAAGCCACCCCAATTTGCTTCCTCGCAAACTCATGAGCCTTTTCCATGCTCGCTTTCAAATTGGTGGCATAGCTCTCCACAGTTGGCTCACCCGGTTCCCCTGGTGACGGTCCCATCAACAAATCTGTGGGGACTCGCATCTCCCTACCGAACATCAACAAGGCGGGGGTGCACCGAGTGGTCGCATGCTGGGCGGTCCGGTATGCCATCAATATAAAGGGAAGGTGCTCGTCCCAATCCTGTTGGTTTTCAGATGTAAAGAGGGCCAATTGTGTCAACAGTGTCCGGTTGAACCTCTCTACCATCCCATCCGATTGAGGCCTAAGGGGAGTCGTCCGGGTCTTATGAATTTGGAGGAGCTCGCACACCGACCGCAGGAGGGCAGATTCAAAGTTCCGGCCCTGGTCAGTGTGTAGCTCCCTTGGGACGCCAAATCGGGAGAAGAATCCCTCAACTAGAACTTCAGCTACCAGCCGGGCTTCCTGGTTGGGCAATGGGTAGGCCTCTGGCCACTTGGTGAAGTAATCCATTGCCACCATAATGTACCGATTCCCTCGGCGGGTGGCTGGCAGGGGCCCCACCACATCTACTGCCACCCGCTCGAGCGGTGCCCCGACATTGTACACCTGGAGCGGGGCCTTGCGCGCACGTGGGGGTCCCTTCTTACCGTGGCAGAGGTCGCAGGATCTCACCCAATTTTGAATGTCTCTGCCCGAATTCACCCAGTAGAACCTCTGCCGTAATTTGGACAAAGTCTTGGCCACGCCCAAATGTCCCATTGTCCTAGTCCCATGCACGTGCCCCATAACCACTTCCTTCAATTTGTTGGGTACAATTATCAACCAGGAAGCTACATCACCCATTGGTGTCACCCACTTTCTGAACAAATAGCCCTCTTTCAACCCCAACATCTGCCACTGTGCCCAATAGGCTTTTACCTGGGCTCCGTGTGGAGCAATCTCCTCCCAAGAGGGTCTTCTGTCCTCCTCTAGCCAATGAAAAAGGGGCCCCAAAACAGGATCCTCCCTTTGACTCTCTTGCCAATTCACATCGCCCAATTCCTGTGGGGGTTGTGGCAAAGTTCGCCTGGTCACTTTTGCTGCATATAGGCATGCATCAATTTGGCCCTGCCCAATTGGATCCTTGGCTTCTTGTCTATCACAAAATTTACACTGTGCCTCCCAACAGGGGCGCCGAGAGAGAGCGTCTGCATTGGCATGTGCTTTGCCAGGCCGATGTTGCACAGTGAAATTATACTGCTGCAGCCTCTCAAGCCACCTTGCAATTTGTCCCTCCGGCTCTTTGAACCGAAGGAGCCATTGCAAGGAGGCATGATCCACTCGGATCACAAACTCCCTCCCATAAAGGTAAGGGTGAAAGTGTCCAACTGCAGACAGCAAGGCCAATAGTTCTTTGCGGGTAACGCAATAATTTCGTTCGGGCCTCAAAAGTGCCCGACTGTAATACGCAATAGCCCTCTCGACTCCCTGTTGCATTTGTGACAACACAGCTCCCAATCCCTCCTGGCTCGCATCTGTGTCCAGGATGTAATTGCCATCATCCGTCGGGTATGCCAAAACTGGGGCCTCCACCAGACGTTGTTTTAAGTGACTGAATGCCTCGATGCAGCTCTCTGACCATACAAATTTGGCTCCTTTCTCTGTCAATTTGTGCAAAGGTCTTGCAATTTCCGCGAAATTTGCCACAAATCTCCTGTAGTACGAGCAGAGGCCCAAAAATCCTCGGACCTCCCTTACATTTTTAGGGGCGGGCCACTCTTTTACAGATTTTACCTTTCCAGGGTCAGTGGCCACGCCGCTCTCACTGATCACGTGACCCAGGTAAGTCACTTCCCTCCTGAAAATTTCACACTTGCTCGGATTTAATTTCAACCCGGCACCCCTTAATCTCCCAAATACGTCTGACAAATTTTCGACAGCCTGTTCAAATGTGGGAGCGTGGACCAATACATCATCCAAATAGACGAGGCAAGTCTGCCACGGTAAGCCAATTAAAACACGTTCCATCAGGCGCTCAAACGTGGCAGGGGCATTGCACAATCCAAAGGGCATGACGACAAACTGCCAGAGACCCTTTCCTGTGGTGAACGCCGTTTTCTCCCTCGCCTCTTTATCCATTTCCACCTGCCAATAACCACTCTTTAAATCCAACGTGGAGAACCATGTTGAGCCTGAAACGGCATCGAGGGTGTCATCGATCCTTGGCAGGGGATACGAGTCCTTGAGTGTCACATGATTGAGCTGGCGGTAGTCCACACAGAACCGAGTGGTCCCATCCTTTTTCTTCACCAGCACAATGGGTGACACTCAAGGACTCACCGAGGGCTCGATAAATCCGGCTCTTTCCATTTTGCTCACCTGTTCCTCTGCCTCCTCTTTCTTAGCGAAAGGGAGCCGCCTCGGCGGTTGGCGAACAGGCCGAGCCTCGCCAGTACTAATTTTGTGCCTGACGAGACTCGTGCGTCCAACATCCTCGGGGGAGAGAGAAAAAACACCCAAGTTCTTACCAACCAAATTGTGCAACGTCTCTACCTGCTCCGATGTTAGGCCCTCTTCAGAGCGTGTCATCATGTCCCGCACTCCCTCTGACCAATCACATTTCCCCAAATTTTGCCCTCCTTCCGGCTGTACTGGCAAGCATGTGGATCCACCTCCTCCGGTGACCTCTACTACACTACTGCATTTGGCTACGATGGCTCCGCCCCTTATAGTGCGGGGGCTGTCGGACAAGTTGAGCAGCCTGACTGCCAGCATAGGCCCACGGGTGTCTACGAGGGTGCGACCCACCATTAATTCCTCCGTCCCCTGCGAGGACCACGACTCCACTAGCCCCAGCTGGCCAATGGGTTGAGCACCTGCTGCTAACTCTGCCATCACGACTCTCTCGGACCTGGGAGGCACGGTCACAGTGCGCGGCACCTCCAGCCACGTCCCCTGCACCTCCTCGTCATCCCCCAGTCCCATTAACTGCAGCCTCTCGGTGCCCAACCACATATGACCACGCCCAAGGTCTAATTGGCAGTCATGTTCCACCAGGAAACTCAGTCCCAACAGACACTGATCGCACACCCCCGCCACCCACACAACCACACTGACCTCCAGGCCACCCAACTCCATCCTCACCACTCCGCGTCCCAATATTGGTGCCGTTGCCCCCGTAGCCAGTTGAAGGCTGTGTCCTTCTACCCTATCAATTTTGTCCCAGCCTCCAACACTCTGGTCTAGCACACCCGGATTGATAATGGTGTCACTGGCTCCAGTGTCCACCACAGCCTCACAAAATTCTCCCTCAATTTTGCATCTAACCCTTAGATTACCTGTGCCAATTTGTCCGCAATTCACTACTTCCACCAAAGGAGGGCGCTTCTCCACACACTTGCCAGCCGAGCATGGCCCCGTATGCTCGGCTCGTTCTAGTTTCCCGCACACTCTACCGCTATTGGCCCAGGCGGAGGTGGTGGTCCTCTGTCTGGCACCTGTGGACCTACTGGGGGCCCCCTCCTTTCTGGACTGCGAAGCCTGCCAGGAGGTGGGGGCCCATATGGTTGCCGACAATTCCTCTGACTGTGCCCTCTTCTCCCACATCTAAAACAAGTCCCCAAGAACGGACCCCTCTGGTAGCCAGGCGGAGCCCCCCTTTCTCCCGGCCCAGCCCGATAAAAATCAGGCCGTCCCGATGGCCAACCTGGACCACCCTGTCGTGACTCGCTCCCTGCAAATTGTCCCCCCATCAAATTTGTCAGCTGGCGGCTGATTCCCCTTAACATTCGCCCGATGTCATCCTCTGGCTTTTCCTGATCCCGCACCTCGGCCTGCCGTACCGTCACAGGTGCCCTCTCCGATGCGCGGTTCGACCTTCTCAAAAAGGTCAGTCTCGCCGCGCATTCCGCTGCCCGGTGCACCGTGGGTGGGTCCTGTAACTCCACCAACGTCCGGACCTCAGGATCAGGGAGAGCCGCCATAAATTTTTCTATCGCCAGCTTGTCCCACGCCTGTGCTGGTAGGTCCCTGTATGCTATCCTCACAGATTGGTATATATCCTGGGCCAGCTCCTGCAACGTCTCATTAGGCTTTTGCCTGCGATGCAGCAGCTGTGCCCTGACCAGGTCGCACCTTGCGCCTGTCCCGTACCTGTTATTCAAGGCCTCACAAATGGCCTTGCTGGTCAATATTCCCTCTGGGACTACGTTTAACACATCGGCGGCTGACCCCCGCAGTGTCGCCACCAGATTCCCCATGCGCTCCCGCTCTCCCCAACCATTGAGCTGAGACACGCACTCAAATTGTGTCAGGAAAGCCTCGAGGCTCCCTGATCCGTCAAAATGTACGAGGGGGATTGTTTTTCCAGAGACTCTATTCCCCGATTCCTCTCTGTCCAAATCCAGTCCGGGGCCAAAACACCCCCCCAACTGGGTATTCCGTTTCGGAGCCTCTGGTGTCCAAATGTGGCTCGTGGTGAGGGTCTCCTGGGTCACCTTAATCTGGTCCTGAAGATGCTTAACCGACCTACTCACCTCTTCCTTCAGGCTCTCTTGAACCCGGCCAACCTCCTTCTTGATGGTATTGTCCCAGATCTCCAGTCGCTCCTGCATAAAATCACTCACCCTTTCATTATCCATTAGTGGCCCCCACAGGCCTTTCTCAATTAACCCTTGCTCCTGCTCTTTTATGCGGGTTTCCAACCCCCTCACCTCCTCGGCCAATTTGCCCCCCTGTCGGTTGAGCAGTCCCCATTCCTCACTCTGCTGTAGCATTCTGGCATCCACCCGGCCCCGATAGCCTTCCAGGTCCCCATTTGCTTTATCAATTCGAGCATTTGTGGCACCAATCTGACTCTCCAACTTTTCCCCCATTTGGACAGCCTGCGTCACGCCCTCCTCTATTTTTGACATTAATTCTTCCCGTTTCAATTCAATTTCCACCCCTATGGCTTTTTCCATCTCCCCCATTTGAGTTTCTACTTTACCCTCAAATTTCCCCAGTCTGTCCGTAATTTGGTTTTGCACTCTCCCTTCTATGCCATCAATTCGTTCCCCCAGCTGCTGTGCCATTTCCCCAATTTTTCCTTCCAATTGTTCATCCCTTTCCTTTATTTCATTCCTCCATTCCTTCCCCTGGGACTCCATTTTATTTTCCATCCCTTCAATTTTATTTTCCAACCCATCAATTTTTTCATTTAATTCCCGACTGGCTCGCTCACTCTGTGCGTTCATGTCTCCCATCTGCTTTCCCATTTTGTTTTCCAGCCCATCAATTTTAATACTCTGAGCATCCATTAATTCCTTTAAAAATTTCATTAAAGCCTGGTCGTCTCTAGGGGCCGTCCCACTTGTTCCCGGCTCCCCGGTGGGGGTGGTGCTCGGGACGAGGGAGGTTCCAAGGCTCACCTCTGCATCAAATTCCCCTATTTCCGGCTCACTCCCAACGCTGACGGAGGCCTCGCTACGCACCTCCATTTCGTCGACCTCCGACATCCGCTTTTCGGAAGGTCGTTCCCCGCGCGCGTATTTATTTCAATTCCAGTAACACAATTTAAATTTGACGAAGACGCGATATCGCGCTCCGTATGCCCAATTGATTACTAAATTTCTCCGCCTCGCCTATAAAAATTTTGCGTTCGAACGTCGGGCGCAATGCACGCCCGACCGTGTCGATGTCTCGCCGCGGACAAAAAAAATTTGTCCGACGGGTTCAAATCCTACACTCCTGACACCACTTGTCACGCAACCGTGATTAACACCACAGTTACGGATGGCCGATTGCGAGACTTACACTCCCGAGGCGAAAACTCAATAGCGGATTCAAACTCAACACAAAGTTAAACGCGCGGAATGGCGGACACGGCGAAGCTCCCCCCCTCCCCCCCGCCGCCTTATCTATCTATCTATAATGCCAGTAATCTCTGTGTGTCTGTCTGTGTGTTTGTCTGTGACCGCTGTTTCTCGACAACCACGGGTCCGATATACTTGAAACTTGCCAGGTATATTGCTGGGGACCCGAGGATGTGCCTTTTCAAGGTTTGAAATTAATCGGACAAGTACCTACCGAGATATGTCCAAAAAACGCTTCAACCAATCAGAGAGCAGCGAGCTATCACGTGTGCCGAACCGTTAATGCAATGCAAGCGTTAATGCGTTAATGGAAGGCTTTTCTTTTTTTCCCTCTTCTCTTTCTACTTTTCCTTGCGATTAAATTGCAAACAGCCAAAATACGTTGGCGCTAATTGAATAATTGGCCATTAACACTAAAATAATCGTAACTGCGATATGCCAACTTCCGGACAGTGCAGCCTTCCATGTTGTTGTTGTTTGCAGCAGCTGTTTGCAGCAAGGCAAGGCTTTTCAACTATGTTGCCGTTAAACTATGTTTTAAAACGAATTCAAACTGCGATTAAATTAAAACGATTCATCCTAACTGCGATTTGCGAACTTCCGGACAGTGACGACTTATCTTCCGGCAGCCAATCACAGAACGCTCTGTTGCGTAGGCGTGGCCGATGTGAGACGAGCGGAGCTGAGCGCGTTACGAGCTGACCGCCATTACGGTACGTAATTCGATTTCTTATGCGCATTATTTCTCCCAATTCAGTCAGAGCGAAGGGCGGAAGCGAAGAGCGTTGCTTTTTTTGTTTACGGGCGTACGGGCGGGGTAGAGCGTACGGGTAGCGTTTTTTTTTTTTTTTGGCCACGGAACGGGCACCCACGTACGGGCAATGCCCTAGTTAAAATCAAACACCCAGGAAACTGCGTTCAGATATATACAGAAAATAATACAAGGATTTATTATGGAAAAGTAAAGCCAGTGAAAAAGCCCGCCGGTAAATCTAATATCCTAGATCGGGACGTCCCCATCAAGACTGACAGCAAACACAAAACGGGGGAGATGAATTACGAAAAGAATACGTCACGTCGTTCAAAATGTACGCGGATGCGGGCTTATCTTGTCTGTCTTTTGTCGTCTTTGTGGCGGCCGTCCAACACCGCTCCTTTCGGCCCGATCGCACACCACGAGGTCCCTCGCTCCAAGTTCCACAAGGCCTCGCTCCAAGCACCACGCGTCCGACGCAGGCCAGCGGCTCCACACGAGGTCGATCTCCACAAGGTCCGTGCACCAAAGGTGCATTAGAATTAGAATTAGACCAAAGTGGCCAGGGGTCCGTGCACCAAATTAGAACACCAAAGGTTCAACGTAAGCTGCACAAAGCAAGCGAACTCCACTTGACTCGACTCTCTTTTGGGAGTGCTGGCAGCCAAGTGCCAACTGTTCGGTGCCAACTGCCAACTCCGACGAACTGCTTCGAACTGCTCACGAACTGTTGCGAACTGCCCACGGACTGTTGCGAACTGCCCCGAAATGGCGTCCGACCGTCGCTAATATCTCTGGCCGATGACGTCACATTGGCGCACTCCTCAGCCAATCATAGCCTCCCAACTCGCCGGCTCGCCCAGGTCACGCCCTCTGCGGCATGCTCCACTCTCCGCGTCCCCGACCCCGCGGTCCTTGTGTAACACGTGCCAGGCGAGGTTTGTAGGCCTTGGAGGTGTAAACGGTGGCGGTGTATTGTGGCGGTGTTTTTGGCCTGGTTTCCTGTCCATTTATTCCGAAGTCATTGTCAGGGAAAGGAATTATTTAATGTTGCGCTAAGGACCTAACTAATGTTTATGTGGTTTGCAGTGCCATAATGGACAAAGGTTTGACTACTAGGTGAGACTCACAGGGGCGTTACCTTTAATCCCTCACTATTTAACACTCGAACCTCCAGGTAGGTCCACAATCATACATCTTCCCCCGACAAACGCCTAAACATCAAGAACTTATTACATGTAGAGTCCCTGTCACGACAGCCGAATACCTACCTATTCAGATCTACCTAGCTCTAGATGTTGCTCTACCAAATTCATAACAATAGTATTGTCGTGTGACTACTCTTAGTTAAGATCGAGGGTGAGCCACGGATGGAAACGAGCATGATGGAGGCATTCAACTCAAATCATTGGCGGATGATACGCGAGGAGGAAGAAGAATACCGATTTACCTGGATGGCCGGCGCAGGTGTCTTCACCCTGCAAATTAACTCAAACGAAAACGGAATTAAAATGTACAAAAATAACAGGTTTATTAAACGGAACCCGAGAACAATGAACCACGCCGGTAAATAAATGTTCTAAAATGGAGTGCTCCCACACCAGACATATCAAACAAACAAGGGAATACATATGAAAAATAAAGGGGTTGTGTGTGTGTGTGTGTGGGCTTATCTCAACCAGCGGAGGTGTGTCAGGGATCGTCAGGCCCCAAGCACAGTCCGGACGCGGCTCCGCTCTTAGCAGGAAGAAGGCCGCCCGGTCGTTGGCGGGAACCTCTCATTCCGCGCTGCTAGGCCAGCGTATGCTGCAGCGGCAAGCCTTGCTTGCATGCTCGTCGTTCGCACGTGAACGCAGGAGAGGAGAATCGTCAACGCTCCACCGTCTCACCACTGTCCGTCAACGCCCAACAAGCAAAGGTCCAGGGTCAAGAATGCAAGGGAAGTCCACGGCAAGAAGGGTTCAGAATGAGAAGGGTGTCCAAACAGAAGAAAAAATGCTGGCTAGCGAGTCCTTTTATCGCTCGTCTCGTAACGTCACCGGCACTTTTTACCAACACCCGCAGGCCACCGCTACATTGTCCAGCTCTCCACCAATGCCTGCAGGCCACCCTTCGACGTCATCGGCATGCCCTGCCATTCAGTCCTCTGCTTCCCTCCCAGGATTCCTTCCACAAATCCGTGGGAAGCTTCTTGCCCCACCCCTGGCCAATCACCAGTCCTTCCTTACTCTACCAATCGGCAGCCTTCGTCCTGCCTCATGTCTTCCTTCCACCAATCAGTGGCCAGCTTCTTGTCCCTGCTTTGAGCAATCACGAGCTTCATCCTGCCTCGTCTCCCTATTGGTGGTGTCTTGTCCAATCGCTGCCCCTCTGGGCATGTCCATTGTCTGCCTGCTCGATGTGTTCAATCGCCATACTGGCGCAATGTGTGGGCGCTTCCTGCCTGCACTACTCTTGTGAGTTGTATTGTGTGGGGGGGGGGGGGGGGGGGGGGGGATTTAATTAGTGTGTGTGCTGCTATTGGGCCTACCTTGTGTCTATGGTGTAGTGCCATACGGGACAATGGATACCCGACAAACACATAACGTATTCACAAATGTTTTAATGACGTTTTACTTTTACCTTCAAACATGTTAACCTTTAAACAACGTTATGGAAACGTTTTTATATCAACGTTATTTGAATGTTGCAGGAAAACGTTGCCCAAACTTTTTAGTTAGGTACTGGACTGACGTTATACCAATCAATGTGTTGTGATCTACAAACATTCCGCTCAACTTTGCGAACATTCCAGGGGTGGGAGATGTTGTTGGAGGTGGAAAAAACGTATTTCCTGCCATTTTAAGTAACGTGAAAAACATTGAAACAACATTGTGGAAACGTTTTACAACAACATTATTTCAATGTTGCAGAAAAGTAACGTGAAAAACATTGAAACAACGTTGTGGAAACGTTTTACAACAACATTATTTCAATGTTGCAGGAAAACGTTCCCTAAACGGTTTAATTAGGTATTGGACTGACGTTATACCAATAAACGTGTTGTGATCTACAAACATTCCGCTCAACGTTGCGAACATTCCAGGTGTGGGAGATGTTGGTCAAGGTGGAGAAAACGTATTTCCTGCCATTTTGTTGAGTAACGTGAAAAACGTTTAAACAACGTTGTGGAAACGTTTTACAACAACATTATTTCATTGTTGCAGGAAAACGTTCCCTAAACGTTTTAGTTAGGTACTGGATCCACTTTAAGGTTAGGTTTAGGGGTTTCTATTCAACGTCCGATGAACATTGAGTTATATCAAAGTGTGAAATGGATTATTTTAATGACACATTTTAATTGTTACAGACGCGGTTTTAGATGTTAGTTTACCGAGCGGTTTGGTATTACCGCGTCCGCACAGTTACTCCCCGATTAGAACCCTATCCCGCCCGATTCCACTCGAACGTTGGCCAAATCGCGCTATGCTAAATCAATGAAGGAAAGGACACAACGGCTGGGATTAAGGCAACGACACAAGGGGTACAGTTCTCAAGACCTCCGGAGGAGGATATAATATTGGTTATGCAGAAACGGGTAGATTACACGGCAAGAGGTAAAGCACAGAAAAGATGGGCACTTAGACACAGTCTTATCTTATCCCCGACAGACCACAGACAAACGGGACAAGACTGACTTACACAGGGATTGATGGCAAGGAAGGGCAGGCAGTCGATAGCTCAAGGTGCACCTTGGCTCAGGGGCAGAATCGACCCGGTCCGGTCCAGAGATGCGGGGAGGTATCGTCGCGTTCGGAGGTGGCGTCCTTTTCTCTCCAAGCTGAGGCGCATTTTGTCCTCTTATGATCCTGCACCACCTAAAATGAATGAACTGGAACATAAATGAATATCGTTTTAACCGATTTTTAAACACGATTTACCGATTAAATAAGTTACCGAATCATTTAAAAATGGTTACAATGGTTTTCCTCGACAAAAAGTGACATGAAAAGTTCAAACTTTATTTCGCAAATTTGCAAATTTTTCGTGCATATTTTTTTGTTATTATTGTAACACAATAGTTAGTTAGTTATAATATGTGAACATAATAATTAGTTAGTTATAATATGCACACACAATAATTAGTTAGTTTGAATATGTAAACATATTAATTAGTTAGTTATAATATGTAAACACAATAATTAGTTAGCTCGTTATTTGAACTAGCAGAGTACCCGCCCTACAGGCGGCCCTATGGGCATTCTTGTTCCAAGCGTACAACACATTTTTAGGCTATGAGCCAGACGCTCAAATTTTCGACATTATGCTCAATCAGAGGGAGGATGGCTAACAGTTATTTTTGGCAAGGCCAGGGACCCTAGTGCTGAAAAAAATGTGATAGCAGTGTGAAACTCTTAGCCGTATCTGTGTTATCATCACATTTGTCAGACCACCCCAATAACGCTTTCGGTAATTTTTCCGCCTAAGATTTAGGGGGTAGGGTTCGTTTTGGGGCTTTCAAATAATATCTCCTATATGTATCAGTTAGTGTTGTATACCAGGTGAAAGGTAATTGAATTATCTTTCACATGATGTATAGAAAGTGCCTGTGTGATATATAGTAACCTCTTTATGATCATTAAAACATAATTATTTCCGCCAACCCTCAAAAATTTATCACAAAATCCCCAATGAAAACAAAATTAGGCAAAAATTCAGTTTGGCGGATATTAAATGAATTTTTGAATTTGAGAAACACACAGTATGATTAAAGTCAAATTTGGGCCTTAAATCTCATACACCTTGATAAAGATGAGAAAATCCAATATACAGTAGTTGCTGTAACCATGACCTAAAATCCATAAATGTATATCTTTCCGCTCTTATGATATATTGATTTACATTTTACGATTTTTGACCGACAGCATGTATATAGTTTGTATACCATTATTGGTCTAAAATAGTATATATAATATTGGGATGTCAGCCATATATAGGCCAAAAAGTACTGAAATTGGTGTCAGAAATGTCTAATTCTAAAAATATGAAGGCATTATGACCAAACTGTATGTGGTGTTCTTGAATATACCACAGACGTATGATGCTTGTGATGATTAACCTACTCCATGTATATGTATGTATCCTGATGTACCCTAACTTGGCGAGATAATTTACATCATATTCATGCAAACGTTTTTAGTCTTGTAGTGTTGTATGGTTCTCTTATATTACCAGCTATACATAAAGTAAACCAAAGGAAAACAATGTACTTTCTATTTAAGCAACATATATTTATAGACATCATACCATAAAGTACACGAGTTATCAATTCAGCGTATACCATATTTGTTACACATATGTACATGATCTTTCTCCATACAGTTCTACAATTCAGAAGTTATCCTCGTCATCGTCGTCGTCTTCTTCATCGTCTTCTGCCGAACTGTCATCACTCTCACCATACACTCTCTGGTTGTCACATGTGGTGAGTTTGCACATGTCTGTGCACTTCAAACCACTGGCCATGCAGACACACATGGGTAGTGTGCATCTTTTCGAACAGGTGCATGCCAGTAAATCCAGAACTGCCTGTGGTGCGGGCTGTCCTTGCATCCAGTCGACTGCCAGCTGCACGCGACCATCCTGGGTATCCCAGTGCCATCCTTTCCCGATTGGACTCGGTACTGCTGGATCCATCTTGAGACTCCTCTTCCAAATAGCGGCTTGATAGTTGGCTCGCTGTGCATGTTTGGTTAAGCAGTCTTTGCACGGAGGTAGCTGGTGACTGTCGATCTCTCCCCTCTTGGCACAGAACAGGTGATATCTCAAGTCATTCACCTTCACTGTCCCCGACTTCGGTGCGTACATGAGACAAGTGAAGTTCTCCAATTTATCCATCAGTTCCTCACTGACGTCCCAGTCCTCTCCCAGCTGTGTACATGCATCCTGCACATCTTTGTTGGTTCTGATGAGTTTTAGTGCAGTCAGTTTTCCTCGTCCAGCGAACGTGCTGACTGTGTCGCATCCGGTATAGGCATGCATTCCAATTAGGGCCTGACATACATTTGTGCCGACTGACTTTCCTATTTTCCCTATGTCTAGGATTTTAGCCCTTGCTTTGGTGCCACATTTCTGAAACAACTTGGCATGAATCTTGGTATGAAATGCCAAGCCAATGACAAGTACGTCGGTGTCATCTGAGCTAATAAGCACAGACTGGTATCCATGTGCGGCAGCATGGGCAGCATGCAAGAACAGACGACCATCTGCTTCCTCGTGTGTGCTTTCCAGGGCCACTACTTCTTGGCTAGCATCAGATGTGATCTGATAACACTTGTCATCGCATGTTACAAAGAGAACCTTTCCCTGTAGGCGTCTGATGTACTCTGGTTTCTTCCACTCTTCGACCAGGAACATGATAAGACTTGACTTGTTCCCAACATAGCTGAGAAACTTGCGCCATTGCCTTACAATTTGAGATGCCGTGATGTTTTTCAGCTCAAGTCCAAGTTCTTCCCCCCTGGTTAACCGTTCGCTGTTTTTGATGGAAGTCTCCTTGTAGGTGTCAAAGACGACATCGATCCTCTGGCTACTGCATCCATCCTTCAGGGCCATGGATAGGACAATCATGGCCACTTCGGCAAATGTAGTTTGATCACCTGCCACCTTCTGTATAAGGAGCATCCCGTCAATAATTGTTGCCGAATTGTCGGGTATCCTTTCAGCCGGGGTCACAGTCCTTTGCAAGGCCGTGGCTAGGGCAGCTTTGTTGGTTTTCCGTAGAAGGCCTTCGGGTGTCGCCAGGGCCCATGGCAAGGGACCTAGAGGATGAGATAGCACCTCTGCCATGTGAAGATCACGGGTTCTCGGCCCTGTGCCATCACGATAATTCTACCAAATAGAGCTCTGTCTGCTTGAAGAATTACTGCCCTGCCATTGCTTCTACATTCCTTCTTCTTAGTGAGGTTGCTGAAAGTCTTCAGCTTGTTCAGTTGCAAAGGGTCGTGGAATTTCTTGATTGGTGGGTTGCTCTCAAGTCGCTCAATCTTGAAGTTTGTGTAGCACTTGTGTCCGACTTCCCATGCTTTCTCCAGATCCTTGGCAATATTTGGAGGGGCTGCGCGTGCGGTGGAAATACTGATGAGAGAGCTGGCCATAGTGAATGGGTTCACCCAACTCTGGATCAGAGTTATCAGTGATGATACAGCGTCCTCATCTTTCTTGATCCGTGTTTGCTGCAGATCCGCGTGTTGTACGTGTGTGTTGCTCACATTCACCATTTCCCTCATCTGGCGGAGAAACGCACTCCTGTGTTCGGATGTGACATAGTAGCGCTTCACTGCTTCAGATTTCAAGTTGAACCTGGTAGTGCCACCTGGTGTCTGTGTGTCTTTGTTGACAGTGACCTCAGTAGTTTGGTCAACTGGAATGCGTCCAAACGGATTGCTTTTTGACATTTGAACTGAGAAGTACCCATCCGAGAACGCTTGGAAGATGCCAGGGTGCTGCGTTGGAAGGTTTGTCATTTGTGCGTAGTATGCTGATAAATACCATGCATAGTTGATTTTGTCATATGCGAAGCACCAAGGAATCATGGCTTGGATAGCAGATAGATGTAATGGCCAATTACCTTCTCGGGAAGCGCGCAGTAGAGCAAGCAAGACCGTTTCAACGATATCCACGTACGACATCCAGAATGACGACAATTCACCATTATCATGACGAAGGTGATGCAGGATTTGCTTCCAAACAGCCTGAACTTCTTCACACGATTGATCTTCCAACAGGTTGTTCCACTGGCTCTCATCTTGTCCCAATTCAGCAACTTCTGCTAACAACGTAGTGACCGTCTGTGTTGCCTCTGGTCGCATCTTTTCCAACCAAGGGAGAAATTCAATCCACGCAAGCCTCATGAATGCTTCGTAGATGCTCTTATGTACACGGACTGCTCGGTTGTACATCTTCCCCTCCATAACCCGATTGAGTGAGCCTTCTGCGATGATTCCTGTTTCGATGCAAAAGTCTCTAAGACCAGCATCTTGGAAACGAGCACCAAGAATCGACATCACATTGCAGATTGTGTGGAACGTGCCGAGGCGAAGTACGATGTTAGCATATGTGTCTGTGTGTTTCCAGACGATCTCGGCAGCCTTAGCATACAGGGCCTGATCCATGACGACGACGATGTCCTGCAAGTGTAGGATCTGTCGGACGCTTTCAGACTGCTTCAAGATTTCTGCGACTGTGGACATCTCTGTAGCTGGTGCATTTATTGTAGGCATATATCTAACAATATCCTGAGAGACGCTGATAGATGCCCTGACGGTGATGTTGAATCCTGTCCAACTTGGTGTTTTTTGTGTTACTGGGTCCACCTGACGGGCAATGACCCAAAGAAGATTCTTGATTTGAGCAACTTCCATAGCCATCTTGTTTTCCGCTGCAGCTGTTGATAATGTTTGTAGTGGATGAGGCCCAACACGTTCACCTGCAATGTAGACAGGCAGTGTTTCTTCTGTTATGCAGACTGTTCTTTGCTTGAGCTTCTCGATCTTCGGAAGTGGCTCCTTTGGAAGGTGTGGTCCATACATTTTGGCCTGCACTGCAATGCCATTGACTCGATGTGTTGTTCCTTTCCCGGTCAGCGTCTCTTCCAGTCTATCAATGTTATCCCATGCCAAGTTTGTGAATACATACGGCTGGATGCTGCTTGGTAGGACTGTTTGCTCATTTAAGTTTGCTGCAAGTTTTTGAAGACATAGTGCAGTGTCATTTTCCTCCAGTTGAGTGTAGGATATTGCATGTCCAAGATGGTTCAATGTGCGAATTAGTTCTACGTTCCCTGTGAGAGTCTTAACTGCATATGGGAGCAACATGTGTTTCGGAGGCTTTTGTTGTCCACAGCTCACTGCATAGATAATGTCCTGGCTGAAAGATTGCATCAGCATGATGACCCTGTTTGATGGAAGCTCGTTTTCTGGATCTCCAGTCAAGAGGCCAAGCATAAAGCGCTGGAGATAGACGGGAACGACGAAAGAGTCATTGTCGACGTCGGCTGGATGATAGGGCCATGGAGTTGGTTTGTTATCCTTCCTTATCATCGATCTGATGTGTGTCGATGTCTGATCAATGACTTTGGACATGTTTGATGATTTCCCTTTCCAAATGCTCAGTTGTTGTTTAAGTGTTTGTATTTCTTTGACAGCATCTTGTAGTGTTACATTATCAGGTACGACAATCAGTTTTCCACTGTTGTCTTGAAAGATGTGAACGCTATTTCCAAGATCAGTTTCCAGTTTCCGTGCGAGGTTTTTTCTTGTAGCAGTTCTTATCCCATGCAACCCTCTTGATGTCATTATCGATTGTAGGTGCTCTACCAGCGTTGTCATCCTAACAATTTCCTTATTCGGGATTATATGGTTCCAGATGTATACTAGCAACTCATTGTATGCTTCTTCTTCAGTGTAGTCAGATTCGTTTGTGGCGGCCGTGTTTCTGTCATGTGCATCTTTAGTGCTTGGTCTCGTGTAACTTCTGTAGCAAGAGAAATGGTATCGTGCTTCAGCTGCCACAATGTCTCTACTTGTGGCAGCCATGACTTTCGTGTCACATTTACGCACGGCGCTGTTTCGCAGTGTTTCATCTGCTCTCAGATCAACAGCCTTGCTCAACTTTTCACGGGATGACGTTCCCTTGCACCACTTGGTCTTTCCACAGAATATACAATCCGGTTCATAGATGCGTGATTCCGAAGATGCCCTTCTGGCTTGTCTCTTGCTCGCTGAACATGTTGCAGCAGCATCGTCGGTTAAATTGGATTCAGCTTTTCGTTTCAGTGCTTCCAAATCTCGCTTCATGGTGAACACGCTCCTGCACTGCCTGTGGTAGAATACTCGGGGAATCTCCTTCTCTGGCAGCGACTGAGCAAGGTCGAGAATGGGTGCATGGTTCCGTATTTTGGCCGCATCCAGCAATGTAGTCCACGAATCGAATGTTTGAGGGCTTATGAGCGGATCTTCTGGTTTGACATCTAACGATAGCTTATGAATGATACAAACGTCCTTGGGAACTTTCTGAGTGATCGCAATCTCCATTGCAAGTATTTGTTCAATTGTCTATCTGCGGTACACTCTGTTTCACCACCACCAATATCACCACCACCATCTCACCTGGAAAGACACATAATATCGAATGAGACCACCACCACTACTACAAATTAGCATCAGTTGCTATAGTTGCTTTAAAATGTATTCTGCACCAACAAATCTACAAAGAGAAATACATTAGATGTCGTGCACCGCTGTCATGGTTGCAAATCACCTAAAATATAATGAAAATATTGACATTGATGACAACATTCGTATTAGCATGTCTACACATATTGCATTGAATTTCATAGCACATCATGATCATATGTGTGAGGATATTGACTCTAATTATACTGTATGTGTGTCTCAAATCGAAACATACCTTTTACATACCTTTTGATTTTTGCCTATTTTTGTTCCTAAAATTGGGGATTTTGTGATGAAGTTTTGAGAGTTGGTGGAAATAATTATGTTTTAATAATCATTATAAAGAGGTTACTATAGATCACACAGGCACTTTCTATACATCATTTGAAAGGTAATTCAATAACCTTTTACCTGATATACCACACTAGCTGATATATACACGTGATATTATTTGAGAGCCAAAAAACTAACCCCACCCCCTAAATCTTAAGCGGGAAAAATGACCCGAAAAGCGATAAATGGGTGATCTGACAAATGTGATGATAACACAGATACGGCTAAGAGTTTCACACTGCTATCACATTTTTTTCAGCACTAGGGACCTTGGCCTTGCCAAAAATAACTGTTAGCCATCCTCCCTCTGATTGAGCATGGTCGACCCCTCGGCTCATAGCCTATTTATGCCATCTCTTATTGGAGGATATTTTCTGCTGATACAACTGATTTGACTTGGATTTCTTGATTATTTCCTTTGGTAATATTGCTGGATCTCTGTTCAACTTAGGTGGCCTTGGTTTTTGAAGTATCTCAATTTTCCAGAGAAAACAAATATCAACCGTCACCCTAGCTAACAACACCCACGACCAAACCACACTCACCTCTTCCCCCCTCCTCCCCCCTCCTCCCCCTTCCACCATCTCCTCAAAATCCCTCTTCAACCGTCACCTGAGCTAACAATACCCATGACAACCCCACACCCCCTCTCCCCCACCCTCCCCTTCACGATCTCCTCAAAATCCCCCTTTAACCGTCAACCGAGCTAACAATACCCATGGCAACCCCACAACACTCTCTTTCCTCTCCTCCACCATCCTCTCACAATCCCCTATCAACCATCACCCAAGCTAACTGTACCCATGACAACCCCACAACACTCTCTTTCCTCTGCTCCACCATCCTCTCACAATCCCCTATCAATCATCACCCAAGCTAACAATACCCATGACAACCCCACACCCCCTCTCCCCCACCCTCCCCTTCACGATCTCCTCAAAATCCCCCTTTAACCGTCAACCGAGCTAACAATACCCATGGCAACCCCACAACACTCTCTTTCCTCTCCTCCACCATCCTCTCACAATCCCCTATCAACCATCACCCAAGCTAACTGTACCCATGACAACCCCACAACACTCTTTCCTCTCCTCCGCTATCCTCACAATCCCCTATCAACCATCACCCTAGCTAACAATACTCACGACCATCCCACACCATCTCCCTGTTCAACTAAGGTGGCCTTGGGCTTTGAGGCATCCCAATTTTCCAAAAAAAAACAAAAACATACCATCAACCATCACCCTAGCTAACAGTACCCACGACAAACCTACACTCTCTCTTTCCCCACAGCCCCCTGACCCTCCACCATGCCCTCACAATCACCCTACAACCATCACCATAGCCAACAATACTCTTGACCACCCCTCACCACCACTACACAATTACCCATCAACTATCTCCATAACTAATGATACTCAAGACCACCACACACCATCCCCCAACAACCATCACCCTAGCGAACAATACCCATGACGAACCCACACACCCCGCCCCCTCCAACATCCCCAATCATTATCGGAATCCGAGCAGCTCAGAATGCACTGTCTCTATGTACTGTCGCCAGCAGGATCACATGTTTTGGATACCTATGAAGAATGATTATTCTCTCCCCTCTTGATAATTTAAAAAGCACTTTTATAGATTTTTTTTTTTTTCAGGTGTCGACTGCTTCAAGGGGTATTGTTCATGCAGTGCAGATGGACTACAGGTGTGATGATGATGGCGATTTGTGAAGAACAGCATCGATCTGCACAGCCAACCTGCTTTCAAATTTCAATTGTTTTTTCAATTATCAAATTTCAATTCTTCATTTTTCACACAAACACAAAAAAACAAGTACAAAATAAATGTCACAAACAAAATCTCAGTGTCCTGTTTTTATTGATTTCTGAATGTTAAACCATAAAGTTATGAAACAAAAAACAATATGTGAATGTCCCTCCAATGCAGTTATAAAACGTTGCTGCAAAGTTATAGTAACGTTATTGCAACGTCATGATAAAATAAAACGTTGTGGAAACGTCAGCAAAACCCAACGTTTGAACGTTCCCGCAACGTTGTGTAAATGTTCCATTAAAGGTTGTGTAAAGGTACCTGCAATGGCGTTATAAAACGTTGCTACAAAGTTATAAAAACGTTAACGTAACGTTATGATAAAATGTTGTTGAACGTCTCACGAACAGGGGAATTAACATAATCCATACTCTAGTTATCACAAGGATCATCCTTGTATGATCACAAAGATACACTTTCCTGAACAAACCGCCTGAACAAAATTACATGTGGGGTTCCCTATCACGACAATCGGAGCATGATAACTACACAGATCTACCTGATCTATATATCACTCCACCACAAAAATTCACAACAGTATGTTTGAACTTGGTTCTTGGTTTAAGTTTCTTTGTTGGGCAGAGATGAAATGATAAACCTATTTTATTGCTCTTGTTTGAGCACCTCCTGAGCCACATATCATTTTGAGATTGTCGTATATTATTTTTCCATTGATTTCTTGACATCCATTTAATCTTTTAAAACCCTTTAGTCTGTATGCTTTATTTCGGCTTGTCTTTGTTATCTCTTCAATGACTTTTTTGATATTTCCCACATTAGTTACGTTTTCAATTTTTATACCAAGGCTGTGATTTTCTTCACTCTCTAGTTTGGTTAATGCTTGGTTCTATAATTTATATACCAGTAAAAAATGGTGGCGGTAGCCAGTTAAAACCCCCCATTCCCTTTTTCATTAATTCGTATGTTTATGTTACCACTTATACTTATCTTTTAAATATATTAACTCTTATGTTTATCTTAAATCTTATGTTTATCTTAACACTTATGTTTATCTTAACTCTTATACTTATCTTAACACTTATGTTTATCTTAACTCTTATGTTTATCTTAACACTTGTGTTTATCTTAACACTGATGTTTATCTTAACTCATGTTTATCTTAACTCTTATCCTTATCTTAACACTTATGTTTATCTTAACACTCATGTTTATCTTAACTCATGTTTATCTTAACTCTTATACTTATCTTAACACTTATGTTTATCTTAACACTTATGTTCATCTTAACACTTATGTTTGTCTTAACACTTATGTTTGTCTTAACACTTATGTTTATCTTAACACTTATGTTTATCTTAACACTTACGTTTATCTTAACACTTATGTTTGTCTTAACACTTATGTTTATCTTAACTCTTAGACTTATCAGTAGGGGAAGAATGTTGGTTGTTAGACAATCACCAAAATAGCTCACTATTCTTCCCCTACTGTCCCCTTACACCTACGTTTTATTTTGCCTTTACCCTATTGTCTTAATTTCTAATTGAAAAAACTATTTGACCAACACCACATAACCCTTAAAAATGTCGTCTATTTCTCCCTTCCCCATCTAAGCTTCCCCATCTATTTCTAAGTGCAAAAATGAGTTTTGACAACATACGAATTTGCCTGTCCTGGGAGACGCAATGTGCCAGTTATCACTCCTGATAAGTGCAAATACGAGGTTTGGCGACACATGAGTTCGCTTGTCCTGGGAAACGTCCTGTGCCAGTTTTCTCTCTTTCTATGTGCAAAAATGAGTTTTGACAACATACGAATTTGCCTGTCCTAGGAGACGCAATGTGCCAGTTATCACTCCTGATAAGTGCAAATATGAGGTTTGGCGACACATGAGTTCGCTTGTCCTGGGAAACGTCCTGTGCCAGTTTTCTCTCTTTCTATGTGCAAAAATGAGTTTTGACAACATACGAATTTGCCTGTCCTAGGAGACGCAATGTGCCAGTTATCACTCCATATAAGTGGAAAAACGAGTTTTATCCACATTCGAGTTTCCCCGTAATCGGAGACTCGACATGCCAGTTATCAGTTCTTATACATGCTTTTGGCCGCATATGAGTTTGCCTGTCCTAGGACACACCATGTGCCAGTTTTCAGTCTTTCTAAGTGCAAAAAAGAGTTTTGACAAAGAGTTTGTCCATCCTGGGAGATGCCTTGTGCCGGTGATCACTTGTTCTCAGTGCGAAAACGAGTTTTGGCAAAATGCGAGTTTGCCCATCCTGGGAGATGCAATGTGCCAGTTATCACTCCTTAAAAGCGCAAATACAAGTTTTGGCTGCACACGAGTTTGATTGTCCTGGGAGATGTCATGTGCCAGTATTTACTCTTTCTAAGTGTGAAAACGAGTTTTGACAACATACGAGTTTTCCCGTCCTGGGAGAATCTTCGTGCCAGTTATCACTCCTGATAAGTGCAAATACGGCAACATACGAGTTTTCCCGTCCTGGGAGAATCTTCGTGCCAGTTATCACTCCTGATAAGTGCAAATACGGCAACATACGAGTTTTCCCGTCCTGGGAGATTCTTCGTGCCAGTTATCACTCCTGATAAGTGCAAATACGGCAACATACGAGTTTTCCCGTCCTGGGAGATTCTTCGTGCCAGTTATCACTCCTGATAAGTGCAAATACGAGGTTTGGCAACACATGAGTTTGCTTGTCCTGGGAAACGTCCTGTGCCAGTTTTCTCTCTTTCTAAGTGCAAAAACGAGTCTTGACAACATTCGAGTTTGCCCATCCTGGGAGACTCTGCATACCATTTATCCGTCCATAAAAGTGCTTTTGGCCGCATATGAGTTTGCCCTTCCTGGAACACGCCATATACTAGTTATCACTCTTTCAAAGTGCGAAAACGAGTTTTATAAACGAAGGAAAAACGAAAACGAAACGAAAGAAGGAAACAATTTGGTAAATCATGTGGTGAGGTGTAAAGAACTGGGAAGTGGCCGTGTGCTGTGTGCAGGAAGGGTGTCGGAGTGAACTCCATTCAATGTACAATGTGCGCTGAGTGGGTTCATCAAAAATGTAGTGGTCTGAGAGGGTCATTAACCTGTGTGGCAGCTACATTCAGTTGTAAGTTGTGCAGAGAGGGAGCTGCAGATGGAGGAAATGTTGAGTTGGATCTTGGAGACGGCATGAAGCTGGAAGGAGTGAAAACATTTTTCACCTAGGGAACATGCTGAATGGAGAAGGTGGATCAGACTCAGCAACGGTTGCTGGAGTGAGATGTGCATGGAAGAAGTTTTGGGAACTGAGTGGCGTGCTGACGAGGAGGGGAGTGTCGTTGAAGCTGAAGGGAAAGGTGTATGCTGCATGTGTGAGAAGTGTTATGATTTATGGGAGCGAGACATGGGTAATAAACGTAGAGCAGCAACGAAGGTTGGAAAGGGTGGAAATGCGAATGGTTCGGTGGATGCGTGGAGTATCGTTGAGAGAGAGGAAGACAAATGATGAATTGCGAAAGATGATGGGAATAGAGCCTGTGATAGATGCTGTGTAGAGAAACAGGTTGAGATGGTTTGGTCATGTGTTGAGGAAGGATGAAAGTGACTTGTTGAGAAGAGTGATGGAAATGAATGTAGAAGGAAGTAGAGGACGGGGAAGACCGAGAAAGACTTGGCTAAAGATGGTGGAAGAAGAAATGCGGGCAAGCGGGTTAACAAAGAGAGATGCAGAAAATAGGGCAAAATGGAGAAGATTGTCATGGGGACCGCAAGGCTAAGACCCGCTCTAGCAGGGAAAATGGCCTTAAAATGCCTGTTGTTTGCACATCCTGCGAGATTCCATGTGTCAGTTATCACTTGATCTAAGTGCAAAAACGAGTTTTGAGAACGAGTTTGCCCATCCTGGGAGACGCAATGTGCCAGTTATCACTCCTTAAAAGTGGAAAAAATGAGTTTTAGCCAGGTACGAGTTTGCCCATCTTGGGAGACGCAATGTGCCAGTTATCACTCTTGATAAGTGCAAATACGAGGTTTGGCAACACAGGAGTTTGCTTGTCCTGGGAAACGTCCTGTGGCAGATTTGTCTCTTTCTAAGCGCAAAAATGAGTTTTGACAACATATGAGTTTTCCCGTCCTGGAAGATTCTTCATGCCAGTTATCACTCCTGATCAGTGCAAATACGAGGTTTGGCAACACATGAGTTTGCTTGTCCTGGGAAACGTCCTGTGCCAGTTTTCTCTCTTTCTAAGTGCAAAAATAAGCCTGGCGTTGGCTTAGCGGCTAGGGTGCCAGCTTAGGATCCTAGGATCCTGGGTTCGAAACCCGGTCGATCACTGAATTAACGCCAGGGGGGTTGACACAGCCTGTCATCCTTCCGAGGTCGGCTAATTGAGTACCAGTTCACTGGTAATTCCCTGTTTGTCATAAAAGGCGACAAAACAGGGTTGGCGGCAGGAAGGGCATCCGGCCGTAAAACATTGCTTCAAAAAGGGGACCGAAAAACAACAACAACCACGGTGCCCGAAAAAGGCCAACCCCTGCTTGCGGGGGAAAATGGCCTCTAAAGGTGGTTTTTTTTTTTTAAAGTGCAAAAATGAGTTTTGACAACATTCGAGTTTACCCATCCTGGGAGACACAATGTGCCAGTTATCACTGGTTCAAAGTGCGAAAATAAGTTTCGATAACATAGGAATTTGCTTGTCCTGGGAGACGCAAATCACTCCTGATAAGTGCAAATACGAGGTTTATCCACATATGTGTTTGCCCGTAATCGGAGACTCTACATGCCAATTATGAGTCCTCATACATGCTTTTGGTCGAATATGAGTTTGCCCGTCCTGGGACACACCATGTGCCAGTTATCAGTCTTCTAAGTGCAAAAACGAGTTTTGACAAGATACGAGTTTGTCCATCCTGGGAGACGCCATGTGTCGGTTATCACTTGTTCGAAGTGCGAAAACGAGTTTTGGCCACATATGAGTTTGCCCATCCTGGGAGACGCAATGTGCCAGTTATCACTCCTTATAAGCGCAAATACAAGTTTGGCTGCACACGAGTTTGATTGTTCTGGGAGACGTGATGTGCCAGTATTTACTCTTTCTAAGTGCGAAAACGAGTTTTGACAACATACGAGTTTTCCCATCCTGGGAGATTCTTCATGCTTGTTATCACTCATGATAAGTGTTTTTGGCCACATACGAGTATGCCTGTCCTGGGACACGCAATGTGCCAGTTGTCACTCTTGATAAGTGCAAGTACGAGGTTTCGCTACATATGAGTTTGCTTGTCCTGGGAGACTCTATGTGCCAGTTATCATTCCTTATTCGTGGCTTTGTGGTGACTTTATCTTACCTATTTATCTTACGTATCTTTATATTCCTTTTCTTACTCCTTTATCATACTTCCTTAGTTATTCATTACTTTAATTCGTGACTCCTTTATCACTCCGATATCGTTGCCTTTGGCCACGTGCGAGTATGCCCGTCCTGGGACACGCCACGTGCCAGTTTTCTCTCTTTCTAAGTGCAAGAACGAGTCTTGACAACATACGAGTTTGCCCATCCTGGGAGAC
Source organism: Myxine glutinosa (assembly GCF_964187855.1). Classification (NCBI taxonomy): domain Eukaryota; kingdom Metazoa; phylum Chordata; class Myxini; order Myxiniformes; family Myxinidae; genus Myxine; species Myxine glutinosa. The sequence continues at coordinate 80,967,985 of NC_136274.1, forward strand.
TCTGCATACCATTTATCAGTCCTGAAAAGTGCCTTTGGCCGCATATGAGTTTGCCCTTCCTGGAACACGCCATATACTAGTTATCACTCTTTCAAAGTGCGAAAACGAGTTTTATAAACGAAGGAAAAACGAAAACGAAACGAAACGAAGGAAGGAAACAATTTGGTAAATCAAGTGGTGAGGTGTAAAGAACTGGGAAGTGGCCGTGTGCTGTGTGCAGGAAGGGTGTCGGAGTGAACTCCATTCAATGTACTGAGTGGGTTCAATGCGCTGAGTGGGTTCATCAAAAATGTAGTGGTCTGAGAGGGTCATTAACCTGTGTGGCAGCTACATTCAGGTGTAAGTTGTGCAGAGAGGGAGCTGCAGATGGAGGAAATGTTGAGTTGGATCGTGGAGATGGCATGAAGCTGGAAGGTGTGAAAACATTTTGTTACCTAGGGAACATGCTGAATGGAGAAGGTGGAGCAGACTCGGCAACGGTTGCTAGAGTGAGATGTGCATGGAAGAAGTTTCGGGAACTGAGTGGCGTGCTGACGAGGAGGGGAGTGTCGTTGAAGCTGAAGGGAAAGGTGTATGCTGCATGTGTGAGAAGTGTTATGATTTATGGGAGCACGACATGGGTAATGAACGTAGAGCAGCAACAAAGGCTGGAAAGGGTGGAAATGCGAATGGTTCGGTGGATGTGTGGAGTATCGTTGAGAGAGAGGAAGACAAATGCTGAATTGCGAAAGATGATGGGAATAGAGCCTGTGATAGATGCTGTGAAGAGAAACAGGTTGAGATGGTTTGGTCATGTGTTGAGGAAGGATGAAAGTGACTTGTTGAGAAGTGTGATGGAAATGAATGTAGAAGGAAGTAGAGGATGGGGAAGACCGAGAAAGAGTTGGCTAAAGATGGTGGAAGAAGAAATGCGGGCAAGGGGGTTAACAAGAAGAGATGCAGAAAATAGGGCAAAATGGAGAAGATTGTCATGGGGACCGCAAGGCTAACCCCCGCTCTAGCAGGGAAAATGGCCTTAAAATGCCTGTTGTTTGCACATCCTGCGAGATGCCATGTGTCAGTTATCACTTGTTCTAAGTGGAAAAAAGGAGTTTTCGCCAGGTACGAGTTTGCCCATCCTGGGAGATTGCACATGCCAGTTATCAGTCCTAAGTGCTTTTGGCAGCATACGAGTTTGCCCGTCCCGGGACACACCATGTGGCAATTATCACTCTATGTGCAAAAACGAGTTTTGAGAACGAGTTTGCCTGTCCTGGGAGACGCCATGTGTCGGTTATCACTTGTTCAAAGTGCGAAAATGAGTTTTGGCCACATACAAGTTTTCCCATCCTGGGAGATGCAATGTGGCAGTTATCACTCCTTATAAGTGGCAAAAATGCGTTTTGAGAACGAGTTTTCCCATCCTGGGAGATGCCATATGCCACTTATCACTTGGTCTAAGTGTAAAAAGAGGCGTTTGGTCTGGTTATCAGTTTGAAAAAGACTGTGGTTTTGTATCAACCAGCGCCGGGAAGCCCGTACGTTGAACCAGCAATTACGATCGGGGGTCACGTATTGTCAGTCACAAAAGAATTCACGTACCGGGGCACGTGCTTATCGAATACCGCAACCATGGACAAGGAAATCGACCAAAGAATCCGCAAAGCGAGTGTTTCGTTTGCCCGACTCCACAGCAGAGTCTGGAAAGAACGTGGGCTCAAAGTGAACACAAAATTGGCCGTGTACAAAGCAGTTGTCATCCCCTCTCTCCTGTACGGAGCCAAATCTTGGAATTGCTATGCACGCCACCTTCTCAGACTGAATGGCTTTCACTCCCGATGCCTACGACAAATTCTAGGCATCCATTGGTCCGATCCCGTGCCGGATACAGAAGTACTCGAGCGAGCAGAAATGCAATCCATCACATGCACCCTGCAAAAGGCCCAGCTCCGTTGGGTCGGCCATGTGTTGAGGATGGACGCAGACAGGATCCCACGTTTTATTTTTATGGGAGAACTGCACGAAGGAGAGAGATCAGTGGGCCGGCCCAAACTGTGTTTCAAGGATACACTGCGTGCACATTTGAAAGAACGTGACATCCCGCTCGACAATTTACAAGCTCTGTCCAGTGATCGACCGAAATGGCATAGCTTGATCCATACACGATGCGACTCCGCGGAAAAGGGTCGTATAGATGCCGCCAAAGAAGCCCGCAGAAAGCGTAAGGAACGCGAGCGTCAACCGGTGCCTGCTGACTCTAAATGGATTTGTACAACTTGTGGACGCCGATGCAAATCGGCACTCGGACTGTATAGCCACAAGCGGGTTCACAAGAATTGAACACAAACGCCGTAACGGCGAGGCGACATGATGACGATGAAGTGTAAAAAATAGTTTTGGCTGCATACCAGTTTGCCCGACCTGGGAGACGGTCCTTAGGATTCCACTTCCTGCTTCACAATTCCAATGGTGTGGCATTCTTTCTCTATGACCACCTTAAGACCAGCAAAATGGGAAGCAGAATACCAGTTTAAAGGGGGGAGCAATACTCAATGGAGCTTCGCCTTGGTGCCATTCAGGAATACCTCAAGTCTACGAAGCATACCCAGACGGCAACTAGCCCTTAATGCTACATTAGCGATATGATCCTCCCATGAAAGGCTATGGCAGATAGTGAGGCGAAGGAGATCCTGGGACTGCAGCTATTCTAATGGATGTCCAAGAAGTCATTTGGATACTTAATAGGTGTTTGATTGCTGGCCCTTATGGAGAGATGGTGTGAGAGCATGTGACTTCTGGTGTTGATTGTCAAGTTCTAAGTAGGTGACCAGTGGTTTATCTTTTCCAGGTCTTTCCAAGAGCTTGAAACAGAGGCCAGCCTTTTCCGAGTGTGATGTATCATTCTACATTGGGTGAAGTGATCAACAAAATGGTAAAGTCAGTTCTTTCATCTACATCCTATTGGAGGCTGGAGTGCCCAAAGTAGCATATTCGGCCTAGTTTTGATCCTCACAAACATAAATGACCTCTACAATGCCTGAGGGAACCACGCCTCTGCCTTGCAGGGGGAGTAAGCAGACGATGGAGGGGTGAGGAAGGGAGTGGGTGGAGTGGAAGGGAAAGGGAAAGGGGAGGTGGAGGGAGAGGGAGGGGAAAGATATACTATATATACATATTTTTTGGGGTGGGGGGCTTTGACAGGCCCCTTCGGTTTTGGGGAGGGGATAAGGGAAGGAGGTAAAAATTGTCCCGTGCAAAGAGTGCTTCATAACCTCAGTGTTGCACAGGTAAACTAGAACGCCACTCAGTAGAGCGCATACTCCCGCCGTGGGTCAAGTTGGAATAGTACGATTTCACAAAAGTTTGAGGGAGTAGTTCAGTGACGACACAAGACAGACAACACAAGACAAGACACTGCACAGATATATATTTAGAATATATAGAAGATAATGGAAAAAAAAAAAACAAGACAATTTCACTTACATTTTCATATAAGTGAGTGTATTTTGAGGCATGTGTGACTTCAAATAAAATTGTAAGCCAGGAAAAACGTTCGTTTCATTCCTTAGGGATACAACATGTAAAACTGGCCCAAACGTCAAAACAAAACTCGCTCATTTTAAGTCGCACAAGCCAATGCGACCACTCATTCTTCTGGGAAGAATCCCGTGCACATGCTTGTCACACTTATAACTCACCTAAGTCTTTATAAATTCATCAAATACTGACACCGTGATTGACATTCCCTGAGGTAAATGTTGATATCTCTTCTGAGGTAATAAAATTTAAAAAAACAGTTTTAAAGCATTATACGTATCAATCGATACATTTTATGAAACGGGGAAACGTAATACACACTTTGGTGGTTTTAAAATGACAGAATATGTCTTTATTTTAAAAAAAATTAACATTGAAGACAACGCTGGTAACAAAATACACCGCTCTAACGCATAACCACGAGTTTAAACTACATTTACAACAAATATGAAAACTATTTTCATATCACAATGTTAAATATAGAATATATAGAGGATAATGTTAAAAAAAAATGAGCCCTATCTTCCAATGGTAAAAAATTCCTTCAAAAAGTTCCTGGATCCAGAATAATATCCTGAGCTTCACCAAAAACTAATCAATTCTTCCTTATCCCAAGGGCAATCATCCCACCAACTTTCATCCAAATCCGTTCAGAACTTTTCCAGATATCTTGTTCACAAACACACGAACACACACACGCACACGATCGAATGCATTACTCCCTGGCGGGAGTAAAAAGTTCAGCCATCTCTGAGAAAAATGGCGACACACACAGACTAACGGCTCTCTTAGAAAAGTAGATCACTCAATCCAGGCGAGTTTCACATTCTCATCTCTGTGAAGATTGTCCAGCAAACCCACCTGTCCATCTACTTCCTTTCCTCATCAGCGACCGGAAAGCTGATTCCCTTGAACCTTTAGCCCTCACCCTCATTCATGACCTCCAAATGGACAGACCGTCCTGAGACACGCCATGTGGATACTGTCCTGGGAAGGATATCAAAGATGGCCTCCAAAGCCTCGTCTCAAGTCTTTCCTGCATATGGCCTGTCAAGGTTACTTACTGGAGTACTATTCTTCCCAATGGGCTTCCGGCTTCATACATATGCCTGCATCCTGTGGAATCAAATTATTTCAACATTGTTGGCTCTCTTCCTCCAAGAAGAAAGGACCCAAAGCTTGTTATCTTTTGTTGCAGATAGGTTGTTTATAGCCTTTTTCCTAACATCTCTATATCCATATCTCTATCTCTATCTCTCTCTCTCTCCATTGCTCTGAGTATTAAGCGCCTTCTGGATCCAACTGAACCCTATTTAGCTACTACTCACCTCACCTCTTTCTTCCACTGTTCTTCCACCAGTGGAACTGCCTCCCTGAGCTGCTGAGCTTGTGCAGTCCCACTCATCCCTCTGGGTCTTCAACATGGCTGCCACCTCACGTTGTCCTCCATCTTTACCCATGAACATTTATATCAACTTTAGACTTCCTACAGACATCCTCTGCTTGTAGGTTGTCTTTTCTTCTCTCTCTCTCTCCTCTTTTTTCCATTTGTTCATTCACCTTCTTGTTTGTCTGGTTATTTCATCACCACCCCACTGACACTAGTTTGCCTCTCATCGCTCACCTTGTTCTCCGACATTTTGTTTCAATAGATGGCAAGATCCTTTGCTCATCAATGCGAGTGATCCTGTGATTGACATGTTAACTATCACCGACCATTGAGCAATACAGGATGTGCCGATGTAAATAGAAAATAACAAATGGTGAGGTGGAAACAAACACCAGGTATTGGATAGATGGAGATAATGAGGAATGGAGACGAGTCAGCTTCTTTCTTTTTCTTCATTTTGTTTGAATATTTGCCAGCTTCCAAGAATCCGTCATGGGAATGACCTCGGTTCTGATAGGACCCGTGTCCTGGGTCCATTTTTTAACCTGTAGCTTTGTTACTGATAACGTCATTGCAAGAGTCGGTGCTGAGCTTTTGGTTGTTATGGCAACCGTTTCCATGGCAATGCTTGCGAGGGAGCGGATTTGGTGGGAGGGATGAGCAGGTGGATCAGGATGAAGGAATGCACGATATACTCATGGTATATGGAATGCACCAGGGACATTTCTTGGATTCTTAAAGAAGGATTTCTGTTGGCCTTTTATTCTGACTACACGTTTTTGCAAATCACTAATGGCAGTGCATGCCCGTGCATCAGGTTATATTAAGTAATGGATCAAGAATTGGTAAACTCACAATGGATATTGGAAAATACTTTGAATGGCAGGATGATGTATAGAAGAACCACCTTTAGAGGCCATTTTTCCCTGCAGAGCAGGCGTTGGCCTTTTTCGGGCACCATGGTCCCCTTTTTGAAGCAATGTTTTACGGCCGGATGCCCTTCCTGCCACCAACCCTGTTAATCAACTATTGCGACACACAGGGATTTACCAGTGAACTGGTGCTCAATTTGCCAACTTCGGAAGGATGACAGGCTGAGTCAACCCCCCTGGTGTTAATTCAGCGATCAACCGGGATTCGAACCCAGGATCCTAGGATCCCGAGCCGGCACCCTAACCGCTAAGCCAACACCAGGCTTAGGCAGCATGATGTGTGCGGTACACAAATTGAAATCCACAATATGCAGCAGCACACAAACAACCTTCTGAGCCTGGCTTTGACTCCCGGCGGTATCCGATGGAACATAACCACAACATGATGCATTGCTGATGGGGTGCTGCATCAGAGAGCATGGCATCCCTTGGAGGTAAGGGTAAGGCTAAGCTGGCAGTTCTGTGTGCAATTTGGATGTTAAACATCTAATGGTGGTGTTTATTTAGGGTTTGCCTCATTACAAGCATTCCTACAAACCTGCAACGGCCACCAGAACCTCAGGAATCATCCTAAATGGAAGCCTTTTTGAGAGACAAGATTGGATTAGCTCTTCATTAAACCTAAGCTTCTTCAATCACTTGTATAATTTGCATTTAGGGTAGCCTCAGGGGTGAAAATGGGGGCTGGAAGCATTGCCTTCACCTACTTTGTTGTACAAGTCAAAGTAACTCACCCACATATAATTTGACATTTGTTCAACAGAAAAAATGTGAGTGAGAGGGGGCGAGAGAGAGAGAGAGAGAGAGAGGGGGAGGGGGAGCGAGAGAGAGAGAGAGGGGGAGGGGGAGCGAGAGAGAGAGAGGGGGAGGGGGAGAGAGGGGAGAGAGGGGAGAGAAGGGAGGGGAGAGAGAGAGATAGAGAGAGAGGGAGGGGGAGAGAGAGAGAGAGAGAGGGAGAGAGGGGAGAGAGGGGAGAGAAGGGAGGGGAGAGAGAGAGAGAGTGGGGGAGAGAGAGAGAGAGAGAGAGAGAGGGGGGGGAGAGAGAGAGAGAGAGGGGGAGAGAGAGAGAGAGGGGGAGGGGGAGAGAGGGGAGAGAAGGGAGGGGAGAGAGGGGAGAGAAGGGAGGGGAGAGAGAGAGAGAGTGGGGGGGAGAGAGAGAGAGAGAGAGTGAGAGTGGGGGGGGGGGGGGGAGAGAGAGAGAGAGAGAGGGGGGGGGGGGGAAGACAGAGAGAGAGAGAGAGAGAGAGAGAGAGAATTGAATTTGCAACACCATTTATTTCACAAGAACACACCAGGTAAAGTCAAAATTTTACAGGAGAGAAAAAATAGAAAAAAAAACAACACAGTTCTTAATGTTATTATTAAAAAGAAAAGTCCAAATTCGATTCATTCACAACACATAATGCTTCATTAACACACCATTTGCAATCAAAGAGTTTGACATTTTCATTCGCCACATAATAATCAAACTCTAACCTTATTCTTGCAGACACCAGCCCTTTAAACATAGGTACAACATCGAACCCATGCCCATTACCAATTTTAATTTTCCTTGATTTATATATTGAATATTTTGCTACAGCAGCTAAGAAGTTTAGGAGAACACCAGAGTCCTTGCAGGAGGGTCTGAAAGATACACCAAAAATAAAAGAATGTGAAGTAAAAGGAAAAGACAACTGATCAAAAAGGTGTGTGAGAATCGAGAAAAGAGGTATTAGTCTTTCGCATTTCACATAGGTATGAAAGAGATCCTCCTTCTGTACACAGAAGGGGCATGCTACTGGCACTGAGCTGTCAAGGTCATGAACAAAGGTGTTCGTAGGGAGAGCCCAATGTGCTAATCTCCACTGGATATCTGCTAGGAACCCGTAAATAGGTAGTTTGTACATATTAGGCCACAGTGGCGTGGCAGGAGACCCTGGCCCTAACCTTTCTGACCACAAGGCCACTCGTGCCACTCCGGAGAAGGGTGATGCTTGGTTTTCTCGAAGGAGCTTGTGAATACCCGCCTTTGTTACCAAATGAAAATGAGATACAAGTTCACCATTCGACTGGAGAGCTAGGAGCACCTTAATTTCAGGGAAGGACAGCCGAAATGCCTCGACATTGTTTGTACCTTCCCAGCCAATATTTAACTCCTTAAACTTCCTCTTGACGATGCGTATAATTTGGCTGACAACACGCACGGATCTTAAACCAAGAATGGCCGCCACCCTGCCAGCAGACATCCATTTAGTCCCAGATGTATCCCTCAGGTCACAAACTTTGGCAATTCCTCCTTGAGTAAATTCCCTAATCAAAGTCGGACTATGAGGAATGCATGGAAAAAACCCGTTATAGAAAATAGGCTCTTGGATAAACATCCGGCAATTTTAAGCCTCAAGGCAACGATGAACCCCAAGACCTTTCCAAACTTTCAGCAAACCCTGATAAAAAAAATTGGGATTGAAACTAAGCTGACACAGTCAAGGTTCACCAGGAACAGGTGCGCTATCATAACACAGGCCTCCTGCTTGTTGCAGCAAAAAAAACGCAAATGAGCGCCAGGGCAGCTCTTCAGCATACAACAGACGTTGCACAGACTGTAACGCGAAAAGCCATAAGCCGGGTGGACACATCCACAATTCCATGTCCACCCTCCTTCCGAGGATGGTACAGTATTTGAGGCCGAAGCCAGTGGTATCCATTCCAAAAGAAATTAACCAAGACCCGCTGGATGGCTGGCATCAACTCCTTGGGTGGCTGCAAGGCAATTAGTTTATGCCATAATCTTGCTGCTATCAAGTTATTTATAACAAGAGTGCGGCCTTTATAAGAAAGAGATCGCAGCAGTCCTTCCCATCGTTTCAACCGGTATGTAATTTGTTCAAGCATTCCTTCCCAGTTCTTCATTTCTACTTCCTGGTTGCCGAGATAGACACCACGATATTTGACCCCATCTGTTTTCCACTCTAAATTATGTGGGAGTGACGGTGGCAGTGTTAAAGAAAGGTTATCTGAACCGCACCATAAGGCTACACTCTTGCCCCAATTTACTTCGGCGGAAGAGGCCGCAGAGTAATCTTTAAGGCAACGCTGCACTGCAGCAACACTACTTGAGCCTTTAATCAGAACGCATACATCATCAGCATAAGCTGTGACCACAAATCTTGAACCAAAAACGGCTCCCACATCCTGAGTTATTCGCTGCCTGATGGATGCTAAGAATGGTTCAAGGGCAATTATATACAGAAGTCCAGAAAGGGGACAACCTTGACGGATACCCTGTCAGAAAGGAAAAGGGGGACATAAACTGTTGTTTACTTTCATCATGCAGAAGGTGTTAGTGTATAACAGCTTGACATAGGAAATGAAAGTTTCGCCAAAACCCATCCGCTCCAGAACAGAAAACAAATATGTTTGATCAACACGATCAAAAGCCTTTGTTTGGTCAAGAAACAACAACCCAAAACTGGCACGCAAGTACTTATTACAAGAAATAATATCCCTTATCAGAAAAATATTGTCATAAATTGACCTTCCTGGTACACAGTAGGTCTGGTCAGGGTGCAAAATAGAGCTGATCACAGTTCCCAAACGGTTTGCTAAAACCTTCGACAAAAGCTTGTAATCCGCACACAGCGATGAGACAGGCCGCCAGTTCTCGACTAGTTGAGTGTCCCCAGTCTTTGGCAACAGGCACATGACTGCTCTTCTGCAGGACAGGGGAAGCTCTCCAACATGAAGGCATTCATCAAATACCTCAAGCAGGTCAGGTCCCACAAGTTTCCAAAAAGTCTTATAGAACTCTCCGGGCAAACCATCAATCCCAGAGGCTTTACCATCCTTCAAGCTCCGCATAGTAGTTTCAAGTTCAGCAGCCGAAACTGACATGTTCAGTGTGCGTTGCTGGTCCTCCTCAAGTCTTGGAAGCCCAGTAGTCAGCTCCTGCAAGGTCTCATTACTTATGCTCTGGGGGGAGTACAAGTTTGTATAAAAACCCTTCAAAACAGACTTAATCTCCTGTTGGGAGGTCACTATTGACCCATTAGCAGCACGTAGCCCATGAATCTGTTGTGATTTTTTTGACAGAGTTCTCCAAACCAAACAAGGCCTTATTTGGCATATCCAACATTAAATAACTCATTCTCATGCGTACCAGGGTGCCCATTGCTCGCTGCCGTACCAGTTCAGTCAAGATTGCCTTTTTAGTCCATAGCAGCCGGTCACCTGTAGTGTCTTTCCCAGCCGTATCAATGTTTTCCTCCAGGGCTGCAATTTCAGCCTTTAATGAATCAATCGAGAGATTTTGCAATTTAGTGGCATAAAGACTATATTGTTGACAGAACGATTTGACCTGACCCTTTGCGTGGTCCCACCACAGTTTGGCATGTTCAAATTTGGAGGACCGAATTCTTTCCCACGCGGCTCGAAAAGCATCTTTGAATTTCCTATCATTCAGCAGGTGGGTGTTAAGTGACCAATACGCACTACCACCTGAGGCCAGAGGCAAATTAAAACCCATTGAAACCAGGTAATGGTCTGTGAAACAAGTCGGGAGTATCTGGGTTGTGGCCACCACATTTAGCATTGGCTTATTCACGTAAAATCTGTCTAGCCTTGCCATTGATATCCTCCCATCATGGCATCTGCACCACGTATAGCACCGTGAAGTTGGATGTTGCACCCTCCAAACATCTTTCAGATGCTGATTTTTGATGATGTTCTCCAAAATCTTCGTAGAAGCCGGATGGGGTTCATGACCGGTCCTGTCTACGGAAGGGTTGATAGTGCAATTGAAATCACCAGCAATACAGATGAAAGCGGTTGTATCCAGTCATTTTACAAAGTCATGCAGAGTGGAAAAGAACACTCTTCTTTCCATGGGCTCACTCGGTGCATATACGTTCACAATGATGATCTTTTGCATGTTGCAATATAATTCCACCGCTATCAGATGTCCCTTATAAATTTCCTTAAAGACAATCTTCCAAGCAGGGATTCTATCACTGAAGGCGATGGCAACACCAGCTTTGGGTGTGGTAAAACCACTCATCCACCACTGCCCTCGATAAAGTTTACCCCATTCAGCAACCAGGGTGTTCGTAGTATGAGCCTCTTGTATCAGGATGATGTCGGCTTTCACCCTCTCCATCGCCTGAATTGTCTGAATTTTTCGTAAGGGGGTACAACCCCCATTGATATTCAGGGATGCGATACATATCTCTCGCATTGCCATTTACAAAGGTAACTCACCCTCCGCCTGCAATTCCTTATTCGTCTTTGTGACCGCTTTCCGAAGACGCTGAAATTGGGCCTCTGAGATTTCCATTGGGTCATTTCTTTGCAGGAGGGGTCTTGCAGCCCTGATGAAAGTTTTCACATCGGGAAAATGGTCTTTGATCACAACATAGCGTTGCCTAAACGTCTCGTTTAGGAAACTGATGACGTTTTCCTTTGTTGCTTCCATCTGTTCTTCTTCCTGATCATTCACAGAAACAAGGCTTTGAGCTTCCTCATCCAGCTCCCTAAAAACATCAACGTTGAACTCCTTTGTTGTGTGTCAGGTGCTGGCACACCTTCTGTGTCATCAACACTGCAGTCTTCTAGTTGCATCACCAGGGGCACATCTGTGCCACCACTGCTGCCTATTATAGGTCTGCTTAGACCATCATCCTTGGTCGTTTCAACCGGATGTGAGCAGCAACCGTTGTCACTCAGGCCCTGGGACTGCTGCTCGTTGTCACGAGGGACAATGGTCCCATCATCACAACCAATACTGGTGCATTGATTTTCTTCAACAAGAGCAAGGGGTGAAGTCCTACTCTCCTCTGTTTCGTCACCACCCTGCCCAGCTTGCCGAGAATCATCAGGATAGTCTGAGATACTGTTTGTTTGTACGAGTATCACTTTGCTACCTTTGTCTTCCACCTCGGCGCTCAAAAAGGTACGTTTTAAGTTCCTCTTCGCTTCGGTGCCTTTCATCAAAACCTCCTCATAAACCATATTTTCTTGAGGTTGCAGCCTCTTGTCCACATCGACTGGGTGCTCCCCTGCTGCACTAACCTCAGCAACACCGCCACCACTTGCCACACCCTGGTCTTCTGGTGTGGATCTCTGTACCCCACCAGGCTCATTAACAGGGGGCACTGCATCAGTCACAGGGGGGGGGGCGGACGCAGCTGCTGTAGCGTACGTCTTCTTGGCGTCTGGACAATACTGCTTCGTGTGTCCGTGTGCTCCACATCCATAGCAGATCAAGGTCTCGGTCGCCATGAAGATTCTATATTCATGCTCACCTACTTTAAAGGTGTGGGAGGTGCTCAACTGCTTCGCTGCGTCTTTGAAAACAACAAAACAAAAACGTCTAAACGATTGTACGTGCTTCAACCTGCCGTTTCTCGTACGTAGAGGAACCCTAATGATTCGAGAGACGACAGTGCCAAACTCACCGAGCTTGTGCAGGATTTCCTCGTTACCTAGAAAAGGCGGAACATTGCTCAGAATGACTAACTGCGGCGAGTCCATCGACGACACAGAAACAAACAGATCGTTTCCCAAGGTCAAACCATTCTGCACAACAATGTCGGCCAGACTTATTTGCGAAACAAAAAGCACAATTTTGTGATTCATACGAGACGCGGCACGAATGTTACTCACGTCGATCAAATCCCCAATCGCGACTCGCGAGCAAAATGTCATCCATTTCAACTCCCTCCGGCGGGACAAGGCACAGCCCGCGCTTACGCGATAAACCCTCATCGGTAACACGATCGGCAGGCCTTTGGCTACTCCTATTAGCCATATCGTCAAAGGAGAAACGAAGTGAAAGCAAATAGATTTGTATAATCATAAAGAAAAAGAAAAAAGGAATAGAAAAAAAAGTATATTAAATAAATAATAACGAAAGCACGGTTTAAACCACGTTAAGAAAAAAACGTGGTCTAAACAAACCCTCACCGTGCTGGCTGTCCCTCTCTCTGTCTCGAAAAGAGGACAAAAGAGGGACAGGTGGTAACGAAGCAGGAAGGGAGGAAAGGTCAACAGACACGACAAAAAGTACAAATGGTTCAACCTTGGTGCATCCAACATCAATAAACTTTTGCATAAATGTACGATCACTGCAGACCCCTTCAAAAATGGGGTTTAAAAGATTGGCTCGTTTAAAAACATTTCAAGGGAATAATTACTGTTATCACGGCGAACGGTAACCGCCTGCCATGCCTCCAGCACACTCCTGTAGAACAGGGGGACCGATGCCATACCTACTATCTTGGTGTCAATGAGGAAGAGTTCCTGATCGTAGCCGAGTTTCCCTGCCTGCCGAAGCAGGCAGTGAGCCAAGGCCTTCCACGAGACGTCCGTGTACAGCAGCCGACGAAGCGACAGGAGGCGGAAAGCCATCACTTTGCTGGTAATGGCGATCAGGCCTTGTCCTCCTTCAGCAACAGGTAGGTTTAACACACCAGGTCTGAGCCAGTGCTTTCCCCCCCAAAAGAAGTCAATGAAAATAGATTGTAGTTTTTTAAGAATAAAAACCGGGGGCTGCAGTGCCATAAAAACGTGCCAAAGCATCGATGCTGCAAGGTTATTTATAATGAGGGTTCGGCCCCGATACGAGAGTGGACAGAGTAAGCCCTTCCATTTGAGCAGCCGCTTCTCAGTTTTATTTATTAGAGATTCCCAGTTTTTCAAAATGAAGTTTTCAGTGCCAAGAAAGACGCCTAGATAAAAAATTCCATCCCATGCCCATTCGAGTTGCTCAGGTAGAGACGGAGGAGTGGCGCCATTTTGCGGACCAAGATAGAGAGCTCTGCTCTTTTTCCAATTCACTTTTGCGGAACTTGCCAAACTGAATTCTTGAATGCTTTGGACCAAGGCCAAGACGTCCTCATCCGAGTGAACGATTGCAGAAAGGTCGTCTGCATGAGCAATCACCTTAAACGGGTTCGCTGTCGGTTGGGGAAGGAAACCGAGAAGACGTGCGCCGGATGAGCAAAGGTTCAATGGCGAGAGAGTACAGGAGGCCGGAAAGAGGGCAACCTTGACGAATGCCTCTACTAGCCGGGAAAGGCTGACATAAAATGTTGTTAACTTTTAGGAGACTAAAAGTGTTATTATACAGTGGCTGTACGTGAGAGATAAAAATTTTCCCCAAAACCAAACCCTCTTAAAACAGAAAAAAGATAAAAATGATCAATGGTATCAAAGGCCTTTTCTTGATCTAAGAACACCAAGCCAACATTTCTTTGTTGGAGAGAACAGATATCAATCATGTCACGCACAATAAATATACTGTCATGAATTGTCCTTTTAGGGACACAGTAAGATTGATCTGGGTGTATGATCTCCCCAATAACGGCTCTGAGCCGGTTGGTGAGAGCCTTGGAGAGTATCTTGTAGTCCGCACAAAGCAGTGAAATGGGACGCCAATTGTGGGGTTGCTGAAGGTCTCCCTTTTTTGGGATAAGGGCGAGAACAGCCCTACGGCAACTTAACGGCAGTGAGCCTGATCGTCGGCCGTCCATCAGAACCTCAAGGAGCTCTGGTCCCAGGAGGTCCCAAAAGGTTTTATAAAGTTCTGTAGGAATTCCATCCAGGCCGAAGGCCTTACCAGAAGGTAAGGTTTGTAGGGCAGAATGGAGTTCCTCCAAGGTTACTTCCTTGTCCAGTTGTGGGAGTGCAGATTCTGACAAGTTGGGTAAGGAAGAAGTCAACAACTCTATAACTTCGTTGTCGATGTTCCTAGCATGATAAAGTTCAGAGAAGTAGTGTTTAAGTGAGGCTCTGATATCTTTTTGATCATGCGTTATCCTTCCTTCCTTTGTTCTTACTGAAGTTATCTGCTGACTTCTCTTTGTTTGAGCTTCCAGTCCAAAAAAGAACTTAGAAGAGGTATCCAGGTGACACAAGTTCTCCATTCGGAGACGAATCAGCACTCCTCTGGCTTCCTTTGCACAAAGCCCAGCAAGAAGGACTTTTTTCTTTTCCAGCAAAAGGTTGGTTCTTTCATCACTGGGGGCCGAGAGGTTGGACTGCAAGGATAATATTAGTTTGGAAACCGAGGATTGGAGGGCAGAGTCATATTTGGTACGGTAAGCTCCATATTGTTGGCAAAAAGATCTTATCTGCACTTTGGCGTTGTCCCACCATTGTCCAAGGCAGGGGAAGGAAGGTTTACGTTGGAGCAGGGCTTTCCAGAACACACGAAAGGCATCAACAAACAGTTGGTCGTCCAAAAGGCTTGCATTGAAGGTCCAGTAGGCAGCACCACGATTCCGAACTGGTGGGTGAATACGAAGTGCGACCATGTGATGGTCTGAGAAGCCACTCGAGACAATGTCCATATTGCTCACAACATTTAAAAAAATACTATTGATGTAAAAACGGTCCAATCTTGCAAGTGATAGGTGGGCGTTTGAACACCGACACCACGTGTATTGGCGGACAGAAAGATTGCGGATTCTCCACACATCGACAAGGGAATACTTAGAGAAAGCTCTCAACAAAGACACCGTGCTTGCTGGGTGAGGTTCCTCTCCATTACGATCAATGGCGGAGTCTGTCGTACGAGTCTGTCGTACAGTTGAAATCTCCACCCAAGCAAACAAGTCCGTTAACATCGATGTGTGCAAGAGAAGTTTCCAAGTGCGTGTAAAAGGCAAGTCTCTCCGTGCTATCACTCGGCGCGTAGACGTTCAGTACAGTGTGTTTAACACCATTGTGTGTAAAGGTGAGTGACATCAAATACCCTTTGATAATCTCATTAAAAACAACACTCGGACTGCAAAAGGAAGGTTGTATATAAACAGCTACCCCAGCCCGAGGGTGTTCCAGACTACTAAAAAACCATTTTCCTGAAGGAGCTGGGGCTCCCACGTCGATCGGAAGAATGGACGCGACAAAAAGCTGGAATTCATCCGAGTTGCTTTATTCAAACCAAACACTCAGGCACTCTGAAAAGCCCGTTTATCGGGCAGCAATATATATACATATTATCCCGGAGCGTTTGCCCAGGAAAGGCGAGAGGGGGCGTGGCCCAGCGTCCTGGCTGCGGCCTGGCAAGTTGAGGGCGAGCCTGCCCGGGCGTCCCGACCGAGGCCTGGCAAGTTGAGCGCGGGCCTGCCCGGGCGTCCTGGACGAGCCCGGCATGGTGATCGCTCCGCGTCCTTGATAGGTGCAAGGCGATTGTGAAAACCCAGCGGTAGCCGCTACACACGTCCCCCCAGAATCGACTTGCACCGGCAGGGTCAATTTGAGGGGGGTCCTGATGACCCGGCCGAAGCGACCCCTGGCGGGTCGTGGGAGGGGGCCGGGTGATGTGGTGGGCAGTCGAGTGGGGGGCACCGTGGACGGGGGGCGGCCTCGCCGCGGCGGAAGGGCCACCCGTGGTGGGTGGTCGACGTCCACGTGCGCCGGCTTGAGGCGGTCCACCGCAATCCGGTCCGACCTGCCGCCGATGTCGATGACGAACGACTTGTCGTCCCGTCGCAGCACCCGGAAGGGCCCGTCGTACGGCGGCCGGAGTGGCCCCCGATGTGCGTCGTGACGCACAAAAACATACTCCGCTGTGCGAAGTGCTGGGGGGACGTAGGACTGGGGGTCACCGTGGTGGGATGTTGGCACGGGGGCAAACCGTCGGGCGGCCTCCTGGAGGTCCGAGCGCTGGTGAGCTGTGGACCAGGGACTGGTAGCGTCGGGCACGAATTCGCCCGGGACGCGTAGCGCCTGGCCATAGACAAGCTCGGCGGTGGATGCCTGGAGGTCCTCCTTGGGGGCCGTGCGGAGGCCCAAAAGGACCCACGGCAGCCGGTCGGCCCAACCGCCGTCTTGAAGGCCGGCCATGAGCGCGGCCTTCATGGAGCGGTGGAATCGCTCGCACAACCCGTTTGCTTGGGGGTGGTAGGCCGTAGTACGGTGGAGCTTGACCCCCAGGTTGTGGGCGACCGCGCCCCACAGCTCGGAGGTGAACTGTGGTCCGCGGTCTGACGAGATGTCCGCCGGTGCGCCAAAGCGGGCGACCCAGGTGGCGATGAAAGCCTGCGCCACGTCGGCGGTGGTGGTGGAGACGAGGGGAACAGCCTCCGGCCACCTGGTGGTCCTGTCCACCATGGTGAGCAGGTGTGTGAACCCCTGTGACGGGGGGAGGGGGCCCACCAGATCCACGTTGACGTGGTCGAAACGTCGTTCGGGCACGGTGAAAGGTGCCAGCGGGGCCTGGGTGTGTCGGTGGACCTTGGCCCGTTGGCAGGCCGTGCAGGTGCTGGTCCAATCGCGGACGTCCCGACGAAGGCCGTGCCAGACGAATCGTGCCGACACCAGCTTCTGGGAAGCTTTCCGGCCCGGGTGGGAAAGGCCGTGGAGGGAGGCGAAGATGCGGCGTTGCCAGGTGACGGGCACGATGGGGCGAGGCTGGCCTTGGGAGACGTCGCAGAGCAGGACAGTGTCCGCGAAGGGGATGTCGGCCAGGCGGAGGCCCGTGTCCGCCGCCCGGAGGGCTTGCACCGTGGTGTCGGTGGTTTGGTCCGCCGCCATAAGCGCAAAGTCCACGCCCAGGTGGACCGCGTTCGCGCTGGCCCGGGAAAGACAGTCGGCCACGGCGTTGTTTTTGCCGGCGACGTGCCGGATGTCCGTGGTAAACTCCGACACGGCAGAGAGGTGGCGCTGTTGGCGGGCCGAACACGGCTCCATGACCTTGGCCATGGCGTAAACCAACAGCTTGTGGTCGACGAACGCCGTGGAAGGTCGGCCCTCCAGGAGGTGGCGGAAATGGCGGACGGCCAGGTGTAGACCGAGGAGCTCCCGGTCAAACGTGCTGTATTTGAGCTCGTTCGGCCGGAGCTGCCGGCTGAAAAAAGCGAATGGCTGCCAAACCCCGTTCACCCATTGCTCATGTACGGCGCCTACCGCGTAGTCGGAGGCAACCGTGGTGAGGGCGATGGGAGCGTTGAGCACCGGGTGAGCGAGCAGTGTTGCATCGGCGAGGGCCCGCTTTGAGCTTTGGAAGGCCGCATCCATTGCTGCGGACCAGGCGATGTCGTGCTTGGCCGGCTTGCCCCGGAGGGCTTCGTAGAGGGGCCGCATGAGTTGAGCAGCGCGGGGCACGAAGCGGTGATAAAAATTCACCATTCCCAGGAATTCCTGCAGGGCCTTTATGGTGCGGGGACGCGGGAACGTGGTGATGGCCTCGACCTTGGTTGGCAGCGGCACGGCCCCGTTCTTGGTGATGTGGTGGCCCAAAAAATCAACGGCCGTCGTGCCGAAGTGGCATTTGGCCGGGTTGACGATGAGGCCGTGCTCGCTGAGGCGCCCGAACAGTGTTCGGAGGTGGAGGAGGTGCTCGGCCCGGGACCTGCTGGCGACGAGGATGTCGTCCAGGTAAACGAAAAGGAACGGCAGGTCACGCAGCACGCCGTCCATCAAGCGCTGGAACGCCTGAGCCGCGTTCTTGAGACCAAACGGCATCCGCAAGAATTCGAAGCCGAACGGCGTGATGACTGCCGTTTTAGGGACGTCGGCCGCCCTGACAGGTACCTGGTGATATCCCCGTATGAGATCAATTTTCGAAAAAATGACCCGTCCCGCCAGACGGGCGGAGAAGTCTTGGATATGCGGGATCGGGTACCTGTCGGGGGTGGTAGCGTCATTGAGACGGCGGTAGTCGCCACACGGGCGCCATCCACCCCCCGGCTTTGGCACGATGTGCAGTGGCGAGGCCCACGCGCTATCGGAGCGCCGCACGATGCCGAGGTGCTCCAACGCGTCGAATTCGGCCTTCGCCATGGTGAGCTTGGCTGGGTCGAGGCGGCGGGCCCTGGCGTAGACCGGCGGGCCCGTGGTTGGTATGTGGTGCTCGATCCCATGCCGTACTGCGACGGCCGAAAACGTCGGCCGCGTGAGGGCCGGGAACTCCGTGAGCAGGCGAGCAAACTCGTTCGCCGCCGGGACGGCGCATGCCAGCTCGGTCGGCGCGGAGCTGCTCAATGTGCATACCAGGGAGCTGAAGGTTTCGGCGTTGATTAAACGATGCCGTTGGACGTCCACCAGCAGTCCGTGTGCGCAGAGGAAGTCAGCGCCTAGCAGAGCCATGGGCACGTTTGCGGTTACAAACGTCCAAGCAAAGCGTTGGCCGCCGAAGCAGAGGGTGACGTTGCGCGGGCTGAAGGTGCGGATGGTCGATCCGTTGGCCGCAACCAAGGAGGGGCCGCAACCCGCGGCCTGCCTGTCCTGGTCAGAGGCGGGTATGACGCTCAGTTGGGCGCCGGTGTCGCACAGGAAGCGCCGTCCGGACGCTTTATCCATGATGAACAGTAAGTTGCCCGTGTGGCCGGCGCTCATGGCTGGTAATGAACGCCGGCCCGGCCGTTTCCCGGCCTGCCGAAGGTGCACGGGGGTCGGCATGTCCGGGCCTTCTGTCCGAACCTGGCATGATAGTAACACCACGCTTGGTCAGGTGGAGGCCCCGGTCGTCGTGCTGGAGGTGGTCGGCTCGGTGTAGCGGCCGCCAATTGCGTCGGCAGTTCGGTCGTCGACCGTGCCGGGTGCTCGGGCGCCATGGGTGTTGCGTCGGACGGCGGTGGGTCCCATGTCGCCGCTGCGATGCGCTGGCCTGCGGCGGAGATCTTGTCGGCTTCTCTGGCAAGGGCTCGGGGATCTGTGATCGTCGTGCTTGCCAGGGCGAGGCGTACCGGGTTAGGCAGCTGACGGAGGAACAGCTCCCGGAACAGGAATGCCGGAGAGTGCTCGCCGAGCAGTGAAAGCATGTAGTCCATTCGCTCGGAAGGGCGCGTGTCGCCGAGCTCGGGCAGGTCGAGCAGGCGCCGTGCGCGTTCCGCCGATGGGAGGGCGAAAGCGTCGAGGAGAAGCTTCTTAATCGCGCCGTATTTGTCAGCGGCTGGTGGGCTCTCGAGGAGGCTCAGGGCGCGGGCCGCGGTGGCCGAACCGAGCGCTGCTACCACATGGTGGAAGCGGGTGTCGTCGGCCGTGATGCCTCGCAGGGCGAACAGGGAATCCGCCTGTGCAAACCAAACCGCCGCGTGAGCCTCCCAGAAGGTAGGCAGTTTAAGGGCGACTGCCGTGTCCATGTCGGTAGGTCACCAATGAAGGAGCTGGGGCTCCCACGTCGATCGGAAGAATGGACGCGACAAAAAGCTGGAATTCATCCGAGTTGCTTTATTCAAACCAAACACTCAGGCACTCTGAAAAGCCCGTTTATCGGGCAGCAATATATATACATATTATCCCGGAGCGTTTGCCCAGGAAAGGCGAGAGGGGGCGTGGCCCAGCGTCCTGGCTGCGGCCTGGCAAGTTGAGGGCGAGCCTGCCCGGGCGTCCTGGACGAGCCCGGCATGGTGATCGCTCCGCGTCCTTGATAGGTGCAAGGCGATTGTGAAAACCCAGCAGTAGCCGCTACATTCCTTTCATTATATCCTTTGCCATTCACTTGCACAAGAGGAGCTGCATCTTGTTTGTTGTAAAAGCAAAACATCAATGTGATTTGCCCCAACAAACTGCTTAACTTCGGCTTTACGTATGGAAGAGCGTCCCCCATTAATGTTTAAACTCGCTATAGAGAAAGCCATAGAGTTTGGTGTGTCAGAAGCTCGGCCTGTCTACGTCTGCAGCTCCTTCTTTGCTTTGAGGATGCATTTCCAGAGGCGATACACAATTGTGAATCGGTCACGCCAAGCTGTCCGGCTTTAAGGAGCAATCGCTTTGCAGAGAGTATAAAGCTGGACAGGTCAGGGAAAAAGTCTTTAATTTTAACATGTTTCTTGCGATAGGTGTCATGGAGAAACATTATGATATCGGCAGGTGGAACACTGGGAAACCTCTCCGAATCTTGGGAAAAAGCTGGATCGTTCCACACTTCGGTGCTGCCACTAGAAGCAGGCGACGAGGCTCCGTCCGAATCATAGTCTGAGCACCGATCCGTGTCCATTACATCAATGTCATACTCCAAAGGCGGAGCTGGTGGTTTAATAAGGGAAGCCTCATGTTCTGCTTCCAAAAGGGGAGGAGGAGTGGAAGGAGGAGTGGGAGGAGGAGGGGGAGTGGGAGGAGGAAGAGGAGTGGGAGAAGGAAGAGTGGGAGGGGTGAGGGGAAGAGGGCTGAGAGGGAGGAGGAGGAGGAGAGGGAGGATGAAGAGGAGGGAGTGGGAGGAGGAAGAGGAGTGGGAGGGGTGAGGGGAGGAGGGCTGAGAGGAGGAGGAGGAGGAGAGGGAGGATGAAGAGGCGGGTGGGGAGGAGGAGGTAAGTTAATGGGAGGAGCTTTGAATTCCACTTGTGCCAAACCTGGTATTTCACCAGTTGAAGCTTTGCATACCGATTCAACCAGGTCCGGAGTTATTCGTGACTCAGAAATTCAACGCACTTCACTCTCAGCAGGGAGGGGGGTTATAGTGGATTCAATGTTAATATTGAAGGAGCTGTGCTCCAACGCGAGTTGAAAGAATTGACGCGACCAAAGATGGAAATTCGTCCGAGTAGGTTTAATAAATGTATCACACTCGGGTACTCTGAAAAGCCCGTTTATCTGGCAGCAATATATACACAAAGAATTAAGTTAAGCACCCCCCCCCGTTTTTTTACAACCTCGCACATTACAAGTTTGTTGTCGTCAAAACAGTGTAATATACCCATGATATTGCTATATTTTCTGGAGAAGTGATATTATGGTCACATAAAAACATAACAATCATGCCGTTTTCAATATTTTATTCTGAATAATTTAAGGTGAAATTTTTTGGGAATTTTAGGCATATTTTCACCTCAATTTAAGTATGGAGCTATAGGTCCATCATGGACAGTGTGGATGACGTTTATGTTTTCTAACGTACAGTCATTGTTCTGAGAAGACCTCTAGCGATCTTTGCGTCAATAACGTGTGTAGGACCCACGTGATCGGATCACTGACTCAACCAATCACTTTTTTTCACTTTGATCACTCAATTTCATCAATGGATAATTGCTAATGTCATACCAATCATTATTTGATCTCACATACCTTAGAATATATGCCAATGTATACATATACACAAAGAATATATATTAGGGGGTGCTTACCTTAATTCGTTGTGTAGGGGTGCTTAACTTAATTCTTTGTGTATATATACACATTTATGTCGGGAAGTTTGCCCGGCAAAAGCTATACCGGGCATGCCCGGGTATCAAGGGCGAGCCTTGGAAAGGCGAGTCTGGACCTGCCCGGGCGTGTTTGGCTGCGGCCTGGCAAGTCGAGGCTGGGCGTGCCCGGGCGCTCTGGACGAGCACTGGAAAGGCGATAGCGGGCATGCCCGGACGCTCTGGGCGAGCCCTGGAAAGGCGATAGCGGGCATGCCCGGACGCTCTGGGCGAGCCCTGGAAAGGCGAGAGCGGGCATGCCCGGGAAAGACGAGACCGGGCGTGCCCGGGAGGTTCGGGCGTGCCCGGGAACAGTGAGTCCGGGCATGCCCGGGAGAGGCGCATCTGGCCGTGTTCTGGCCGGTGCAAGGCGATTGTGTGCATCCAGCGGTAACCGCTACACACGCCCCTCCAGAATCGACCTGCACCGGCAGGGTCAATTTAAGGGGGGTCCGGATGACCCGGCCGAAGCGACCCCTGGAGGGTCGTGGGGAGGGGTCCGACGTGGTGGTGGGTGGTCGAGCGGGGGGAACTGTGGACGGGGGGCGGCCTCGCCGCGGAGGAAGGGCCAACCGTGGTGGTCGGTCGACGTCCATGTGCGCCGGTTTGAGGCGGTCCAAAGAAATCCGGTCCGGCTGGCCGCCGAAGTCGACGATGAAAGACTTGTCGCCCCGTCGCAGGACCCGGAAGGGCCCGTCGTACGGCGGCCGGAGTGGCCCCCGGTGCGCGTCATGACGCACAAAGACGTACTCCGCTGTGCGAAGCGCCGGGGGGACGTAGGACTGGGGGCCACCGTGGCGGGACGTCGGCACGGGGGCAAATCGTCCGGCGGCCTCCTGGAGGTCCGAGCGCTGGTGAGCGGCGGACCAGGGACTGGTAGCGTCGGGCACGAATTCGCCCGGGACGCGGAGCGGCTGGCCGTAGACGAGCTCGGCGGCGGACGCCTGGAGGTCTTCCTTGGGGGCCGTGCGAAGGCCCAAAAGGACCCACGGCAGCCGGTCGGCCCAACCGTCGTCCTGAAGGCCGGCCATGAGTGCGGCCTTCATGGAGCGGTGAAACCGCTCGCACAACCCATTGGCTTGGGGGTGGTAGGCCGTGGTGCGGTGCAGCGTGACCCCCAACGAACGGGCGACCGCGCCCCAAAGCTCAGACGTGAACTGTGGGCCGCGGTCGGACGAGATGTCCGCTGGTGCGCCGAAGCGCGTGACCCAGGTGGCGATGAACGCCTGCGCCACGTCGGCGGTGGTGGTGGAGGTGAGGGGCACGGCCTCCGGCCACCTGGTGGTCCTGTCCACCATGGTGAGCAGGTGGGTGAACCCCCGCGAGGGGGGCAGGGGACCCACCAGGTCCACGTGGACGTGGTCGAAACGCCGTTCAGGCACGGCGAAAGGTGCCAGCGGGGCCTGGGTGTGGCGGTGGACCTTGGCTCGCTGGCAGGCCGTGCAGGCGTTGGCCCAGTCGCGGATGTTTCGTCGAAGGCCGTGCCAGACGAAACGCGCCGACACCAGCTTCTGAGAAGCTTTCCGGCCCGGGTGAGAAAGGCCGTGGATGGAGGCGAAGATGCGGCGCTGCCAGGAAACGGGCACGATGGGGCGAGGCTGGCCCTGGGAGACGTCGCAGAGCAGGACGGTGCCCGCGAAGGGGATGTCGGCCAGGCGGAGGCCCGTGTCCGCCGCGCGTAGCGCCTGCACCGAGGCGTCGGTGGTCTGGTCGGCCGCCATGAGCGCGAAGTCCACGACGAGGTGGACCGCGTTCGCGCTGGCCCGCGAAAGGCAGTCGGCCACGGCGTTGTCTTTGCCGGCGACGTGCTGGATGTCCGTGGTGAACTCCGATACGGCGGAGAGGTGGCGCTGCTGGCGGGCCGACCACGGCTCCGTGACCTTAGCCATTGCGTAGACCAATGGCTTGTGGTCGACGAAAGCCATGAACGGGCGGCCCTCCAGGAGGTGTCGGAAATGGCGAACGGCCAGGAATAGCCCGAGCAGCTCGCGGTCGAACGTGCTGTAGTTTAACTCATTCGGCCGGAGTTGCCGGCTGAAAAAAGCGAGTGGCTGCCAAACCCCATCCACCCATTGCTCATGGACGGCGCCCACCGCGTAGTTGGAGGCATCCGTAGTGAGGGCGATGGGCGCGTTGAGCACCGGGTGAGCCAGCAGCGTTGCGTCGGCGAGGGCCCGTTTGGCGCTGGCGAAGGCCGCATCCATGGCCGCGGACCAAACAATGTCATGCTTGGCCGGCTTGCCCCGGAGGGCCTCGTAAAGGGGCCGCATGAGCTGAGCAGCGCGGAGCACGAATCGGTGATAAAAATTCACCATGCCGAGGAACTCTTGGAGGGCCTTGATGGAACGGGGACGCGGGAACATGGTGATGGCCTCGACCTTGGTCGGCAGCGGCACGGCCCCGGTCTTGGTGATGCGGTGGCCCAAAAAGTCAACGGTCGTCGCGCCGAAGTGGCATTTGACCGGGTTGACAATTAAGCCGTGCTCGCTGAGGCGACCGAACAGTGTTCGGAGGTGGAGGAGGTGCTCGGCGCGGGACGTGCTGGCGACGAGGATGTCGTCCAGATAGACGAAAAGCAACGGCAGGTCGCGCAGCACGCCGTCCATCAAGCGCTGGAACGCCTGGGCCGCGTTCTTGAGGCCAAACGGCATCCGCAAAAATTCGAACAGGCCGAACGGCGTGATGACGGCCGTCTTCGGGACGTCGGCCGCCCGGACAGGTACCTGGTGGTAGCCCCGTATCAGGTCAATTTTCGAAAAGATGACCCGTCCCGCCAAACGGGCGGAAAAGTCCTGAATATGCGGGATCGGGTACCTGTCGGGGGTGGTAGCGTCATTGAGACGGCGGTAGTCGCCACACGGGTGCCATCCACCCCCCGGCTTTGGCACGATGTGCAGTGGCGAGGCCCACGCGCTATCGGAGCGCCGCACGATGCCGAGGTGCTCCAATGCGTCGAATTCGGCCTTCGCCACGGCGAGCTTGGCTGGGTCGAGGCGGCGGGCCCTGGCGTAGACCGGCGGGCCCGTAGTGGGTATGTGGTGCTCGATCCCGTGCCGCACCGCGACGGCCGAAAACGTCGGCCACGTGAGGGCCGGGAATTCCACGAGCAGGCGAGCGAACTCGTTCGTTGCCGGGAGGGCGCACGCCAGTTCGGTCGGCGTGGAGCTGCTCATTGTGCACGCCAGGGAGCTGAAGGTCTCGGCGTGGACAAGGCGACGTCGTTTGGCGTCGACCAGCAGCCCGTGCGCGCAGAGGAAGTCGGCGCCCAGCAAAGCCACGGGGATGTTGGCGGTAACAAAAGTCCATTGAAAGCGCTGGCTGCCGAAGCAGAGGGTGACGACGCGTGGGCCGAAAGTGCGTATGGCCGAGCCATTAGCAGCGACCAAAGAGGGGCCGCAAACTGCGTCCAGCCTGTCCTGCTCGGAGGCGGGTATGACGCTCAGTTGGGCGCCGGTGTCGCACAGGAAACGCCGCCCAGACGCTTTGTCCCGAATAAACAGCAAGTTGCCCGAGTGGCCGGCGCTCATGGCTGGGAATGAACGCCGGCCCGGCCGTTTCCCGACCTGCCGAAAGTGCACGGGGGCCGGCACGTCCGAGCCTTGTGTCCGAACCTGGCGTGGTAATAACACCACGCCCGGTCAGGTGGAGGCCCCGGCCATCGTGTCGGAAGCGGGCGGTGCGGCGTGGCGGCCGCCAGTTGCACCGGCAGTTCGGCCTCCAACCGCGCAGGGCGCTCGGGCGTCGCCTCGGATGGCGGCGGGCTCCAGGTAACCGCGCCGATGTGCTGGCCCGCCGAGGAGATCTTATCGGCTTCACTGGCGAGGGCGCGGGAATCCGTGATCAACGTGCCAGCCAGGGCGAGGCGTACCGGGTGACGCAGCTGGCGAAGGAACAGCTCGCGGAACAGAAAATCCGGAGAGTGCTCACCGAGCAACGAGAGCATATAGTCCATGCGCTCGGACGGGCGCGTGTCGCCGAGCTCGGGCAGGTCAAGCAGGCGCCGTGCGCGTGCTGCCGGTGAGAGGGCGAAAGCGTCGAGGAGGAGTGTCTTCAGCGCGTCGTATTTGTCAGCAGCCGGCGGGTGCTGGAGGAGGCTCAAGGCGCGGGCCGCGGTGGCGGAACCGAGCGCCGCCACAACATGGTGGAAGCGGGTGTCGTCCGCGGTGATGCCTCGCAGGGCGAACTGAGAGTCCGCCTGAGCGAACCAAACAGCCGCGTGAGCCTCCCAGAAGGTAGGCAGTTTAAGCGTCATTGCCGTATCCATGTCGGTAGGTCACCAATGAAGGAGCTGTGCTCCAACGCGAGTTGAAAGAATTGACGCGACCAAAGATGGAAATTCGTCCGAGTAGGCTTAATAAATGTATCACACTCGGGTACTCTGAAAAGCCCGTTTATCTGGCAGCAATATATATACACATTTATGTCGGGAAGTTTGCCCGGCAAAAGCTATACCGGGCATGCCCGGGTATCAAGGGCGAGCCTTGGAAAGGCGAGTCTGGACCTGCCCGGGCATGTTTGGCTGCGGCCTGGCAAGTCGAGGCTGGGCATGCCCAGACGCTCTGGGCGAGCCCTGGAAAGGCGACAGCGGGCATGCCCGGACGCTCTGGGCGAGCCCTGGAAAGGCGAGAGCGGGCATGCCCGGGAAAGACGAGACCGGGCGTGCCCGGGAGGTTCGGGCGTGCCCGGGAACAGTGAGTCCGGGCATGCCCGGGAGAGGCGCGTCTGGCCGTGTTCTGGCCGGTGCAAGGCGATTGTGTGCATCCAGCGGTAACCGCTACAATATCCATGGGGCTTGTGACGACGGGAGCGGTCACGTGTGCTTCTTGATGCACAATACCAATTTCCTGCTCGTGTTCACCGGCCCCACAAGCAGGAATGTCATCATTCTCCGTAGCAAGAACATCACAACGGTTTTGAGTTTTAAAAACAGCAAACGTTGCTGCTTCTAAACACGAGTCATTGTTTTCCGCAGCCGGCGCCATCCTTTTTGCACAGCTCTCCGTCACATCTTGACTATTATCGGTTAGATGTTTCAATTTATGTTTCCTTTTTGAAGGAACAACAGTAAAGCCTTCATTTATCTGCCTGGGGTCGATTTACCCCCACCTCCGACGGTCCAGGCAGATTGTTCGAGTTTGAGGCGTCACCAGCGTGCCCGACTCTATATGGACCACTGTTGGACTCCATGGGCTCCACCGGCCTAGATGCGCCACTCGATGTAATCTTGGGGCAAGCGTTCTTTACATGTCCAGATTGACCACATATAAAACAGGTCGTGGTCTCCGTCGCAATATAAATCTGTAATTGCGATTTTTGTTTTTTGACGTCATCACTACGTTGAGCGATTGAGCGTTGTCTTTGAGAATAATGTAGCAATGACGTCGGAACGACATGACGTGGCGAACCGAAGCGTCAGAGCGCAGACGAAGCGGAATCATCGCGATTCGTGACACAACCTTGCCAAAAACGCTTAAAGCAGCTACAATCTCCTCACTTGAGAAGAAGGGCGGAATATTGGACATAATGCCGTCGTGGTGTCCAAAGGACTAACGTGAACAAAGACGTCCGGCGGTACGGATAGACCGGTTTCAACCGCCTGAGCCACGTGTCGCTCTTCCGACAGGAAAACCACGATACGTTGGTTCATTTTTGAAGCGGCGAGAACATTCTCAATCCCAACGAGCTCTCCGAGAGCAACCACCACATTATCAACACTAACTCCGTCAGGTGGAGCAATCGTCACTCCGTTCTTACGAGTGAGTGACTCGTACACACTATTGTGCAAACGTTCGTTTGCCATAGCTTAAAGCAAAACAAGGGAAGTTTAAGAAAAACAAAAGAAATCTGCCACACGCAACCAGCAAGTGGAGGAAAATGAAAATAAGGAAAAAAAGAGGTATAATGAGGAAGATAAACCACCGATGAGCGGCATACAAGGCTATAAGTATAAGAACATGGCAGATGAAGCGCAGGCCTGGAAACCAAGGGTTTCACGAAGAACCCCCGAAGCACTTACCATGTGCTTTCTTTCTTTCTTTCTTTCTTTCTTTCTTTCTCTCTCTCTCTCTCTCTCTCTAAGGAAGGGAAACATGGGGAAAACTTCACAAGTACGTGCAAGGACACAAAGGGAGTGAAAATGGGGATAGGAAAGACACCAACACAACACAGTACTCACAGCTCCTCACACACAGCCGCCATGATGCCATGCCCATGCACGACTCACCAACGGCCAGCAGGGGGCGGAGAGACAGACAGACTGAAAGAGACAGAGTGAGAGAGACTGAAAGCATATTTATTAACCTGCCACAATTTGCTCGGGCCAGGCACTATGGCTGCCTTAGTAGATATGGCAAAGCCTTATTGAGTCCCATAACTTGCCCGTTATAGGGAAACATTCAGCTCAATTTGTGTCTAGAACGAAGCTCTTTTGATGTCACCACTTAAATATTATCAATGATTTTCATTTAACCCCAAATAATAGCTCAATTAGATGCCAACGATCTTACCACCTTGTTCAGTCAGAGGGGCAGCTCATGCCGGATGGTAGTTTTCCTCATTGTTACTCCATGGAGAAGTTCAAGGCACTTTGAAGGTGAAGGTTTTCTAACCGACCTTAATGTTGTCAGTTTCTTCTGATGAACTTTGCGGCTTCAACAACCGAAGCCTTTACTGTGGCTTCATATGTTCATTCAGTTGTTGTTCGACCAGTTTGTGGTTCAATATTGCGTGGGCAGATCTGCAGTTGTTTGTAGACACGGTCGAGGACCATGGAAGTTGTTTGTTTGTTTGTAGACACGGTCGAGGATCATGGAAGTTGTTGGTTTGTTTGTACACACGGTCGAGGGCCGTGAAAGTTTGTTTGTTTGTACACACGGTCGAGGATCGTGAAAGTTTGTTTGTTTGTACACACGGTTGAGGATTGTGGAAGTTGTTTGTTTGTTTGTTGACACAGTCGACGATCGAGGAAGTTATTTGTTTGACGACACAGTCGAGGATCATGAAAGTTGTTTGTTTGTAGACACGATTGAGGACCGTGGAGGTTTGTTTGTATGTTGACATGGTCGAGGATCGTAAAAATTTGTTTGTTTGTGCACACGGTCTAGGATCGTGGAAGTTGTTTGTTTGTTTGTCAACACAGTTGAGGATCAAGGAAGTTGCTTGTTTGTTTGTAGACACGGTCAAGGATCGTGAAAGTTTGTTTGTTTGTTGACACAGTCGAAGATCAAGGAAGTTGTTTGTTTGTCGACACAGTCGAAGATCGTGAAAGTTGTTTGTTTGTTTGTGGACACGGTCAAGGATCGTGGAAGTTTGTTTGTTTGTAGACACGGTCGAGGATAATGGAAGTTGTTTGTTTGTTTGTTTGTGGACATGGTTGAGAATCGTAGAAGTTTTTTTTTTGTTTGTAGACACGGTCGAGGATCGTGGAATAGCGAGGGCCCAATGGAATTGAAAATGGTAAACACCAACAGTAGACTGGAAGTGAGAGTGAGATCAAGGGGAGGTGTGAGGTTGCATCGTAATATACCTTTATGCCACTTTTAGTGAGTGCCGTTGCCATTTAGTCCTAGGGGTTGCGGATGATGAGAAGACGAGGCCATTTTGTAGGTGTTCAAAGCCCCTTTATTCGAACAGAAATCCTCAGCACTGTCAACGCGAACGGAACTCGTACAGCTTTTATAAAGCCAAAACCCTCTTCGGAGGGCGTGGCTCCAACAACCGCGCGCACGTCACGCCCACACAATCAAAAGCCCGTGCCCATGCATTATGTCCCAATAAGGTAACCACCACACTATCGTAATATGCAATTTGATGTCTGTCTGTCTATCTGACTGATTTTTGACCATGATGCATTCGGTCGTCACTTATCCAATCGCAACCAAACTTGACAGGGGGAATAAGGGTCACACGATGGAGGTTGTAGTGATTTAACTTCCCCCTTACCTCAAGGGTGTTTTCCCTGCCAAGAGGGTTGCGTGTTGAGGTGCATATCTGTGTTAAGATAGCTTTATCGTGACGTTTTTCCAAGGCTGCTTCTAATACTAAAAGTAATAACAACATTAAAAATAATAGCATAATATCAATGATATAACAAAACAATATTACTACTAATAATATCCCCACTCCACAAGGGGTTTCCTCCTCGGACAAATGCCTTGTCAATGTGTACAAATAGGTTATCGTGCCGTGTCGTGGAAAAACCTTACCAGAAGAAAAAAATATTATAAACCAGTAAACCACAAACTTTGATTACCTTTTGAAACAGTCGTTGCTGCTGTTTAACATGAAACTGAAAGTTGTCCCCCGCTTCCGGTTTTGCCCGCGAGGTCGCGTGTTTTTCCAAGCTCTCCACGCTACCAGAGTTAAGAATTTTCCCCGTTTGAATTTATGTCAAAACTGTATTTTTATTTTACGGTGTGAGAGCCAACTGTGTGTTTGTAGTTAGATCTCGGTGTAAATCGTGCATACCTGTGTATAATCTGTCGGTTGGTTCCTGCCGCGTTTTTCAGGCCTGGTTTTCAAAGGCCTTGAAGCTTTGTTGTCTCCTCTCGGCAGTCGTTTGTGGTCCATTTACTTTCATTCTCTCACTGTTTTTATCAACCTTTTTTGTCACCCCATACTTCCCCAAACATCTTACCCTTTGTTAAAGTCTTAATTTAAAAAAAAAAAAAAAAAAAACTAATTTCCTTCTCTCCCTGTTTTCGTTCGTTCTTCGACCACGTGATTCGCCCCACCCGTTTTTTTTTCTCTCCTTCCTTCATAACTCAATCCTCTCCAGCTGAAACCTTTCCAATTCTAGTTTTCACCATACTTCTTCAACTTTATCCTTCTTCCTCTGGTCCACTTTCACCTAACTTTCAAAAAAACATATTAACAAAGAATTGAAAAAGTAGGCCTCTCCTTCCGTACCAACACATTTGCTTATTCACCTCCCTGTTCCTTCGTTCTCTGCTCTCCTGGCTGTCAATCTCCTATTCTTCTGTTCCTGCTTCTGAACCTGTGCTGGAATTCTTAATCCCCCTTAGGAATCCCTCATGCCCTCATTTAGGGAATTCCCCCAGATTGTTTTCAAGGTTTAGTTTTAAAATGTTTCAACTTTCCCCTGAAGTGTTGTATTCTGTTGTATATTATAACACACTTTTCTTTTTCTTCTTTAAAAGGTTGTTTTTGATTTGCTCACCAAATCTCTTCATTTCAAATAAAAATTCAATCTCTTACAGTTCTTCCTTCCTACATTCCCGAAACTCACCTGCATTCCACCCCTCCTCCAACGTTTTCAAACGGATCTCTGACTTTAAAATCACAAGAAACTCATTTTGCAATAAATGTTCGTTTTCCATTAATCGTCCAAGACTTTCTAAAATCCAAACACACCCCTCTCCTCCTAAACTCCACCCTCACCCATCCCTTTCAAATCTCCCCCCTTGCCCCTCCCCTCATGAACTCCTCCTCACTCCTCCCCTCCTAAACCCCCCCTTTCCCCTCCCCTCCCAAACTCCCCCCTCACCCTTCCCCTCCGAAATTCCCGAATCACCCCTCCATTTCAAAACTCCCCCCTCCCCTCTCCCCTTCAAATCTCCCCACCCTCCCTCCTTTTTCCTACAATTCTCCGCTTTCACCCCTCCTCCTCAAAGCGTCCTCCCCACTTCCAACTCTTACCTCCATCTCCTCCAACCTTATTCCTCGCTCTACCCCCCCCCCCCTCAAACAACACCTCACTGTACCTTATCCAATCACCATCAAACCTTTTGTCCTCCTCATGCTTCCCTTTCTCCTAGCTCTTCTAAAATCTGACACACTATCAACAGCTCTCCCTAACTCCTCCTCCTCTTCCTCATCTTACCCTACACCCCCCCGCCCCTGTCCTGTATCCAATGCTCCCCCTTCCTCTTCCTTAACGGTATGGACCTCAAATATCCAAGGCCTTCACTCAAACCTGATTGATCTCTCCATACAGGTTGCTTCTGACAAACCAGACTTAATCTGCTGAACAGAAACTTTCCTCCTGCAAGATGTCTATGATTCCTAAATATCTCTCCATGGTTACTCCCTCCTCCGGTATGATAGACCTGAGCCTCGTCCTGGAGGTGGGGTTGCTATCTTTATCAAAAACTCTCTTAACCACACTCCCTGCACTGCCCTCTCTCCACCTCACCCCCAGGAGTACCTCTGGCTACGGCTTCCCCTTCGCTCCCACCTTTTGTTCATATGTGTTCTGTACCGTCCTCCAAACAGTGATAACTCCATCTACATCCCACTGTCTGATAACATGGACCAACTTCTATCTACTCATCCCAACTCTCTCTTCCTCATATGTGGTGACTTCATCATGCCAGCTGGCTGGGTGTGGGTTCCTCTCACACCAGCCATGGCACCTCAGCAAAGGACTTCTGCGACTCACTGGGACTGACACAATCTGTCAATTTACCGACCCCGATCTCAGTCAACGAAGCATATTCTCTTCTCGACTTGGTTATGACTAACTTCCCTGCAAATGTCTGCTGCTCTTCTTCTGCTCCAATCGGTTCATCTGACCAAATGTTTTTTGAGTGGATATCTCTCTGGCCATCTCAGAGAGCCTCCCCAGCGTCGACAAGTCAGGCATTTCACTCAGGCCAACTGGCACGGTCTTCAGCAGCCATCAATCATCTGGACTGGTCTCCCATCTCGACTGCCTCTGACATCAACTCATCCTCGGAATTCTTCCAAAGTAAATTGCTCTCTCTCATGCACAGATTTATCCCATCTCGTCTTCAGTTGTCTTACCCTTCCTCCCGTCCATGGTACACATAATCCTGGGGTGAGGCAGTTGCCCTGAAACAACTTGCCTTTGCCTCCTGGAAGGCAAATCCAACGGAAGGAAATCTAATTTCCTTTCACAAACCTCATAACAAGTGTGTGTCTACGCTCAGGAGAGCCAGGAAACAATATCTCTCTAATCTCAAGATTGAACTCTCAAACCAGTCTCCCTCTTCCAAATCCTTGTGGTGTCTTGTCAAATCTGTTTCTGGTGTTTGTTCCCCCTCCATCCCCTCCCTTACCTTAAACAGCTACACAGCTGACTCCGCATGTGAAAAAGCTGAATGCCTCAACTCTGTGTTTGCCTCAAAATCTTGTGTCCCAAACCCGTCTCTCTCTGTATCCACCATAACCAGTCGTACCCAGCTGCTCCTGGACTCTGTGTCCTTCTCGCCTGACAAGGTGGAGAAGTTTCTGTCAATCCTCGACTCTGATTCTGCAACTGGACCAGACGGCATCAGCCGACGGATCCTAAAATCCTGTCATGTCATGACATGGAAAAGTCATGGAATCCATCATTGCTTCGGATTACAAATCCTTCCTCTTCTCCAATCGCTTGATGTCGGATCATCAAATTGGATTCAGACCAGGTCAAACTGCATCTGCTGTCTCAACAATGAATGGAGGTCTTCAATGTCAAACAGGAAATTAGAGCGATCTCCGTTGACATACCACGTGCCTTCGAGACGGTGTGGCACCCCGCTCTGCTCACCAAACTCTCCTCCTATGGTATCCATGGAAATCTCCATGAATGGCTTGCGGACGTCCTCTATGGTCGTAGTCAACGTGTGGCCCTGAATTGATTTCTCTCATCTCCCCTTCCTGTTAAGGCTGGAGTTCCCCAAGGCAGTGTTCTGGGCCCTGTGCTTTTTCTAGTCTTCATCAATGATCTCTCCGACTCTCTGGAAAATCCTCTCTTTCTCCTTGCTGATGACTCCACTCTCTGCCGCTCCTTACCTCATCCCTCAGATCGGCAGTCTGCAGCCTCCTCACTCACTGCAGACCTGGACAAAATCACAGATTAGTCAAACAGGTGGAACATGTCTTTCAATCCTGACAAATCTCACAATCTCACTTTGTCTCGACAAAAAGACTGACTGGACAACCCTCCCATCCACTTTCTCAACAATCCTCTCCAAGAAGTTCTGTCACTCAAGCTCTTGGGTCTCACAAACTGCCATGATCTTTCCTGGGAAAACAACATTTCCAAGCTGGCCTCCAAAGCCAGTCGCCGACTGGGCATCCTCCATCATGCAAAGTCCTTCCTTGGCACACCTGAACTCCTCACCACATGCAAGGCTTGGGCCTTTGCCTGAGGGCCTTTCACTTACTCACCGCAGGCAGGTTGGTGGTCTTTTTGTCTTCTACCGACTCCTCTCTGGGCGAGGTCCCGCAGCCCTGTCTGTGCTCTGTCCCCCAA
The DNA here is from genome assembly GCF_964187855.1 of Myxine glutinosa. Lineage (NCBI taxonomy): Eukaryota > Metazoa > Chordata > Myxini > Myxiniformes > Myxinidae > Myxine > Myxine glutinosa. The sequence goes on from NC_136274.1 coordinate 81,002,140, forward strand.
ATATTCCTACAGGTCACAGAAGATCTGCCAGCAACCCTCTTCTGGTGAAACTGCCAAAATCAAGACCCGCTGCTCAACTTCACTCTTTCATTCCTCTTTTCTTCTGCCTCTGGAACAAACTCCCTCACTCTCTTCAATCCCACTCCTCCCTCCAGGTCTTTAAAACAGCTGTTCACCACCATCTATCTTCCCCCATCCAAAACCTTGATCTTTTCTACCCCCGTTAATTCATCCCAGATCCACTTTTCTGAAATACCGACTTTGTTCCTGGATGTCCTAGCAATGTCCATGTGTTTTTGTTTATTTTTACCTCTCCCACCACTCCCTTTCCCCTGCCCCCCCCCCAAGCCATCTCCCTCCCACAGATCTCCTGATGTCCCTGCTCTCAAATGTTGTACTTGTGTGTTTCCCCCTCTCTCCCCATCTTGTGCCCTGCTCCCTTTATTATGTCTTATATATCCGTTTTTTTTTTTTGTCATTAATGTTTGCTCTTACATGAGCTTCGATGTTGTGTACAAAAAAAAAAAAAAAAACCGAAGGAAACCCAGGGTGTGTTCATTTCCCTAGCAGCTAGCTAAGCCTGCTGTTCTTTATCAACAGTTTTGAATGGAGTGCTTGCTCGAATGTTTAAGCCACTTGGTGAGTTCTCCACAACAACAACAACACAACATGCATTTTAAGGCCATGTTCCCTGCTAGAGCGGGGGTTAGCCTTGCGGTCCCCATGACAATCTCCTCCATTTTGCCCTATTTTCTGCATCTCTCCTTGTTAACCCCTTTGCCCGCATTTCTTCTTCCACCATCTTTAGCCAGGTCTTTCTCATTCTTCCCCGTCCTCTACTTCCTTCTACATTAATTTCCATCACTCTTCTCAACCAGTCACTTTCATCCTTCCTCCACACATGACCAAACCATCTCAACCTGTTCCTCTTCACAGCATCAATCACAGGCAATATTTCCATCATCTTTCGCAATTCATCATTTGTCTTCCTCTCTCTCAACGATACCCCGCACATCCATCGAACCATTCGCATTTCCACCCTTTCCAGCCTTCGTTGCTGCTCTACGTTCATTACCCATGTCTCGCTCCCATAAATCATAACACTTCTCACACATGCAGCATACACCTTTCCCTTCAGCTTCAACGACACTCCCCTCCTCGTCAGCACGCCACTCAGTTCCCGAAACTTCTTCCATGCACATCTCACTCGAGCAGCCGTTGCCGAGTCTGATCCACCTTCTCCATTCAGCACGTCTCCGAGGTAGCAAAATGTTTTCACACCTTCCAGCTTCACGCCGTCTCCAAGATCCAACTCAACATTTCCTCCATCTGCAGCTCCCTCTGTGCACACCTTACATTTGAATGTAGCTGCCACACTGGTAAATGACCCTCTCAGACCACTACAATTTTTGATGAACCCACTCAGCACACATTGTACATTGAATGGAATTCACTCCGACACCCTTCCTGCACACAGCACAGCGCCACTTCCCAGTTCTTTCCACCTCACCACATGCTTTACCACTTGCCATCACCTTCGTCTTTCCGATATTCACCTTCAGACCTTTTGTCTCCATACATTCCTTCCACTTGTTCATCTTTTCCTTCAGTCCATCCATACTTTCCGCAATCAACACCAGATCATCTGCATACAACAACTCCCACGGTAAACCCTCCTTTACGTTCTGAGCCAGCACCTCCATCACAGCTACAAATAGTAGTGGACTTAGTACCGACCCCTGATGCACTCCCACCTTCACCTCAAACTCACCACTGTTCCCGTCCTTCGTCCTTACAGCTGTGCGCGCTCTTTTGTACATTGCCATCACTACTCTGATCAACCATTCCTCCACTCCTAACTTCCTCAATGCCCATGTCAATACTTTGCGTGGAACCCCACAAGAAACTTGAGTTCTCCACAAGAAACTTGATAAATGAACACGCCCCAAAGTTCTTGAGGCCCGACCCTAGATATACTGTAATCTATATACCCCAGAGAGGAAAGACCCTACTTGCCAATCCCATTACATAGGGAACGGATGTACTTGTTCTCCAAAAAGGGCACCTGAGCTAAACCAGAATCCAGTGTGTGGTTGAGGTTCTGACGGATGAACAAAATGTGAAATGGATGAGTTGGCACTTTCCACACTTGCTGTTAATGACAGCATCCCTGATTACCCCCGTCACCGAAGGTGATTACAGACGGGTATGTGACAAGGACGAAATGATTACATTGTAGAAACTAGAACGGCATTCAGTAGAGAGCATACCTCCACCAGGTGAACAGTTTACATTTTGTATCCCGGAGTAGACCAGAAAATCACAATACAGAATCACATTTAATCAAAATCATCCGTCCACAACTTTTTGAGATATCATGCTATGTATCGTTTTTAGCCCAATCTCCCAATGGTGAAGAATCACTTACAAATTATCGTAACCGGATCCGAATCCGGACCTTAACCAAAATCTAATCATTTCGTTCTCATCACATGCGCTACATCTCTGCCAAATTTCGCCGGAATCCGTCCACCACTTTTGGAGATATCTAGTTCACAAACAGACAAACAGACAGACAGACAGGCAGAGAGACAGACAGACAGACAAACAGACAGACAGACAAACAGACAGACAAACAAACACAGACAAACAAACAGACAGACAGACAGACAGACAAACAGACAGAGAGACAGACAGACGAACAAACAGACAAACAAACAAACAGACAAACAGACAGACAGACAAACAGACAGACAAACAAACAGACAAACAGACAGACAGACAAACAGACAGACAAACAAACAGACAGACAGACAAACAGACAGACAGACACCATTTGGTGGCAGAGGTAAAGATCCGAGTCCGGGTCTGAATCTGAGAAATTTTCAAGTCATTCTTCAACATTGAGATCGGGAAAAAAACGACATAAAGCATGATGTCTCAAAAAGTTGTGGATGGTTTCGAATGAAACCTGGTGGACAGGTCGGATGTGTGACGAGGAGTTTGTTCAATTTTGGTGAAGATTCAAAATCCTGATCCGGATCAGACAATTGTTTTGAGTGATTCTTCACCAGTGAGTGATACGGCTAAAACTGATGTGTGGCACAATATCTCCCAAAGTTATGGAGGGATTCGAACGACACTTGGCGGACAGGTTGGGTGTGTGACATGGACGAATTGATTCGATTTTGGAGAAGATCCGAATCTGGATCAAGATACGAGAATTTTTTTAAATTTCTAAGTGATTCTTCACCATTGAGTAGTGATGGGGTCAAAGACGATATATTGCACGACATCTCAAATATTTTGTGGATGACTTATGACAAAACGAGGTGGATAAGTTGGGTAAGTGAGAAGAACAAGGCGATTCGATTTTGTTTCAGATCTGGATGCAGATCCGACCAATCAGTGGATACAAAACGTAAAGTGTTCATCCTGGCGGAGGTATGCACTCTACCGAGTATCGTTCCAGTTGAGATGAAGAAAATGTTTATCCATTTTGAATGTTTGAGAAGCAGCTTGAAATGTGGAAAAACTCAGCTTCACAACAAGATGCACGAACCATTGCAAACACAACGACTCTGGAGTCGGAAACCTCTGAGCAGGACAGCAAAGTCTTATACATGGAGGTGACACAGCTCAGAGAGCAAACAACAGTGACTCCTCCCAGAGTGGAAAAGGAGGAAACCTGAAGGCAGATGACAGCATCTGCTGCCACCCATTTCCATCTCTCCAGCTGACTGCAAACTTCCAAGAAAAGAGTGGTGCCACCTGAACACACTGTGTACAGGCATTGGACTCTTTAAGGCCTGCATGCATACCTGGAGCCTGGAACCTCACAGACACAGCAAGGTGTGATTGTGTGTGAAGAGTCCCAAACTGCTGAACGCTTGGTGGAAGAGTTGGAACGCTCTCGCACAGCTTGATCAGCAGGCCCAAGAATGGTTGGGATTTGCTGCTTGTACATTTTGAATGGCTGACGATTACACGAAACAGGAAGCTGGAAAACGAACCCGACCGAATTAATGAAGGAATTCTTCAAAGGCAAAACAAACACCATTTTTATCACACGCACAATTCCATTTTTCATGCTCTTAAACAGTTTTTTTCAAAAGAAGACTCTTTTATAATTGGAGAAGGAAATACTATTGAAAGGCTTGTGATTATAGATATAAATAATTTTCTATCAACCACAAAAACAATGTTGTAGTGGCAAAGCCAAAATGGGTGTATTTTACTGCACAGAAGAGTTGTGTTGTTGCAGAAAACAAATTTAAACATAAATAAATAATGAAACCAAAAAAAGTGGCTGTTTAATAATGGAAAGCATTTTACAATTCTCCAATTATATATTTCTGTGCTTGTGGGTTGCAACGAACAGCTCCCAATAAGGCGAACAGCTCCCAATAAGGCGAACAGCTCCCAATAAGGCGAACAGCTCCCAATAAGGCGAACAGCTCCCAATAAGGCGAACAGCTCCCAATAAGGCGAACAGCTCCCAATAGGGCGAACAGCTCCCAATAAGGCGAACAGCTCCCAATAAGGCGAACAGCTCCCAATAAGGCGAACAGCTCCCAATAAGGCGAACAGCTCCCAATAAGGCGAACAGCTCCCAATAAGGCGAACAGCTCCCAATAAGGCGAACAGCTCCCAATAAGGCGAACAGCTCCCAATAGGGCGAACAGCTCCCAATAGGGCGAACAGCTCCCAATAGGGCGAACAGCTCCCAATAGGGCGAACAGCTCCCAATAAGGCGAACAGCTCCCAATAAGGCGAACAGCTCCCAATAAGGCGAACAGCTCCCAATAGGGCGAACAGCTCCCAATAGGGCGAACAGCTCCCAATAGGGCGAACAGCTCCCAATAAGGCGAACAGCTCCCAATAAGGCGAACAGCTCCCAATAAGGCGAACAGCTCCCAATAAGGCGAACAGCTCCCAATAAGGCGAACAGCTCCCAATAAGGCGAGCAGGCCCAAGGCGACGGACCCCATCCATGGAGTCCCATCCATTGTGTAAACATGTCGGTTAGCTCCCAATAAGGCGAACAGCTCCCAATAAGGCGAGCAGGCCCAAGGCGACGGACCCCATCCATGGAGGCGCAGAGCCGTTGCTGCCCGGATTCCGAGTGCATTGTGTAAACATGTCGGTTAACCTTATGCTATTGAAGTGTAACTCATACCACAATATTGGCAATGGAAACCCAAACCCTGATTTAAAATTGACACACTTTCCCCAAGTTATCACTTGGGCTATCCTTAACGAAGCAAAGGCACAAAAGCAATAGATCTCCGATTTCTGAAACCAGGACAGCAGTCACAGCATGTGGCACCTCAAGATGTATGAATAGCATTAGCATTGGAGGCAGGTGCAACAAATTTATAAGGAAGACATTTTTTTGTGCAGTGTCTATGTGATCGGAGAACACATAATGGATCAGGACGTAACAGAATGAAAAGAACAGGAGAAAGAGAGGGGGCATAGCAACAGCGGGGTTGAGGGACAAAATAGAGGTAGACTTGAAGAGGCAAGGGGTGTGGGGTAGACTGAGGGCAAAGGAAGGACACAGGGGTGAACAAGATTGACACAGCCGCAAACTCTCAATCATGGAAGTGGCTGGAAAAACTAGAAACACAGAAAGAGGTGGGCTTGGGGAGGGTTAATCGGGGTATAAAACATCAAGACTGTGAATGAGGGCTGTTCTAAGATGGTGGTAAAAGTTGTTTTTAAAACCTGGAGCGCAGAATGAGATTAAAGAGAATGTGGAAGTTGGTTGAAGAGGAACGAATGAGTCAAGGTGAACAGTGATTCTGGATTTGGGGAAATTCACCAGAAAGGGGGGCAGAGCATGGTTACAGCAGAGGGTATAAGGCCAGAAAGAAGTCGGTAGAAGAAAGAGGAGACCACCGACCTCTCTGTGATGTGAAAGTGATAGGCCCATAGACTCAGCTTCATCGTGGGAGATCCAAATGATCTTGAAGTCCTTGAATTCCACAGCATCAAGTTGAGCAAGATGTGAGGCTGCCAGCTCAGAGGGGAGAGCTGCGGATGAAGCCCTTGTAGGTGGATAAGAGTTCAGGTGTGCCAATGAAGGACTTTACACGGTCTGAGGATGCTCAAACAGCGACTGGCTTTGGACACCAACTTAACGTGTGGTTTGTCCAAGAAGGATCCAGGACAGCAGTCACAGTATGTGGCAGGCCAGTCAGAGTCACAGTCACAGCTGATAGTGAGGATCACAGCTGATAGTGAGGATCACAGCTGATAGTGAGGATCACAGGATCACAGCTGATAGTGAGGATCACAGCTGATAGTGAGGATCACAGGATCACAGCTGATAGTGAGGATCACAGGATCACAGCTGATAGTGAGGATCACAGGATCACAGCTGATAGTGAGGATCACAGGATCACAGCTGATAGTGAGGATCACAGCTGATAGTGAGGATCACAGCTGATAGTGAGGATCACAGGATCACAGCTGATAGTGAGGATCACAGGATCACAGCTGATAGTGAGGATCACAGGATCACAGCTGATAGTGAGGATCACAGGATCACAGCTGATAGTGAGGATCACAGCTGATAGTGAGGATCACAGCTGATAGTGAGGATCACAGGATCACAGCTGATAGTGAGGATCACAGGATCACAGCTGATAGTGAGGATCACAGGATCACAGCTGATAGTGAGGATCACAGGATCACAGCTGATAGTGAGGCTGCACAGTTCGAGTGGCTGCTGAACTTCTGCAAAGAGGATTAGACTTGTTGAGATTGTAAATTTGTTCTATTTGTTAAGATTGGAGATTTGTTATATTTGTTAAAATTGGAGATTTGTTATATTTGTTAACATAGGAGATTTGTTATATTTATTAACATTGGAGATTTGTTATATTTATTAAGATTAGAGATTTGTTCTATTTATTAACATTGGAGATTTGTTATATTTATTAAGATTGGAGATTTGTTCTATTTGTTAAGATTCGAGATTTGTTCTATATATTAAGATTGGAGATTTGTTATCTTTGTTAAGATTGGAGATTTGTTATATTTATTAACATTGGAGATTTGTTATATTTATTAACATTGGAGATTTGCTATATTTATTAAGATTGGAGATTTGTTCTATTTGTTAAGATTGGAGATTTGTTTTATATATTAAGAATGGAGATTTGTTATCTTTGTTAAGATTGGAGATTTGTTATATTTATTAACGTTGGAGATTTGTTCTATTTATTAAGATTGGAGATTTGTTCTATTTGTTAAGATTGGAGATTTGTTTTATATATTAAGAATGGAGATTTGTTATCTTTGTTAAGATTGGAGATTTGTTATATTTATTAACGTTGGAGATTTGTTCTATTTATTAAGATTGGAGATATGTTCTATTTATTAAGATTGAAGATTTGTTATATTTATGAAGATTGAAGATTTGTTCTATTTATTAAGATTGGAGATTTGTTCTATTTATAAAAATTGGAGATTTGTTATATTTATTAAGATTGGAGATTTGTTATATTTATTAAGATTGGAGATTTGTTATATTTATTAAGATTGGAGATTTGTTCTATTTATAAAAATTGGAGATTTGTTCTATTTATTAAGATTGGAGATTTGTTATATTTATTAAGATTGGAGATTTGTTCTATTTATTAAGATTGGAGATTTGTTCTATTTATAAAAATTGGAGATTTGTTATATTTATTAAGATTGGAGATTTGTTCTATTTATAAAAATTGGAGATTTGTTCTATTTATTAAGATTGGAGATTTGTTATATTTATTAAGATTGGAGATTTGTTGTATTTATTAAGATTGGAGATTTGTTCTATTTATAAAAATTGGAGATTTGTTCTATTTATTAAGATTGGAGATTTGTTATATTTATTAAGATTGGAGATTTGTTCTATTTATTAAGATTGGAGATTTGTTCTATTTGTAAAAATTGGAGATTTGTTATATTTATTAAGATTGGAGATTTGTTCTATTTATAAAAATTGGAGATTTGTTATATTTATTAAGATTGGAGATTTGTTATATTTATTAAGATTGGAGATTTGTTATATTTATTAAGATTGGAGATTTGTTCTATTTATAAAAATTGGAGATTTGTTCTATTTATTAAGATTGGAGATGTGTTATATTTATTAAGATTGGAGATTTGATCTATTTAGAAAAATTGGAGATTTGTTCTATTTATCAAGATTTGTTCTATTTATAAAAATTGGAGATTTGTTCTATTTATTAAGATTGGAGATTTGTTATATTTATTAAGATTGGAGATTTGTTATATTTATTAACATTGGAGATTTGTTATATTTATTAAGATTGGAGATTTGTTCTATCTGTTAAGAATGGAGATTTGTTATCTTTGTTAAGATTGGAGATTTGTTATATTTATTAACGTTGGAGATTTGTTCTATTTATTAAGATTGAAGATTTGTTATATTTATTAAGATTGGAGATTTGTTCTATTTATTAAGATTGGAGATTTGTTATATATATTAAGATTGGAGATTTGTTCTATTTGTTAAGATTGGAGATTTGTTCTATTTATTAAGATTGGAGATTTGTTCTCTTTATCAAGATTGAAGATTTGTTATATTTATTAAGATTGAAGATTTGTTATATTTATTAAGATTGGAGATTTGTTCTATTTATAAAAATTGGAGATTTGTTATATTTATTAAGATTGGAGATTTGTTATATTTATTAAGATTGGAGATTTGTTATATTTATTAAGATTGGAGATTTGTTCTATTTATAAAAATTGGAGATTTGTTCTATTTATTAAGATTGGAGATTTGTTATATTTATTAAGATTGGAGATTTGTTATATTTATTAAGATTGGAGATTTGTTCTATTTATTAAGATTGGAGATGTGTTATATTTATTAAGATTGGAGATTTGATCTATTTAGAAAAAATTGGAGATTTGTTCTCTTTATCAAGATTTGTTCTATTTATAAAAATTGGAGATTTGTTCTATTTATTAAGATTGGAGATTTGTTATATTTATTAAGATTGGAGATTTGTTATATTTATTAAGATTGGAGATTTGTTATATTTATTCACATTGGAGATTTGTTATATTTATTAAGATTGGAGATTTGTTCTATTTGTTAAGGTTGGAGATTGTTTTATTTATTAAGATTGGAGATTTGTTCTATTTATTAAAATTGGAGATTTATTATATAAATTAAGATTTGAGATCGTTATATTTATTGAGATTGGAGATTTGTTGTATTTGTTAAGATTGGAGATTTGTTCTATTTATTAAGATTGGAGATTTGTTATATATATTAAGATTGGAGATTTGTCCTATTCATTAAAATTGGTGATTTGTTCTATTTATTAACATTGGAGATTTGTTATAATTATTTAGATTTGAGATTGTTATATTCGTTAAGATTGGAGATTTGTTTTATTTGTTAAGGTTGGAGATTGTTATATTTATTAAGATTGGAGATTTGCTCTATTTATTAAAATTGGAGATTTATTATATTTATTAAGATTTGAGATCGTTATATTTGTGAAGATTGGAGATTTGTTCTATTTGTTAAGGTTGGAGATTTGTTCTATTTATTAAGGTTTGAGATTTGTTCTATTTATTAAAATTGGAGATTTATTATATTTATTAAGATTTGAGATCGTTATATTTGTGAAGATTGGAGATTTGTTCTATTTGTGAAGATTGGAGATTTGTTCTATTTATTAAGATTGGAGATATGTTCTATTTATTAAGATTGAAGATTTGTTATATTTATGAAGATTGAAGATTTGTTCTATTTATTAAGATTGGAGATTTGTTCTATTTATAAAAATTGGAGATTTGTTATATTTATTAAGATTGGAGATTTGTTATATTTATTAAGATTGGAGATTTGTTATATTTATTAAGATTGGAGATTTGTTCTATTTATAAAAATTGGAGATTTGTTCTATTTATTAAGATTGGAGATTTGTTATATTTATTAAGATTGGAGATTTGTTCTATTTATTAAGATTGGAGATTTGTTCTATTTATAAAAATTGGAGATTTGTTATATTTATTAAGATTGGAGATTTGTTCTATTTATAAAAATTGGAGATTTGTTCTATTTATTAAGATTGGAGATTTGTTATATTCATTAAGATTGGAGATTTGTTATATTTATTAAGATTGGAGATTTGTTCTATTTATAAAAATTGGAGATTTGTTCTATTTATTAAGATTGGAGATTTGTTATATTTATTAAGATTGGAGATTTGTTCTATTTATTAAGATTGGAGATTTGTTCTATTTATTAAGATTGGAGATTTGTTATATTTATTAAGATTGGAGATTTGTTGTATTTATTAAGATTGGAGATTTGTTCTATTTATAAAAATTGGAGATTTGTTCTATTTATTAAGATTGGAGATTTGTTATATTTATTAAGATTGGAGATTTGTTCTATTTATTAAGATTGGAGATTTGTTCTATTTGTAAAAATTGGAGATTTGTTATATTTATTAAGATTGGAGATTTGTTCTATTTATAAAAATTGGAGATTTGTTATATTTATTAAGATTGGAGATTTGTTATATTTATTAAGATTGGAGATTTGTTATATTTATTAAGATTGGAGATTTGTTCTATTTATAAAAATTGGAGATTTGTTCTATTTATTAAGATTGGAGATGTGTTATATTTATTAAGATTGGAGATTTGATCTATTTAGAAAAATTGGAGATTTGTTCTATTTATCAAGATTTGTTCTATTTATAAAAATTGGAGATTTGTTCTATTTATTAAGATTGTAGATTTGTTATATTTATTAAGATTGGAGATTTGTTATATTTATTAACATTGGAGATTTGTTATATTTATTAAGATTGGAGATTTGTTCTATCTGTTAAGAATGGAGATTTGTTATCTTTGTTAAGATTGGAGATTTGTTATATTTATTAACGTTGGAGATTTGTTCTATTTATTAAGATTGAAGATTTGTTATATTTATTAAGATTGGAGATTTGTTCTATTTATTAAGATTGGAGATTTGTTATATATATTAAGATTGGAGATTTGTTCTATTTGTTAAGATTGGAGATTTGTTCTATTTATTAAGATTGGAGATTTGTTCTCTTTATCAAGATTGAAGATTTGTTATATTTATTAAGATTGAAGATTTGTTATATTTATTAAGATTGGAGATTTGTTCTATTTATAAAAATTGGAGATTTGTTATATTTATTAAGATTGGAGATTTGTTATATTTATTAAGATTGGAGATTTGTTATATTTATTAAGATTGGAGATTTGTTCTATTTATAAAAATTGGAGATTTGTTCTATTTATTAAGATTGGAGATTTGTTATATTTATTAAGATTGGAGATTTGTTATATTTATTAAGATTGGAGATTTGTTCTATTTATTAAGATTGGAGATGTGTTATATTTATTAAGATTGGAGATTTGATCTATTTAGAAAAATTGGAGATTTGTTCTATTTATCAAGATTTGTTCTATTTATAAAAATTGGAGATTTGTTCTATTTATTAAGATTGGAGATTTGTTATATTTATTAAGATTGGAGATTTGTTATATTTATTAAGATTGGAGATTTGTTATATTTATTAAGATTGGAGATTTGTTCTATCTGTTAAGATTGGAGATTTGTTCTATATATTAAGAATGGAGATTTGTTATCTTTGTTAAGATTGGAGATTTGTTATATTTATTAACGTTGGAGATTTGTTCTATTTATTAAGATTGGAGATTTGTTCTATTTATTAAGATTGAAGATTTGTTATATTTATTAAGATTGAAGATTTGTTATATTTATTAAGATTGGAGATTTGTTCTATTTATAAAAATTGGAGATTTGTTCTATTTATTAACATTGGAGATTTGTTATATATATTAAGATTGGAGATTTGTTCTATTTGTTAAGATTGGAGATTTGTTCTATTTATTAACATTGGAGATTTGTTATATTTATTAAGATTGGAGATTTGTTCTATTTGTTTAGATTCGAGATTTGTTCTATATATTAAGATTGGAGATTTGTTATCTTTGTTAAGATTGGAGATTTGTTATATTTATTAACATTGGAGATTTGTTATATTTATTAACATTGGAGATTTGCTATATTTATTAAGATTGGAGATTTGTTCTATTTGTTAAGATTGGAGATTTGTTTTATATATTAAGAATGGAGATTTGTTATCTTTGTTAAGATTGGAGATTTGTTATATTTATTAACGTTGGAGATTTGTTCTATTTATTAAGATTGGAGATATGTTCTATTTATTAAGATTGAAGATTTGTTATATTTATGAAGATTGAAGATTTGTTCTATTTATTAAGATTGGAGATTTGTTCTATTTATAAAAATTGGAGATTTGTTATATTTATTAAGATTGGAGATTTGTTATATTTATTAAGATTGGAGATTTGTTATATTTATTAAGATTGGAGATTTGTTCTATTTATAAAAATTGGAGATTTGTTCTATTTATTAAGATTGGAGATTTGTTATATTTATTAAGATTGGAGATTTGTTCTATTTATTAAGATTGGAGATTTGTTCTATTTATAAAAATTGGAGATTTGTTATATTTATTAAGATTGGAGATTTGTTCTATTTATAAAAATTGGAGATTTGTTCTATTTATTAAGATTGGAGATTTGTTATATTCATTAAGATTGGAGATTTGTTATATTTATTAAGATTGGAGATTTGTTCTATTTATAAAAATTGGAGATTTGTTCTATTTATTAAGATTGGAGATTTGTTATATTTATTAAGATTGGAGATTTGTTCTATTTATTAAGATTGGAGATTTGTTCTATTTGTAAAAATTGGAGATTTGTTATATTTATTAAGATTGGAGATTTGTTCTATTTATAAAAATTGGAGACTTGTTATATTTATTAAGATTGGAGATTTGTTATATTTATTAAGATTGGAGATTTGTTATATTTATTAAGATTGGAGATTTGTTCTATTTATAAAAATTGGAGATTTGTTCTATTTATTAAGATTAGAGATGTGTTATATTTATTAAGATTGGAGATTTGATCTATTTAGAAAAATTGGAGATTTGTTCTATTTATCAAGATTTGTTCTATTTATAAAAATTGGAGATTTGTTCTATTTATTAAGATTGGAGATTTGTTATATTTATTAAGATTGGAGATTTGTTATATTTATTAACATTGGAGATTTGTTATATTTATTAAGATTGGAGATTTGTTCTATCTGTTAAGAATGGAGATTTGTTATCTTTGTTAAGATTGGAGATTTGTTATATTTATTAACGTTGGAGATTTGTTCTATTTATTAAGATTGAAGATTTGTTATATTTATTAAGATTGGAGATTTGTTCTATTTATTAAGATTGGAGATTTGTTATATATATTAAGATTGGAGATTTGTTCTATTTGTTAAGATTGGAGATTTGTTCTATTTATTAAGATTGGAGATTTGTTCTCTTTATCAAGATTGAAGATTTGTTATATTTATTAAGATTGAAGATTTGTTATATTTATTAAGATTGGAGATTTGTTCTATTTATAAAAATTGGAGATTTGTTATATTTATTAAGATTGGAGATTTGTTATATTTATTAAGATTGGAGATTTGTTATATTTATTAAGATTGGAGATTTGTTCTATTTATAAAAATTGGAGATTTGTTCTATTTATTAAGATTGGAGATTTGTTATATTTATTAAGATTGGAGATTTGTTATATTTATTAAGATTGGAGATTTGTTCTATTTATTAAGATTGGAGATGTGTTATATTTATTAAGATTGGAGATTTGATCTATTTAGAAAAATTGGAGATTTGTTCTATTTATCAAGATTTGTTCTATTTATAAAAATTGGAGATTTGTTCTATTTATTAAGATTGGAGATTTGTTATATTTATTAAGATTGGAGATTTGTTATATTTATTAAGATTGGAGATTTGTTATATTTATTAAGATTGGAGATTTGTTCTATCTGTTAAGATTGGAGATTTGTTCTATATATTAAGAATGGAGATTTGTTATCTTTGTTAAGATTGGAGATTTGTTATATTTATTAACGTTGGAGATTTGTTCTATTTATTAAGATTGGAGATTTGTTCTATTTATTAAGATTGAAGATTTGTTATATTTATTAAGATTGAAGATTTGTTATATTTATTAAGATTGGAGATTTGTTCTATTTATAAAAATTGGAGATTTGTTCTATTTATTAACATTGGAGATTTGTTATATATATTAAGATTGGAGATTTGTTCTATTTGTTAAGATTGGAGATTTGTTCTATTTATTAAGATTGGAGATTTGTTCTCTTTATTAAGATTGAAGATTTGTTATATTTATTAAGATTGAAGATTTGTTATATTTATTAAGATTGGAGATTTGTTCTATTAATAAAAATTGGAGATTTGTTATATTTATTAAGATTGGAGATTTGTTCTATTTATTAAGATTGGAGATTTGTTCTATTTATTAAGATTGGAGATTTGTTCTATTTATAAAAATTGGAGATTTGTTCTATTTATTAAGATTGGAGATTTGTTATATTTATTAAGATTGGAGATTTGTTCTATTTATTAAGATTGGAGATTTGTTCTATTTATAAAAATTGGAGATTTGTTATATTTATTAAGATTGGAGATTTGTTATATTTATTAAGATTGGAGATTTGTTCTATTTATAAAAATTGGAGATTTGTTCTATTTATTAAGATTGGAGATTTGTTATATTTATTAAGATTGGAGATTTGTTATATTTATTAAGAATGGAGATTTGTTATATTTATAAAAATTGGAGATTTGTTCTATTTATTAAGATTGGAGATGTGTTATATTTATTAAGATTGGAGATTTGATCTATTTAGAAAAATTGGAGATTTGTTCTATTTATCAAGATTTGTTCTATTTATAAAAATTGGAGATTTGTTCTATTTATTAAGATTGGAGATTTGTTATATTTATTAAGATTGGAGATTTGTTATCTTTGTTAAGATTGGAGATTTGTTATATTTATTAACATTGGAGATTTGTTATATTTATTAAGATTGGAGATTTGTTCTATCTGTTAAGATTGGAGATTTGTTCTAGATATTAAGAATGGAGATTTGTTATCTTTGTTAAGATTGGAGATTTGTTTTATTTATTAACGTTGGAGATTTGTTCTATTTATTAAGATTGGAGATTTGTTCTATTTATTAAGATTGAAGATTTGTTATATTTATTAAGATTGAAGATTTGTTATATTTATTAAGATTGGAGATTTGTTCTATTAATAAAAATTGGAGATTTGTTCTATTTATTAAGATTGGAGATTTGTTATATATATTAAGATTGGAGATTTGTTATATTTATTAAGATTGGAGATTTGTTATATTTATTAAGATTGGAGATTTGATCTATTTAGAAAAATTGGAGATTTGTTCTATTTTTCAAGATTTGTTCTATTTATAAAAATTGGAGATTTGTTCTATTTATTAAGATTGGATATTTGTTATATTTATTAAGATTGGAGATTTGTTATGTTTATTAAGATTGGAGATTTGTTCTATATATTAAGATTGGAGATCTGTTATCTTTGTTAAGATTGGAGATTTGTTCTATTTATTAAAATTGGAGATTTGTTATATTTATTAAGATTGGAGATTTGTTCTATTTAGAAAAACTGAAGATTTGTTCTATTTATTAAGATTTGTTCTATTTATAAAAATTGGAGATTTGTTCTATTCATTAAGATTGGAGATTTGTTATATTTATTAAGATTGGAGATTGTTATATTTATTAAGATTGGAGATTTGTTCTATTTATTAAGATTGGAGATTTGTTCTATTTATTAAGATTGAAGATTTGTTATATTTATTAAGATTGAAGATTTGTTATATTTATTAAGATTGGCGATTTGTTCTATTCATAAAAATTGGAGATTTGTTGTATTTATTAAGATTGGAGATTTGTTATATTTATTAAGATTGGAGATTTGTTATATTTATTAAGATTGGAGATTTGTTCTATTTATAAAAATTGGAGATTTGTTCTATTTATTAAGATTGGAGATTTGTTATATTTATTAAGATTGGAGATTTGTTCTATTTATTAAGATTGGAGATTTGTTCTATTTATAAAAATTGGAGATTTGTTATATTTATTAAGATTGGAGATTTGTTATATTTATTAAGATTGGAGATTTGTTCTATTTATAAAAATTGGAGATTTGTTCTATTTATTAAGATTGGAGATTTGTTATATTTATTAAGATTGGAGATTTGTTATATTTATTAAGATTGGAGATTTGTTCTATTTATAAAAATTGGAGATTTGTTCTATTTATTAAGATTGGAGATGTGTTATATTTATTAAGATTGGAGATTTGATCTATTTAGAAAAATTGGAGATTTGTTCTATTTATCAAGATTTGTTCTATTTATAAAAATTGGAGATTTGTTCTATTTATTAAGATTGGAGATTTGTTATATTTATTAAGATTGGAGATTTGTTATATTTATTAACATTGGAGATTTGTTATATTTATTAAGATTGGAGATTTGTTCTATCTGTTAAGAATGGAGATTTGTTATCTTTGTTAAGATTGGAGATTTGTTATATTTATTAAAGTTGGAGATTTGTTCTATTTATTAAGATTGGAGATTTGTTCTATTTATTAAGATTGAAGATTTGTTATATTTATTAAGATTGAAGATTTGTTCTATTTATTAAGATTGGAGATTTGTTCTATTTATTAAGATTGGAGATTTGTTATATATATTAAGATTGGAGATTTGTTCTATTTGTTAAGATTCGAGATTTGTTCTATATATTAAGATTGGAGATTTGTTATCTTTGTTAAGATTGGAGATTTGTTATATTTATTAACATTGGAGATTTGTTATATTTATTAACATTGGAGATTTGCTATATTTATTAAGATTGGAGATTTTTTCTATTTGTTAAGATTTGAGATCGTTATATTTGTGAAGATTGGAGATTTGTTATATTTATTAAGATTGGAGATTTGTTCTATTTATAAAAATTGGAGATTTGTTATATTTATTAAGATTGGAGATTTGTTATATTTATTAAGATTGGAGATTTGTTATATTTCTTAAGATTGGAGATTTGTTATATTTATAAAAATTGAGGATTTGTTATATTTATTAAGATTGGAGATTTGTTATATTTATTAAGATTGGAGATTTGTTATATATATTAAGATTGGAGATTTGTTCTATTTATTAAGATTGGAGATTTGTTATATTTATTAAGATTGGAGATTTGTTATATTTATTAAGATTGGAGATTTGTTATATTTATTAAGATTGGAGATTTGTTATATTTATTAAGATTGGAGATTTGTTATATTTATTAAGATTGGAGATTTGTTCTATTTATAAAAATTGGAGATTTGTTCTATTTATTAAGATTGGAGATTTGTTATATTTATTAAGATTGGAGATTTGTTATATTTATTAAGATTGGAGATTTGTTCTATTTATAAAAATTGGAGATTTGTTCTATTTATTAAGATTGGAGATGTGTTATATTTATTAAGATTGGAGATTTGATCTATTTAGAAAAATTGGAGATTTGTTCTATTTATCAAGATTTGTTCTATTTATAAAAATTGGAGATTTGTTCTATTTATTAAGATTGGAGATTTGTTATATTTATTAAGATTGGAGATTTGTTATATTTATTCACATTGGAGATTTGTTATATTTATTAAGATTGGAGATTTGTTCTATTTGTTAAGGTTGGAGATTGTTTTATTTATTAAGATTGGAGATTTGTTCTATTTATTAAAATTGGAGATTTATTATATAAATTAAGATTTGAGATCGTTATATTTATTGAGATTGGAGATTTGTTGTATTTGTTAAGATTGGAGATTTGTTCTATTTATTAAGATTGGAGATTTGTTATATATATTAAGATTGGAGATTTGTCCTATTCATTAAAATTGGTGATTTGTTCTATTTATTAACATTGGAGATTTGTTATAATTATTTAGATTTGAGATTGTTATATTCGTTAAGATTGGAGATTTGTTTTATTTGTTAAGGTTGGAGATTGTTATATTTATTAAGATTGGAGATTTGCTCTATTTATTAAAATTGGAGATTTATTATATTTATTAAGATTTGAGATCGTTATATTTGTGAAGATTGGAGATTTGTTCTATTTGTTAAGGTTGGAGATTTGTTCTATTTATTAAGGTTTGAGATTTGTTCTATTTATTAAAATTGGAGATTTATTATATTTATTAAGATTTGAGATCGTTATATTTGTGAAGATTGGAGATTTGTTCTATTTGTGAAGATTGGAGATTTGTTCTATTTATTAAGATTGGAGATTTGCTCTATTTATTAAAATTGGAGATTTATTATATTTATTAAGATTTGAGATCGTTATATTTGTGAAGATTGGAGATTTGTTCTATTTGTTAAGGTTGGAGATTTGTTCTATTTATTAAGGTTTGAGATTTGTTATATTTATTAAGTTTGGAGATTTGTTATATTTATTATGATTGGAGATTCGTTCTATTTATTAAAATTGGAGATTTATTATATTTATTAAGATTTGAGATTGTTATATTTATTAAGATTGGAGATTTTGTTCTATTTATTAAGATTGGAGATTGTTCCATGTATTAAGATTGGAGATTTGTAATATGTATTAAGATTGGAGATTTGTAATATGTATTAAGATTGGAGATTGTTCTATTTATTAAGATTTGAGATTTTGTCCTATTTAAGATTGGAGATTTTTTATATTTATTAAGATTTGAGATTGTTCCATATGTTAAGTTTGTAGATTTGTTATATTTGTTAAGATTGGAGATTTGTTCTATATGTTAAGTTTGAAGATTTGTTATATTTGTTAAGATTGGAGATTGTTATATTTGTTAAGATTGGAGATTTGTTCCATGTGTTGAGATTGGAGATTTGTTATATTTGTTAAGTTTGGAGATTTATTCTATTTATTAAGATTGGAGATTTGTTCTATTTATTAAAATTGGAGATTTGTTATATTTGTTATGTTTGGAGATTTGTTCTATTTATTAAGATTGGAGATTTGTTATATTTATTAAGATTTGAGATTGTTATATTTGTTAAGATTGGAGATTTGTTCTATTTGTTAAGGTTGGAGATTGTTATATTTATTAAGATTGGAGATTTGTTCTATTTATTAAAATTGGTGATTTGTTATATTTGTTATGTTTGGAGATTTGTTCTATTTATTAAGATTTGAGATCGTTATATTTATTGAGATTGGAGATTTGTTCTATTTGTTAAGATTGGAGATTTGTTCTATTTATTAAGATTGGAGATTTGTTATATATATTAAGATTGGAGATTTGTCCTATTCATAAAAATTGGTGATTTGTTCTATTTATTAACATTGGAGATTTGTTATATTTATTTGGATTTGAGATTGTTATATTCGTTAAGATTGGAGATTTGTTTTATTTGTTAAGGTTGGAGATTGTTATATTTATTAAGATTGGAGATTTGTTCGATTTATTAAAATTGGAGATTTATTATATTTATTAAGATTTGAGATCGTTGTATTTGTGAAGATTGGAGATTTGTTCTATTTATTAAGGTTTGAGATTTGTTATATTTATTAAGTTTGGAGATTTGTTATATTTATTAAGATTGGAGATTCGTTCTATTTATTAAAATTGGAGATTTATTATATTTATTAAGATTTGAGATTGTTATATTTTTTAAGATTGGAGATTTTGTTCTATTTATTAAGATTGGAGATTCGTTCTATTTATTAAAATTGGAGATTTCTTATATTTATTAAGATTTGAGGTTGTTATATTTATTAAGATTGGAGATTTGTTCTATTTATTAAAATTGGAGATTTATTATATTTATTAAGATTGGAGATTTGTTCTATTTCTTAAGGTTTGAGATTTATTATATTTATTAACATTGGAGATTTGTTCTATTTTTTAAAGATTTGAGATCGTTATATGTGTTAAGTTTGGAGATTTGTTCTGTTTGTTAAGGTTGGAGATTTGTTCTATTTCTTAAGGTTTGAGATTTGTTGTATTTATTAAGATTGGAGATTCGTTCTATGTATTAAAATTGGAGATTTATTATATTTATTGAGATTTGAGATAGTTATATTTGTTGAGATTGGAGATTTGTTATATTTATTAAGATTGGAGATTTGTTGTATTTATTAAGATTGGAGATTCGTTCTATGTATTAAAATTGGAGATTTATTATATTTATTGAGATTTGAGATAGTTATATTTGTTGAGATTGGAGATTTGTTATATTTATTAAGATTGGAGATTTGTTCTATTTGTTAAGATTGGAGGTTTGTTCTATTTTTCAAGATTGGAGATTTGTTCTATTTGTTAACATTGGAGATTTGTTCAATTTGTTAAGATTGGAGATTTGTTCTATTTGTTAAGATTGGAGATTTGTTCTATTTGTTAAGATTGGAGATTTGTTCTATTTGTTAACATTGGAGATTTGTTCTATTTGTTAAGATTGGAGATTTGTTCTATTTGTTAAGATTGGAGATTTGTTCTATTTGTTAAGATTGGAGATTTGTTATATTTATTAAGATTGGAGATTTGTTAAGACTGGAGATTGTTATATTTGTTAAGTTAGAGATTTGATGATCTATTTGTTAAGATATTTGTCTCTGTCTGTGTGTGTCAATCTTTTCGAATGAAATGGACACGAAACATTGCGTTTTTATCCCCCGAGGGGGACTATGGTTTTACCCTCCATCCGTGTGTGCGTCCGTGCATGCTTCCGTCCGTGCGTGCGTACGTACACTGCAATATCTTTATAAAAGTAAGCGAAGGACCGAATTCTAATCCGGTGTGTGGGTGTATCTAGGCATATGGAAGAACCCTATTGAAAATTAGGTCGCCACGTCAAAATCCAAGATGGCCGCCACCATATATGTCTGAACCGTGTGAGCGGAATATCTTGAAAAATAAACGAACTACTAACTTCTAATCTGGTGTGTGGTATGTCTCCAACCCACTCGCAAATATTATCGACTCTTCCATGTTTTCTGCGGCTTCCACTTTGTCAACTCACATCACTTCACCGACGGGGGACCTTGGCGTAACGCTTGTTAAAATTGATCATACTCTCCATCGATATGGGTTTTGACAATACTAAAATGGGTCTATGGGTTTTCAAAAACAAAACGGGTCAAACTCATGAAATGCGGGTCACTTGCAATATACTGTATTCCGAAGTTAGGAGTTTAAATCATCAGATGGAAAAGCTTGAAACTAAAGTAGATAGCAACTGGAATGACACTCAGTAGAGGGCATACCTAAGCCAGCTGAACAGTTTTTGTATCCCACTGATAGGCCAGAGTTTAGTCATAATTCGTAACTTGTCCACCAAGTTTAGTCATAATTTGTCCACAACTTTTATAAATATCATGGTATATATCGCTTTTCGCCCTATCTCTCAATGGATGCTTTTATAATGCTCTCAGAGTGAGGGAAGAACAGGAAAGAAGAGTTCATGAAAAATTCAGAAGGGTATGTGGTAAGGGAAGAGTGTTGATTGTGAGAGAATATAAAATGCCAGGAATAGATTGGCACCATGAACAGGGAAAGGGCAGAGCAGATGAGGATTTTCTAGATTTAGTCCAGGAATGGTTTTAAACCTGTTTGGAGTTAAGCCCATGAGGGGGGATGCAGTGTTAGACCTCTTTTTTAGTAACAATTCCAATATGGTACAGGAGGAAGGAGGGCAGTTAGGGACGAGTGACCATAACAGTGTGTGCAAGTGGTCAGGGCAGAAGTGTAAGGGTATTAAATTTAAGGAAGACAAACCTTAAGGGTACAAGGAGAGTTGGTGCTCCAGATCTGGACAAACCAATGAGATGGGCAACCTTCGATGGGCAACCTTCGAGCAACCTTCAAGCAACCTTCGAGGAGCAAAGCAAATGTTCAATGTACACAATAAATATATTCCAGTAAGGTGTAAATCCCGAGACAGAACGATACCTTGGTAGTTGACCAGGGAGGTAAAAAGTGCTATTATGGATAAGCAGAAGGCATTTATTAGGTTTAAAATAACGGGACTGGAATCCGACTCCAATCAGTAGAGGAGTAAATCGAGGTTAGTAAAGAAAATAAATAGGCAGGCCAAAAGAGAATACAAGAAGATATGGACAAGAATATTAAACAAGGCCCCCACTCTGCTTGGCATTCTTTAAATAGATAAGGGGTAAATAACAGGTTAAAATAAAGTGTGGGCCCATTGAGGAATAGCACAGCAAAATTGGTTAGTGATGAAAGGGATATGACAGGCCAACAAAATCGTTATTTTGCTTCAACATTTACACAAAAATTGTTGGGGGAATTGCCAATAGTGGAGCGATTCTCTCCAGGGTGTGAGGAGCCTTTCTGAGCAGTGAGCACATGGAGTAAAGGAGCAGCTCAGAAATCGAAGAGTTGATAAAGCTTGATGGAGGGCAGATAATATGCACACCAGAGTACAAGGGAAGTGTCTGAGCAGGTAAGCGAGATGTTAACGGATATCTTTAATAGCTCAATGGAGTCAGGACAGGTACCGGAGGGTTGGAGAGTAGCAAATGTAACACCGTTATTTAATAAAGGATCCAGAGAAGAATTGGGGAACTATAGAGACACCTGTTAGTTTGACTTCAGTTGTGGGGAAGGTGTTGGAGATATTAATGAAGGACCGAATGTGGAACCAC
Source organism: Myxine glutinosa (assembly GCF_964187855.1). Taxonomy (NCBI): domain Eukaryota; kingdom Metazoa; phylum Chordata; class Myxini; order Myxiniformes; family Myxinidae; genus Myxine; species Myxine glutinosa. Next base: position 81,024,846 of record NC_136274.1, read on the forward strand.
TTCAACAAATTAAAGGTAGTCAGCATTGATTTGCTCAAGGGAGATCATGTTTAACAATTTTATTGGAGTGTGATGAAACAGTTTCTGATTGGGTGGATGAGGGAAGTGCATCAGACAGACAGAGAGAGACAGAGAGCAATAGAGACAGAGACAGAGAGAGAGAGAGAGAGAGAGAGAGAGAGAGAGAGAGAGAGAGAGAGAGAGAGAGAGAGAGAGAGAGAATCTAGACTTTTAGAAGGCATTTGATGAGGTACCCCATCGGAGGTTGTTAGCACAGATGAGGGCTTGTGGAGTGGCTGGTCAGGTAGGTAACTCGATTAGTAATGGGAAACAGAGTGGTGGAAAACAGTGTTGGTCACCACATTATAGTGAGGAACGCAGGATGGCCTGGAGGTACGCACACTCACCTCTAAGCTGTCTGGCCTGGGTCCGAATCCCGACCCAGCTATAAACTGTCAGTTTGGTGTTTCACAGACAAGGTGATTCATCAGTGTGTGTGCCGTACCTCGGATGGTCGTTAAACTGGGGGTCCCACCTGCCAGCAGGGGTTTGTGGGTGTTAAAGAACCCATGGTGTCCTTCTCAAAGCGTAGGCGAATATCGCCCGCATCATGGCCAAATTCAAAATTCCTGCCCTAACTAGGCGAATGTCGTAAAACACTTGGGCCAAGCTTCCGCCGGCCGACCCCACAAGGTGGGATAATAGTGTCCGTTGAAGAGCAACAAATTGGTCACATCTGATGAAGGACATGAGTTGCCATAGAGAGGGGACAGCATACAGCTACTAGTTATAGCTCGACTAAGCTCTGAGGAGTAGCTGAAGGAAGAATGAAAGGTGGTGATTTTATACATGGGAAAGGAGATGATTGAGAGTATTTGATCGAGATGTTTGGGATAATGAAGGGTGGAGACAAAATCGGTGCAGAAGAGTTTTTCAGCAGAGTCGGGCCAGAGGCCACAGCCGGAGAGTAAAGAAGAGGAGAGTAAAGATGGTGGCAAGGCAAGGATCTTTCTTTCACTGAGAGTAGTTAATGTATGGAATTGTCTTCCTGGAAAGGTCGTTGCAGCAGAAACAGTAGAACCACCTTTAGAGGCCATTTTCCCCCGCAGAGCAGGGGTTGGCCTTTTTCGGGCACAGTGGTCCCCCTTTTTGAAGCAATGTTTTATGGCCGGATGCCCTTCCTGCCGCCAACCCTGTTAGTCGCCTTTTGCGACACAAAGGGAATTACCAGTGAACTGGTACTCAAATTTGCCGACCTCGGAAGGATGACAGGCTGAGTCAACCCCCCTGGCGTTAATTCAGCGATCGACCGGGATTCGAACCCAGGATCCAATGATCCCAAGCCGGCACCCTAACCGCTAAGCTAACACCAGGCTTCGTAGCAGAAACAGTAGATACATTTAAATTTGAGTTAGATAGATACCAAGAAGCATTTGGGTTAATGGGGGACATGGGTATTGGCAGGAATGGTAGGTAGCTGAGGTATGGTGGGGTATATACCTGTCATGACTGTGATGTCTATGAGAGGGTCTGGTCTCATCGAAAGGTGAATAATATGCTGTCATTCATCACCTACAATGTGTTCGCTCCTTCCCCAAACCCAACTGAAAATGTAAGAAATAAACAAAACAAAAAGATTTTATAATTTTAAATAATGTATAGTTTTGGTCAAATTTGAAATCTCGTGATAAGTGTGCTTGTCCCACTGGTCTCATCACAATTCCTCGACTGCAACATTCCCTTCATCTAGTGAAGTGAATCCAAGTTGATAAACTGTTGGATTGAATTCATATGGTGTAGATGTAGCACAGGATTGATGGGCCAAATGGCCTCCTACTTCGAAGTTCCTTTTGTGTATCCTTGGATATAAGGATATGAATATCAATCAATCAAATCCGGGATGAGAGTGTCATTTAAAGAATGTTACACCTCCTCCTATTTAATCTTCCCATCACACCTACAGTCACGTGAAAAAGTAAGTACACCCCATGTAAAGTTTTGACTTTTTCAACACATTTCAACATACAGCTATTTGATCTTCATTTCAACAATATTGATAGATAAAGGTGATATAATATAACAAATATCATGAAACATTTACATTTTGTAGTCCATTGTATAATTTAAATAAACATAAATGCAAATTTCGCATGTGGAAAAAGTAAGTACACCCTTGGCTCTAATACAGGGGCGGGCAACCCCCGGCCCGCGGGCCACATCCGGCCCGCGAAGGCTTAGCGTCCGGCCCGCCACCCTGCTAGGCTTTATTATTGCAATCCGGCCCGCGGACCTCCCAGTAAAACTCATATCATTTGTAAATGTAAGAGTTTATATTTAGCCGGTCTGAATTCAAGAAAGGGACATTTTGTCTTCAGCACCGTCCTCTTCCGGAAGACATGCGCACGGGGAACTGTCTTGCCTAGACACCGCCTGCTTGCTGATAGGCGGTCTTTTCAAATCAGCCGGCATGTGATACGGACGTCCTTCCGATTCAGTCAGCTTGCGACAAACGTTGGTGTCTGGGACAAATAACTTGCAACAAAGAGGTAAGCGACGCAGAGTTCTCTAAACCTATTTCAATTTTCACTTTCTTTCAATTTGCTTTGTTTTGTTTGTTAGAACATGTTATTATCTTTCATTTGCTGCGTTTAAATAATTTTATTCTCCCTTTTTATTTGTAAAAATAAAAATATAACGAACTTTCTAATGTAAAGAAAAAAAATATATAACGAACTTCTGTTTGTAAAAGAAAAAAGAAATTGACGAACTTTTGTTTAAAAGGAAAACGAAATTGACGAACTTTTGTTTAAAAGGAAAACGAACTCTTTAAAAAAAAAAGTATGCAGACTGATTCATTTCCTGTATTTCAGTTTTACGGTGAAACTGTGTCATATTCAGCGTTGGCCACGTGCGCGCAAAATAAATACATTCATCTGTACAATTCGTCTTCCGAGATTTTTTGTGCCCCAGATTGCTTGCTGTTACATCATTTATTCATTGCTGATATACCTAATTTTCTTCCTTTTCAGCTCATCATGTCTGCGACCCAGCGTGTTAAGAAGAGGAAAGTGGACCTCGAGCGTCGGATCTTCAACCCTGAGTGGGAGAAGTACTTCTTCATCGAGCGCTTTGGACAGGCCCAGTGCCTCATATGCTTGAAGACTTTGGCTGTCCTAAAAGAGTACAACGTGCGCCGCCACTGGGAGACAGAGCACCGCTCGTCAAACTTCGCGTCGGTGTCTGCCACCGAAAGGAAGGACGCCATGGTTAGACTATCAGGCAACTTGGAGAAACAAACTTCACTCTTCCGCAAGCAGAATACTGAGGCCGAAAAGGTGACGCGCGCCAGTTATGAAGTCTCCCGCATCCTTGCTCGCCGAATGAAGCCATTCGCGGATGGGGACTTCATCAAGGAATGCCTCCTCGCTGTAGTGGACTCCGTCTGTCCAGAGCAGCGTTCCGCCTTTGAGAACGTGAGCCTTTCGTCCCGCACCGTTCGTCGCCGCATCGAGGATATGTCGGAAAACGTGCACGATTCACTCAAAACACGCAGCTCAAATTTCGTCGCCTTTTCCCTCGCTCTGGATGAGAGCACCGACACAAAGGACACAGCCCAGCTGTCCGTTTTCATCCGTGGCGTCACCGCTGACTTTCAAGTGTGTGAGGAATTCCTCCAGCTTGTCCCGCTGCGCGACACCACCACTGGGAAAGACATCTGCGACGCCGTGCTTCTGTGTGTTGATCAGCACTCCCTGGACCTCTCCCGTCTTGTGTGTGTGACGACCGACGGTGCCCTGGCGATGGTTGGTGAGAAGAAGGGCGCCGCTTCGCTGCTAGTGCGTCACTGTGCAGCCGCCGGATACACTCAGCCCATTAACAAGATGCACTGCATCATCCACCAAGAGTCCCTGTGCGCTAAGTCTGCCAACCTCGTTGGTGTCATGTCTGTCGTGGTGAAGGTCGTCAACTCCATCCTCTCCCGCAGCCTTAACCATCGTCAGTTCCAGGCACTGATGGACGAGGTGAACGTGCACTACAACGACCTGCTCTACTTCTGTGAGGTACGCTGGCTGAGTCGTGGGGCCATGCTGTCTCGGGTGTGCGACCTACAGCAGGAGATTGCCACCTTTCTACGTCAGAAGAACCTTCCCCACGCTGATCAATTCTCTGATCCGCGGTGGCTAGCTCGCCTGGCCCTGCTCACGGACATCACGGCGCACCTGAACACCCTCAACATAAAGCTGCAAGGCAAAGACATTCTCGTGACAGACATGTACGCGCACATCACTGCCTTCGAGGTTAAACTGCGCTTGTGGGAGGCTCAATTGGCTTCTGGTCAGTTTGTGCATTTTCCTCGCCTTGCTGCATGTGCCCCTGACGATGTGGACCTGGGCACTTGCGTTAGTGTCGTCAACTCTCTACGTGAGGAATTTGCTTCCCGTTTTGCAGGAGTCAGGGTGCTGGCTGCGGACTTCAAGCTTTTCACTGCTCCCTTTGACTTCCCCGTGGAAGACGCCCCTGCCTCCTTACAGATGGAGTTGGTGGAGCTGCAGTGCAACGATGAAATGAAGGCGAAGTTCCGCACCTCTTCTCCATTGTCCTTCTTCCGCGACACCGTTCTCCCTTCTAACAATTTTCAAAAATACATTGCCCATGTCCAACGCATTGTGGCCATGTTCGGCAGCACCTACTGCTGTGAACAGCTCTTCTCGAAAATGAAGTACACGAAGTCTCACCTTCGCTCCCAACTCTCGGACCGCCACCTCAATGACATTCTTCTGTTGTCTACCTCAACCATCGAGCCAGACATGGAAATACTTCTTCATGGCAAACAGCACCAGCAGTCTCATTGATTTGTAGAGTGTTCAATGCAATTTTTGTACAATCTATTCATGTAAACAAAATATAGTAATTCTGAGATTTCGTTTTTCACTCCGGCCCGCGATCTCCTTCCAAAAGTCTCATCTGGCCCTCACTCTGAAAAGGTTGCCCGCCCCTGCTCTAATAGGTGGTATTGCCCCCTTTGGCAGAAACAACCTCAAGTAGGCGTTTCTTATAACTGTCTACCAGTCTCTGACATCGACTGGGAGAAATTTTTTGCCCACTCCTCCATGCAGAATTCTTTCAGCTGTGCGATGTTTGAGGGGTTTCTTGCATGCACAGCTCGTTTCAAATCCCCCCCACAACATCTCGATGGGATTTTGATCCGGGCTTTGACTTGGCCATTCCAGAACCCTCCATTTATTTCTTTTCAGCCATTCCTTGGTGGATTTACTGGTATGTTTAGGGTCGTTGTCATGTTGCAAGGTCCACCTTCGGTTGAGCTTCAACTCTCCGACAGATGGCCTCACATTATCCTCAAGCACCCTCTGGTACAATGAAGAATTCATAGTGGATTCTATGATGGTGAGCTGCCCAGGCCCTGATGCAGCAAAGCTGCCCCAAACCATTATATTTCCACCACCATGCTTTACAGTTGGTATCAGGTTCTTGTGGTCAAATGCTGTCTTTGGTTTACGCCAAACATGTCTTCTAGTACTGTGGCCAAATAGCTCTACCTTTGACTCATCTGTCCAGAGCACATTGTTCCAGAAGTGCTGGTCTTTGCCGAGGTGTTCATTGGCAAACTTTAGTCTTACCCTGATGTTCTATCTGGACAGCAAAGGTTTCCTCCTGGCACACCTCCCATGTCGATCAAATTTGTGCAGCCTCTTTCTAATGGTAGACTCGTGCACTTTGACATCAACAGTGGCAAGAGCTACCTGTAGGTCCCGTGATGACATTCTGGGGTTCTTAGAGACTTCTTTCAGCATCTTGCGGTCTGCTCTCGGGCTGAACTTGCTGGGGCGGCCTGGCCTGAACAAGTTGGCAGTTGTTTGGAATCTTCTCCACTTGTAGATGATCTTCCGGACAGTCGAATGATTGATTTCAAATTGTTTGGAGATGTTTTTAAATCCCTTCCCAGACTCGTAGGCATCTATAACCTTCTTTCTGAAGGCCTCAGAGAGCTCTTTTGATCTAGGCATGGTGACACCGCACACTTCAACAACAAAGAGCAAACCAATCTAAATGTCTGAGGTTTAAATAAGACACGTTCCTCCAAGATCCTCTCTAACGATGTTCCAATCATTTGCACCTGAGCTGGTGCACCTGATTCTAATTTTAGGTATTTGAAGTGGTGATAAATGTGGAGGTGTACTTACTTTTTCCACATGTGAAATTTGCATTTATGTTTATTTAAATTATACAATGGACTACAAAATGTAAATGTTTCATGATATTTGTTATATTATATCACCTTTATCTATCAATATTGTTGAAATGAAGATCAAATAGCTGTATGTTGAAATATGTTGAAAAAGTCAAAACTTTACATGGGGTGTACTTACTTTTTCACGTGACTGTATATACATCGTGTACTATTAATCCTGTCCTCCAAATGTTCTCCTCAATAAATAAAGTTTCACTTCCTGTAACTGTCCAACTCCTCGACATCAACTTGATCCTCAATCTACTTCATCTCATTATTTAAAATGCTCACGTTGGTATGGAATATTTATACCTTTTCCCTTCCTTAAATGACGTTTTGCTGCCTCACCTTACCAACCATGTTATCAGTAACACTTCCTTCCTTTTTACATCCTCTCCAAGACCCTCTGGCCAAAAAAGCCTCAAATCCCACTGCAAACCTTGCTGCGTCCTTTGTTCAGCCTACGGACATTATTCTGGGAATACCCTGGAATGATTCCCACTGCTTCCTAAACACTGCACCTAGCTGCCGACAGAATTCTTCCAACCATAGGTTGACTACCCCTCCTGCATGAGTTAGCATTTGTCCTCTTCACTGAAGAATACCAGACAACATGACCTTTCAACCCTCCGTCGGTTACCAAATATCCCATGGATCCCTAATATTCAACTCCTCCAAGTAAACTTTCCTGATACCGCACATCATTTGCTCCTACATTTACCACATCCAAACGGACGAATGCGATGAAGTTTGGACTTTTTGGGAAGGAAAGTTCCAACTTGTGGCCTTAGAGAACATCGTGTGTAGATCAGATGTAAAAACACATGTGATGCCACACAAAATCCTGAGAAATGAATATAATAACCCCATCTTTATTGAAGTAACATTGTAGGCTAAGACAAAGAAAAAGTTAGATATGCTGTGATTTCTCACACATATATATAAACACACAACAACATATTAAAATGCTGTGTTTCTATGATTATCATTATTTGCGATGCACAATAATGATTATAAGGCACGTTGCAGGGAGTCGATAGAATCAAAGAAAATAAAAGTAGGGCGACAAAGGGAGGGGGAGGGCTGGTGAGGAAGGGTTTGGGTGAGGATGCAGAGGATGAGAGTGGAGAGGGTGAGGGCGGGTAGGGTGGAGAGGGTGAGGGAGAGTAGGGTGGAGAGGGTGAGGGTGGAGAGGATGAGGGTGGAGAGGCTGAGGAAGAGTAGGGTGACAGTGAGGGTGGTGTGGGTGAGGGAGGGTAGGATGAGGGTGGAGAGGGTGAGGGAGGATAGGGTGAGGGTGGAGAGCATGAGGTAGAGTAGGGTGGTGAGGGAGAGTAGGGTGGTGAGGGTGATGGTGGACAGGATGAGGTAGGGTGAAGGTGGCGAGGCTGACGGAGGGTAGGGTGGCGAGTGTGAGGGATGGTAGGGTGAGGGTGGAGAGCGTGAGGGAGAGTACGATGGTGAGGGTGATGATGGAGAGGATGAGGGAGGGTGAGGATGGCAAGGGTGAGGGAGGGTAGGGTGGCGAGGGTGGTAGGTAACCACATACTTGGCACGGTAATTCATCACATGCTTACACTCATCCTCAAATGAATTGTAAAAGTGTATATTTTAAAAGAAGCACACAAATGTATATTTTGCTTTATCTCGCTGGTAATTTGCATCAAATCACCTCTTTTCATTCCCAATGGTTTGCCAAACATTCCGTACTAAACCCAGGTACCCACGTGCATCAACACTCGCTCGTCTTTTCTGCATTTCTGAGTTGAAAAATCATATTGCATGTTCTTTACCTTGTAATGTAAAAACGGTGTTAGTTTTCTCCAGGATGGAATTCAGCAAAGATGTATAAACCAAAAATGAAAGCGTTCCCCTCAATAAGCGACCACCATGGACACAACTCTCCCCTTTTAACCTCTACACTCTACCACGATTTGAGCAGCACTGCGATAAAATGGCAATTACTCCCAATTTCTTTCCATCTTTGCTTCCTCCGATAATATTTAAATTTGGGGCCATCAATTTATTACTTTGACAAAAGTGTTGGAAGTTTTAGTGCACACATCCTTCCCATAGTATGCTCAAACACACTCCTTCCCTACCCTCTCCTATTTGCACCCAAACCTCAATTTGAACCACTCCCACGAACCCTAGTATGTACGTAATAAATATATGGCCCTGACAAAATAAGAATCAGCAATTTTCCTTCGTAACCATTTTTTCTGTATTTCATGTCAGAAATCTCTGTTCCTCTGAAAAAGTTTGACGTCATCTTTTCTAAATGAAATATCACTGAAGACACAAAAACATTTGCTCGAACTCCCTTTGTTGGCGGCAAATCCACCGACAATGCTGTGACGCATTTGCATATTTGAAGAACGCATTTTGGAATCCCCGGAAAACCTTTCCGTGACGATCCAGAGCACGGGGATTCATTAAAAGGCCTCCGTTTCACACTTGAAATAACTACAATTGGTGTCCAGGATCCTCCAGGGATGCGCATCACAATCGTCGGCGCACCCAGAGGTCTTTGTGAAATAACTAGCATTGGTGTCCAGGACCCTCCAAGGATGCGCATCACAATCGTCGGCGCACCCAGAGGTCTTTGGTAACCCCGGACCGTCCAAAGGTGCCAGTGGAAGCTAAAGAAGGCCCTGCAAATGGATTCGACCCCAAGGAGTCGGGGTCGAGGGGGTTTCGTGCTGGCTGTGCGGTGCTGCGAACATGCACGGACAAAAGTAAACGAAGAGAACTAATGATGGCTTAACGATGAGGTTTTGTGCGTGTGTGCGCAGAGCAAGTGCATGGAGTCAAATTAAATCTTTCCTGTCCCTGCTGTGGCTCGGTGGGAAGCTTCGGCTTTTTAAAGCGCGGCAAATCTTTTTACAACTGGATTTTCTGTATTTTCTTACAATTTGCTTCGCTGACCATTTGCGTTTTTATAAAAAGGACCCTCCCCGCTCAGAAATAGAGAAATTGTCATGTGGTCGCACCAACAAGAAATGGTGCAGGAACTTGCATGCCTCCACCCAAGACTCCTGCGTTTCCTTTGACACTTTCCCAGCACATCTCTTTATACATTTGCATAGAGGTACAAAAACCCCCTTAAACCCTGGAGCACACCATGGGTAAGGAAGTTTTCGTTTCTTCTTTTTTTTTAACACAGCACGGTGGTTAATGCTTTGTTACCGCACTTAAAAATAGATATGGTTTGTACAGCTCTGTCTGCTCAGTATACAAAAGTTATCTTGTTGATGCACTTGGCCTTGATACTTTATGATGGGGCTCCACGGCACATCACCTCCCATCTTCCTGCTTGTTCGTCTCTTACTGGTGGTAACCTGGAAGTGCAACAGGTAAGGATTTTGTGTGTCGTCCCATTTCAAGCTTCACATTCAGATATCAGTCATTTTAAGTAAGTACTCATGAGTGTTGATCCTTCAGTTAACACAAATGTTGCTAAGTTGTATGCATTGTGTTTAGGTTAGGCCTCAGGTAGCTTGGTTTTATGGAAATTTGAAAGACAGGAAAAACAACCCACGGAAGTAAAAATAGACCACAAAGTGAAGGTGGGCAGATAACTTCGACAGAGGAGCACAAGTTATGGTAGACTACAAAAAGACCAAGAGACAAAGTTGAGCATGCCTTGTACAGTACCCCATGGTGCCTTGTACGGTACCCCATGGTGCCTTGTACGGCACCCCCATGGTGCCTTGTACGAAACCCCCATGGTGCCTTGTACGAAACCCCCATGGTGCCTTGTACAGTACCCCCATGATGCCTTGTACGGTACCCCCATGATGCCTTGTACGGTACCCCAATGATGCCTTGTACGGTACCCCCATGATGCCTTGTACGGTACCCCCATGATGCCTTGTACGGTACCCCCATGATGCCTTGTACGGTACCCCCGTGGTGCCTTGTACGGTACCCCAATTATGCCTTGTACGGTACCCCCATGATGCCTTGTACGGTACCCCCATGATGCCTTGTATGGTACCCCCATGATGCCTTGTACGGTACCCCCATGATGCCTTGTACGGTACCCCCATCATGCCCTGTACGGTACCCCCATGATGCCTTGTACGGTACCCCCATGGTGCCTTGTACGGTACCCCAATGGTGCCAATGATTATACCTCTCATGTATCATTTGGGAAATTCCATGGACACGAGACAAACTTAACTCTCTAAATATATATATTTTTAAATAAATATACTAAACGTTGGGACGACAATTTTTTTGAAGGAAATGAGAGGATTTTTCACGGTGCCCGTTTTTCTTCGACTTGTGGCCACAAAAATGTGCGTCTCGATTCCACAGCTGGTCAAGCGAGTCTGTTGTAATATCCTGGTTTGGCCAATTGTTGAGTGTGTCCATTGCAGCTTGGACAGTTAATCAGGTGAGTCTCTTTGTAATTTGCTGTTTGTGAGGGCAATCAAAAAGTGCTATGAATTACAATCAAAACTAGAAGGGCACTAGGTAGAGTGCATATCTCCGCCAGGCTCAACAGTTTATGTTTTGTATCCACAGATTGGCCGGATCATAATCTAATCCTGAACCTGAACAGGACCTGAACCATAATCTAATCGGCTTGTTCTTGTCACCAAACCAACTCGTCCACCAAGTTTAGTCATAACTCGTCCATAACTTTTTGAGATATCCTGCTGTGTATCAGTTTTATCCCGATCACTCAATGGTGAAGAATCACTAAAAAATATTCTAGTAGCCGGATCCAAGTCCAGATTTTCACCAAAATCTAATCATTTCGTCCTTGTCATATACACTACCTCTCTGCCAAATTTCGTTTGAATCCGTCCACAACTTTCTGAGATATCTTGTTCACAAGCAAAAACAAACAAACTAGAAATCGGTCAGAGACCGAGGACTTGCCGGAATGTACTTTTTTTTTTCAAGGGTATTGGTTAGAAGGGAATCGGATAATGTTTGACAGAGTTATTAGTAAAAAAACAACCTATTTTTGACCTTGAGTTTGACCTTTCAAGGTCACCCAAGGTCAAAGGTCATGGTGCCAAATGAAATGTCGCATGTGACTTCCTATATGTCAGTAACAGTAAGTGTGTGCATACCTCTAGCACTTTTAGAGTTATAGTGGTTTGAAATATATTTAAATGAAAACTCGACCCCCCCTGATTTCACGTTTTGAGTGACCTTGAGCTTGACCTTGGGCCTAGAGAGTTAAAAATTGGGCACATTCTATTCCAGCACAAGGCAAATATGTGTGTAAAGTTTGGCGATGCTATGTCCAACGATGTAGACGTAGTACTGCGCACAAACAGACAGACAGACAGACAAACTAACCAACCAACATACTTGCTGGAATCTTTTCTGGCAAGTAACAGATAGACAGGGGTGAAAACATTACCATTGTTTTTCCAATATTTTTCCAAATTTTCCAATTTTTCCAGTTTTTCCAAACACAATGGAATAATATTTACCGATATGAACAGCAATGTGGCTTTTATTGAAATTCCACAAATACTGTTTAGATTTTGATGATTTGCGTGTGATATGATTTAACAGATGTTTATATAAATCGTTTAAAATAAAAAAAGCCTTCAATTTCTGATATTTTGCCTTTTCATTTGGGCCTCCCAATTGAAGCCACGCCCGTGGGGCGGTTACCGTTGCTAGTTTGTTTAATTCCGTTGAGGTCAAGAGGGCACGCTGGGTTATTTTGATTGTCATTTGTTAAAGTACGTGTCGTGCTCTTCTTCAACCTCCTCCCCCTATCCCCCATTTTCCTGTAACAAATCCTTTCTTGTAAATGAGAACTAGTGTGGTCATCGGGAGAGGGCTCTGTAGGGACGTTAGGTTTGGGACTAAAGCTCTTGTAAAGCGAATCGCTTGGCAGGTTCGCTCGGCCTTGTCAGGCATATTTGCTATGGCCATGTGTTTTAAACGCTGATTATTCCAAATTATGGATGTGGGGACCTTTTAGACTTCCCCGCTGGCAGTGAAACCACCGTAATATTTCATGTTTAACACGAGCAGCTATTGCACAGCTATACTGAATAATGGGGCCAAGTAAATCCCACTTGTTAAAGGGAAATTGATATGCAACTAAAGTGAACTAACCATAATTGCAGCAAGTAAATAAATAAATATAGTAAAGGGAATGCAAAGGTTAAAATGCAAACCTAGTCGTTTCTTTATGTGAGTTCGTGTGTGCATTCGACCATTTGGATGACTGCACACCTTTTCTTTTTTTTAACAAAGGTACCAGATGATTGTTAAACATCCATATTTGTCGATGGGACACATGAGCCATGTACATGTCACGCATGAAAAAGTGTTATTTCCAACCTCCCCCCACTACTCCCCCCTATTAATTTGCATCCTTTTCCTAATTTGCATTCCACTGCTTGTGGAACATGTAGATGGGGCCGAAGTAAAATCTCCAATAATTCTGAAGCATAAGGGCAACACAGACGCACAAATAAACTGGAAGTGGATCATTTAAGTGACCGCACAAAGACGTACAAAAACACCGGACTGACCTCAGACCTGGCTACAGGTGCGCATGGAAACTGTCCATGAGAAGGCGAGAAAGCATGCGGAGGAGACGATGCGTTAGCGGCAGGAAGAGCAATTGTGAGCATGCGTGGCACAAGGCAAAACAAGCCGAAGCAACGTTTCATGTGTCGCACAGCAATTACTCCCCAAAAAGGTCTCGTCATCAGTAAGCATCCTGAGTACTTAACTTAGGATACCATAAAGATACACCGTCAGGCAGAGCGAATACACCCAAAGCGAATACCGTCGGTTATAAATCATAATTTCGCACTGCAGATCGATTACTCCCAGTCACTTTTACCCAAAATCCATTTCGTTGTCAGAAATCTCGACTCCTTAAAATCAAACATTCTAATTCCGTAATCCTTTGGGATGAATGTTGGGTTTATCAATCATGGCTACGATTAAAACTCGTTCAAACTGGCCTTCCTGTTACGTACATCAATCATAACTAGAACCTCCATTTAAAGCCATAATTATAAGACCCACTTTTCAATGAATACAATTTCACATTTTAGTGAGATTAATGCTCGTGACAAGAATTCCCATTTTTTGGTTTAAATTCTGGATTCGTTGTGTAAACACAAAAATGCTCTCCCTCTGCCACACAAAACAGGTATAGTTCAGCATTTGCGTTGGGTGGTATATATACACAAAGAATTAAGTTAAGCACCCCCCCCGTTTTTTTACAACCTCGCACATTACAAGTTTGTTGTCGTCAAAACAGTGTAATATACCCATGATATTGCTATATTTTCTGGAGAAGTGATATTATGGTCACATAAAAACATAACAATCATGCCGTTTTCAATATTTTATTCTGAATAATTTAAGGTGAAATTTTTTGGGAATTTTAGGCATATTTTCACCTCAATTTAAGTATGGAGCTATAGGTCCATCACGGACAGTGTGGATGACGTTTATGTTTTTTAACGTACAGTCATTGTTCTGAGAAGACCTCTAGCGATCTTTGCGTCAATAACGTGTGTAGGACCCACGTGATCGGATCACTGACTCAACCCTACGTCTCATAGACCCTGTAAGCCGTCGTATGCGTTGCTGTGGCAGGTTGAACCCCCTCGAGCACGTTTGGGACATGTTGGGACGACAAATTGCGAAGATGGTCCCTCCAATAGCCAATCTGGATGAATTGGAACGTGCATTACATCGGGAATGGAACAACCTGCCACAGCAACGCATACGACGGCTTACAGGGTCTATGAGACGTAGGGTTGAGTCAGTGATCCGATCACGTGGGTCCTACACACGTTATTGACGCAAAGATCGCTAGAGGTCTTCTCAGAACAATGACTGTACGTTAGAAAACATAAACGTCATCCACACTGTCCGTGATGGACCTATAGCTCCATACTTAAATTGAGGTGAAAATATGCCTAAAATTCCCAAAAAATTTCACCTTAAATTATTCAGAATAAAATATTGAAAACGGCATGATTGTTATGTTTTTATGTGACCATAATATCACTTCTCCAGAAAATATAGCAATATCATGGGTATATTACACTGTTTTGACGACAACAAACTTGTAATGTGCGAGGTTGTAAAAAAACGGGGGGGGGTGCTTAACTTAATTCTTTGTGTATACCTGTGGGCACTTCGTTGCTCGTGATTTATCCACATCTTGTCTTTTATCTGCTGCAATATTTCAATAAGTTTGTCTTTTTTGCAATAATTTCGTTAAAAGTCCACAGACTTGAGAATTCCATTCTAGTTGCTTCCTAATCCCATTTCAACTTTTCCACCTTTAAAGCCTGCCACGCTTTACGTTCTACGTCGATACTCATTTCCCAAGACTCTCCATTGATGTATTGATGGAGAAAAGACGAGGTCTTACCTGGAGGCTCGCGGGTTTGTAGACTGGCCGAACCTCCATTGGTGAGCGCACCTCTTTCAGGTGCTGCGGAAAGTGCGAAGGAGCCCCAGTTGAGCCTACCCTCTCCCTGAGGCTGCGGAAAGTAGACAGGTAGAGTTAAAACATGGCAACCATTGCAATTACCAATGGCAAATGGACAGACTGCAAAGCAGCGTTCACATCAGGCCTAAAGATCTCACCACCGTGGCTGCAACCAGAGAACAAAAAAATGAACCACCTTTAGAGGTCATTTTCCCCACAGAGCAGGGGTTGGCCTTTTTTTTGGGCACCGTGGTCCCCTTTTTGAAGCAATGTTTTATGGCCGGATGCCCTTCCTGCCGCCAACCCTGCTAGTCGCCTCTTGCGACACACAGGGAATTACCAGTGACCTGGTACTCAATTTGCCGACCTCGGAAGGATGACAGGCTGAGTCAACCCCCCTGGTGTTAATTCAGCGATCGACCGGGATTTGAACCCAGGATCCTAGGATCCCAAGCGAGCACCCTAACCGCAATTTGTTCAATCTGTTGAATCTGTTCAATTTGTTTTGTTCAAAGATATTTTGGGTGGATAATTCTGGGATCTCCAGGAGTAAAATAGGCTATTTAGTTTTTCCAATTTCAGCTTTAGTCTCCAGCATTCTCAGGTTTGGACTCCCGCATAACATTCGCGTTCACATAACGTTCATTGTTCTCATTGTGACGATGTTGCTTTCCAGGGTGCCGCGCGATCGGTGCAGATCGCTGCAACCAGAGGATGGAGCAAATAACTTAGCATGTCACCATGACGATGTGCATTGTGATGTTGTTCACTCAACCACGGACACCATTGTCTTCATTTAGGTTTTGTTCAATCTGTGATATCTACTAAATTTGAATTGTGCCCAAACGCTTTGCTACATTCATCCCACCTGCACTCTCCTTTCATTTCTGTATCTTCAAAGTCTTTCGCTGAAAGTATTCATGTCTTTTATTTATTTATTTATTTGCTGAGGCTCAGAAACCTGACTACTATATCCAGATGAAAATACCCCTCCTGTGGCCATTTTACTACAAGACATGTTACCAATCTCATGTTGGCCGTTTCTCCTAATAACAGCTTTGACGCGAGCCGAGCCAATGGCTATTTCGTAAAATGTTAATCCAATCAGTGGTAACTATTTCATAAAATTGCATCGGAGAGAATCACCGACAACATTACATCAGCAATCTTCATGTACGAGTAAAGATTTAATTAACTTATTTTTGATTGAAGAATGTGGATTGGAGGAGGAGTAAAGATTTATTTTCCATTATAAATATTTTGTGGCCACTCAAGGTTGCCCTGTGACATTTACCGCTTAACCACAAAGTAGGTACCAGCACTCAATATTGATCAGACCAAGGCCAGCAGGCATATTAGCTCCTCTTCACAATTAAGGGAAGAGAATGAGCTGCTCTTTTTCTTTTTAACCGACAATATGATCGCAAAATAATAATTCTCCTGAGACTTTCCAGAATGTCCAAATTGAAATTCCTAATTCTGCTCTCTTCAGCCTGAATTTAATGCAAAACCACTGGGATACCAATCTAACACCACCCCTAGATTCACACAAATGAGGTGGCACACATTCTTAATGCCACTTCCTCGCGCATCACTCCTCACCTGGTCCAGGAGCTGCCGTAAACGACAGAGTTGTGACTCCAGCTGCCTGTTGTGCTCCTCGAGGACCTGCATTCTGCCCTCAAGACGACCTTTGTGCTGCCTCAGCAGCTTGGCTTCAGCGATCAGTTCTGAGTCACGTGGACTCTCTGGCGGCATAGATGGCGGCATTGGCAGCAAAGGTCCAAGCCCTTCTTTTTCCTGCTTCCTGCGTAATCGCTCGTACTCATTCTGAAGACTCCTGGGAAGGTTTTAAGGAAATTATAATGAGGGTATGGTCAGAGGTATAACACGTGAAAGGCCATATCTCTCTGGCTATTTATTGTGAAGGAGTGACCACAACACCACAGGACATGGCTGTTCATACAAGCCGACTGGCACAGGGACTGCAATCTACCCTCTCACAAAAGGATTGGGCCACCATAATCTGGTATCGATTCTGCCTGAGAATATTTTCATTAAATGTGAGTCTCTCTCGTGCACTGGTTTATCTCATTCTGTCTGCAGCTCATCCTTTACATAATCTTGACCTCAAGGGTCAATTTAGGTCACTGTATGGCTCACAATAGGTGTGTGTCCATCCTTTCCAAGCACTTTCCTTCATCAAAGTCTGGTGGCGTCTTGTCAAGTACGTCTCTAGTGTATATACTTGCGCTCCATCCCCACCATCGCCAAAACGGCATCACCGCAGACTCCGCTCGTGACAAAGAAGAATGTTTCTACTCAGTGTGTGCTTCAATTTCATGGAGCCAACTCATTCCACCCTGTCCACACCCATACACATTATTGTTATAAAAAAGTTCTCCTCAGCCTCGACATTGTATTGACGATGGGTCCAGATAGCATCAGCACCTGTGTTATCACATCCTGGTCAGCTGCTCTTCCTCTGTGCGCTATTTACCTTATACTTCAGCAAAAGACTAGAGGCCGGCAAACATCATGTCCAGACGGAAGCCAAACAGTTCCATCTTGGTTTCATCAGACCACAGAATCTTGTTTCTCACAGTCTGAGATTCCTTTAGGTGCTCTTTTGCAAACTCCAAGCGGGCTTTCATGTGTCTTTCACTGAGGAGAGGCTTCCGTCTGCCCACTCTGTCATAAAGCCCAGATCGGTGGAGTGTTGCAGTGATGGTTGTCCTTCTGGAAGTTTCTCCCATCTCCACACAGGATCTCTGGAGCTCAGCCAGTGACCATCGGGTTCTTGGTCACCTCTATTACCAAGGCCCTTCTCCCCCGATTGCTCAGTTTGGCCGGGCGGCCAACTCTAGGAAGAGTCCTGGTTGTTCCAAACTTCTTCCATTTAAGAATTATGGAGGCCACTGTGCTCTTGGGAACCTTCAATGCAGTAGAAATTTTTTTGTAGGCTTCCCCAGATCTGTGGCTCGACACAATCCTGTCTCTGAGCTCTGCAGGCAGTTCCTTCGACCTCATGGCTTGGTTTTTGCTCTGATATGCATTGTCAGCTGTGAGACCTTATATAGACAGGTGTGTGCCTTTCCAAATCATGTCCAATCAATTGAATTTACCACAGGTGGACTCCAATCAAGGTGTAGAAACATCTCAAAGATGATCAAGACAAATGGGAGGCACTTGAGCTAAATTTCAAGTGTCATAGTAAAGGGTATGAATACTTATGTAAATGTGATATTTCAGTTTTTACTTTTTAATAAATTTGCAAAACTTTCTAAAATCCTGTTTTCTCTTTGTTAATATGGGGTATTAAGTGTAGATTGATGAGGGAAAAAATGAATTTAAACGAATTCAGCATAAGGCTGCAACATAACAAAATGTGAAAAAAGTGAAGGGGTCTGAATACTTTCTGAATGCACTGTATATCCTGAGAATCTGACAAAGTCTGGCATCCTGGTCTACCTGCTAAGATCGCTGCCTGAGACATAAGGCCTCTTCATACCTGGCTTTCTTACTTCCTCCACTCACACAGTCAACACTTTTCTATCACTGGAACACTATCCTTTCCTTTCTCACTGGAGACCACAGTAAGGCAGTCTTTTGGCCCAGTCTTGTTCCTTATCTACATAAAACGACCCCCGATACTCTGAAAACTCTCTTTCTTTTTGCAAACGTCTCCACTGAGACACACACATGTCACGCAATACTCACATCTTACTGATAGACAGACAGCAGCTGCATCACTTCCTGTTGATCTGGAATTGATTACATGTTGGTCTGATCAATGAAACGCGTCAATCCTGGCAATTGGTACAATCTCGATGTCAAATGAACCCACCTATCTATTTCCATGGTCAGCCATTGGAATATGTTCAGTGTCTCAAATTTCTCACCTTTACACCATTACCCAAGACGTTTACTGGGTTGAGCATCAAATAAATCTGGACTCCAAAGCCACTCCAGGAAGGCATAATCTGTTATTCCAACTCATTCCTTCAAAAATCACAACTACTCAGCCTAAAAAACAATGTTTTTGTTGATAGCTTAATGGAGTGCTGCTCTCCCCTATGGAGTGGCACTCCAGCATCACATCTCTCTGACCCACTTGGATTCTGGGAAATCTAAAAGCACGAGACATTATTGGAATCTCCTGTAATGAAGCCGAAGCACAATGTTTGTCATCAGGGTGACCAGGTGTGACGGAAAAAAATACTGGACGAGTCAAGCGGACTGCCGTAGGCTAGCCCCAATGCCCTTTGTGCGGTTGTAGGCCCCATTGTGAAAGTACTTGTTATTGTGGGATGTGTACTTTTGTATATTAATATCCTATAAATTATAGGATTTTGAATGCAGCTTTCCATATCACCAAGATCGGTATGAATAAATGTTATAAAATCACAATCAAATGTAAATAGGGAAAGTACAAAATGATTGTTTGTGCTGTTTTAACAACTGTATTCAATCATCACTTTTTCCACACATACTTAATCTCGTTTGCAAAAAGACAAATAGGGGCAATACACCTGGGCGCTCACCTGGTAGAATAAAGCAGTATACGACACTGATTAAAGGTATTTTAAACAGTATCACAGTATTTTAAACCAATTTCAATGCTTGTTAGAAGACAGGGCAGCATGTACAATCATACTAACGTAATCATAACACTTTAAACAAACAAACAAAAAATAACTATGTTGGGGGCAATCCCCCCCACCCCTATACCTCTTCAGACCCCAATTTTTCAAATGCCTTGAGCAAACATTGGTACGTCACGGGTGATGAAGGTTGTGGTGAAATTTCATCGAAATAGTGTGTGTAGTTTCAGAGAAGACTTCTGTCCCATGTTCCCGTGATAGAGACGTGTCTGTCCCGGGTTCCCATATGAATGAATAAGATTAGATAGATAGGATTCATTGTGATTCCGTGCGTGTGTGTGTGTGTGTCACTCTTTCTTCTGTCCTCCTGTTCTTTCTGTGGTAATAAACCTTTTGCTCATAAAAACCTGTACGTGGTCATTCAAGGTGGGACTTTACCATTAAGTGCGAGTAAATTGGCTTTAAAAATCCGGTAACAGGCCGATTTGGAAACGTGCACTTAACGCGCATGTGGGGCTGTTCAAAAATTACGTTAACTCTATTATTTTATGGAGGTACGTACAAGCGTTAACATTACTAATAATTTAACACTCGACCCAAACAAAGCCAATGGGAATGTGATGCAACAAAGTTCTGTAGTGTATAATCAGCAAAGGCCTATACAGGCCTAATGTGTTAGGCCCACCAGGAAACAATATGGCGGCCATATAATTTAGTTTCAGTACTATGGTGGGTGAAGTGAAGCGACAGGTGTGGGTGAAGCCCAGCAGCTGTTCCACCAATGGGTGTAGATTTCAAAAGTAGACCCACAAGAACAACAGCAATAACAACAGCAACGCAAATCTCTTGAAGACCTGTGCCGTGTCGCAGGTAAAGATGGGTCATATGGTGTCCTGGCAAGGAATGAAATGGGACGCTGTATTTTTGGGTTAAAAAACACGACAATCCTGTAAAACTACGGACACCTGGTGAGCTTGTCTGTTAATCTCACATCAGACATCGGTGGGTGGCCTCTGCTTTTTACCACCTCCCCTCTGTTGTAGCTCTCTCTACTTTATCATCTATCCGACCTCCCCATCTTCTCCAGCACAAGTGTTATTCCATTAATGCCCTGCATTTACTCCCAAAACTTTAAACTCCCAAAATTCAGACTTGCCGCCTTCCTTCACTCTTTTCCCTTGATGATGAAGAACTGCCTCCGGAGGTGGTTTAATTGCACTCTTCCCTCCATTGCTTCAAGCAAGTACCATATCCTGTTACCCCCTCACACCACCCTCTCCCCGCCCCACTCCCATTGCTACTCGTAATCTTTTCTTCCAACACAACACCTAACCCTCTTACCTGCAGGTTGCTGTGTTTCCTACCCTTCCATTTTGTCAATCCCTTGCTGGTTGTGTCCAATTGTGGCCCCACTGTCAGGCATTGCTTTTTATCTCGTCATCTCCTCGCTCTTTCATGAGACTCGATCTTGTGTTTTTTTAAAAGTAGGGGTAGCTACAGGAGGGAAAACTACATCTGAAAGAAAATGTTTGTTTTTCAAACCTTGAAATCAACAATTGCCCATGTCCTTTTCAAGAAGCTGATAGACAACATTGAATACAAAGGAAATTATTGAAAGTGCTATTCAGTTGTGTTTTATTTAAGTGAAATACAACCTGCAAAGTCAACAGGATGGTGCAGAGGTCACACACCTATCTCTGAGCTGTCATGTGGGTTCAATTTTGAAGCGGCCTGTAAACTATCAGATTGCTGCTTCCCAGGCATGGTGTTGAATCAATGAGTGTGCCTTCCCTCGGATTGATGGTAAAGAGGAGACACCTCTGTCAGCATTCATTTCTGGACATTAAAAATCCCACTGTGACTTCTTGCAAAGATTTGGCCAATTGTCACCAGCATCCAGCCAATTGTCGGGTCTACAATTGAACCTACACATAACACAGCTCAAAGGTAAGTGTGCTACCTCTGCCAATCTTTGGGCCTCACTCTCATAGTGTCTCCACCTCTTTGGGAGCCCGCTGTACTTTGCTTCCCAGAGTTATATCCAAAATCCTTTTTTTTTTTTTTTTTGTATACAAGATCGAGGCTCGTGAAAGAGCTAACATTAATCACACAAAAAGTCAACCGACACATAGAACACAAAAAATAAGGGGAGCAGTAGACAAGATGGGGAGAGAGGGGGAAGGACACAAACAACATTTGAGAGCAGGGACATTGAGAGAACTGTGGGAGGGAGAGGGCTTGGGGGGAGGTGGGAGAGGTATAAAACACATGGACACTGCAAGGACTTCCAGGAAAGAAGTTGGAATTTCAAAAAAGTGTATCTGGGGTGAATTAGCGGGGGAAGAAAAGATCAAGTTTTTGGATGGGGGAAGATAAGAGATGGTGGTGAACAGCTGTTTAAAAACATTTCAAACATCTGAAACATTTCAAAATTAAAGTTTCTTAAAGATCAAGAGTAGAATATTTAAAACTGCTTGGAAAAGTACCTATTCTCTTCTTCCAGATCCCGGAGGATCCGCTCGAGCTCGCTGCGCTCCTGGTTCTCTAGCGAGATGAGGATCTGCGCAGGGCTTTGTGGCTGGCTTCCTGGGGACTCTCCGCTCAGGCTCTGGCAATAGTGTTGAATTAGGAGGTGTTCGTCCTCACTGTGAAAATGCAACAGCAAAGATAAAAGCTCAACCTAACTCAGCCAACAATCCCTATAAGGCACTGACTAACTAAGAATGGAGATCTTGTTTGTATTATGATTCAAGGTCATACTAATTTTGATCTAGTTAAGAGTACAAGCCGAAAACGCATCCAGTTATCCAACCAAGAATGACAGGTATATTCACTTTACCCTGAAGTGGAAAAAGGGTATGATGCAAGTGTAACAAAAAATTGTAACTGCAAAAAAAAAAGAAACAAACAAAAAAAAACATCCAAGCGAGCTTAGAGGAAAAAAAAGAAGGAAATAATTCACCCCTTCAGACACCAACTCAGAAATATCCACTCGGTGTTTTCAGGAGTTTTAGGTTATTGTGGCCGGTAAACATTTAGAACAGAAACAAACCGCACTCCAATATGTGTGCGATCTACAAAAATGTACTGTTCCTTTGTTAAGCTGGTCGGTCAGAAGTAGCAGCCTCGGAGTTAAATATCCCAATTACTTTCCGATGGAGAATAAAATGGCTGGTGATAAGCGCCCCTGGGTTGGGCTGAATCTTACAGGCTTTCATTTGGTGAGCTGTCAATCAAGTAGGATCCATTCTTAAACTCCATCTCTGCAAGTCTGCAACAAACACCCCAGGGAAAGGAAGCATGGAAAGGAGACAGCAGTGGAAATAGAAGTAGGAATCATGGGAGAGAAATATAAAAACGTGAAAACAAATAAAGGGAAAGATTAAATATAAGGCCCTTCAGTGTTTATAAACATTGTATCCACCTTTAAAAGGCAGAGTTTGATGTGCTGTACAAACAAACAAAGGTATTTTTAAGAGGACACGTTAATCTGGTGGATAAAAGCATTTTGTGTGAAAACAAACCCAAACTGGGCTTAGTCAAGTTAAAGAAACGCAACGCAAGGCCTTTGTAGCACGTGGGGTTATGGCCGACGACACCGTTTAGTATGATGCATCTGCTTGCCTGCTGGCCAGGTGTTCAATTCGGGCATGCGTATCCTCATTAGACAGCTGCAGTGAAGGTGAAGGCCTGAACACAGGACAAGCCAAGCAGGATCTGTGTTGTTAGCTCAACCAAACACCCCTATGCGTGCACACATTAAAACTTACTCCTAAGTAAACTACTAGAGTGACGAACGACTGCACGGACATTCCCCCACACAAGACTATTTGCAACATGTGGGGGATGAACAGCCCGAAAACCTTCAACCGTTTTCCAAGGCACTCCTCCACAACCCAGGGCAATCAAACAGAGTGAGTCACAAGAGCTCAATCCAACAGGGACTGAATATTCATACAAGTGTACCTACGCTTGTAGCGGAGCTGCCCCCCCCTCCCCACACACACACGCACGCACACACACGCACACACCCACGCACACAAAAACAAACAAACGCACATAAACACGCGCGCACACACACACACACACACACACACACACACACACACACACACACACACACACACACATACATGAGACACCACAGGACTGGAAGACGAGAGAAACAGCCACTGAGCTTGGGGGAAGTGCCGTCACTTCCCGGGGCAGTCTGGGTACCAGCAACGTCACACCAATGACTCCGCCTATCTTACCGCACTCAGGGGGGCATTTCCTAAGAAGGAATTTCCTCATCCCCATGGAATCCATCTTATGGGGATTGTCCGTACTCTTAACCTAATAAATGCTGAATGTCAAGCAAGGCAGCAGCACGTACCATTTTAAAAGTCTTTGGTATGACTCGGACAATTTGCAAGGCTTATGTAACCAAACACCCTCTTGCATGCTTCATAACCCGCAGTTGTTGAAAATACGGACTGTTAGCAACATTTCATGCAAAGCAAATAAGGTTTTAGAAAAAATAAAATAAAAAAAGCCACGAAGCTTATGCACATCAGGACTCGGAATCCCTGGGATCAAAACAAAAAGATCAATACACAAAATTCAGCTTTGCTGGAGACATTTTATCTGATAATGTAATCTCTAGCTAAGTAGCAATTGGACAAATGATTTGACCGCAGAATTAAAGAGGCAAATATATTGTGGAATTTCGAACCGTGATGTGCAAGTCCACTTAACAACGAACATGGATAATGGGTTAATTTGATCACACCTTTGGGTTAACAGGGCTGACCGGTCTGGTTGAACCGTCTTTTTCTTACGATCGAGTGGTTTTATAGTTTGATCTTTCACCTCTCGATTTGAGAAAACCTCACTCCGCCCAATCAACCCAATCACCCCCGTATATCAGAAACATCCCATAAATCCTCCGAACGAGGTTACAGATATAGGCCCAAAGCCAAAAATTCTAGTTTTGAGAAGAATACAAAGCGTTTAGGGTGAGTGAGAAAGGATAAATAACGGTTGGACTTGACTATTCATACAAAAGGGCATGCATCTGTTCCGCCGGAAGAGCACTGGTCGTGCCAGTTGGTTAGCGGTTTGAGGGAAAGCCTGCAGGGTGATCCTGTACTCACTCATATGGCACCAAACGGATGAGAGTGATGGGACTGCAAAATAAAAATGGAGGCAAAAAAAAGAAACAAAAAGATTTAACAGTGAAAGCAACAAGTTTTCCTGCATTACCAAAGGCCACATCGTTAGTATAATGTGGTAAAAAAAATATTGTGTTTTCACAAAAGCCCCGGGTTTCAAAAAACAACAAGACAAAAGAGGTATGAGATGTTCAATGGATGCACATACGTTTCAAGGTCATCTCCTTCCAGAACGGTCTGCACGGGCAGGTAGCCAATCCTGGGGTGCTTCTCAAAATACTTCTTGGACTTGAACTTGTTCTTGAAAACTTTAGCAAAATCCTTGATGTCCTCTCCCGACGTGGTCTAATTGGAAAGGGGATTTAGAAAACAAGTGCATATGAATGAAGAAAGGAAGGTCTTTGCCCAGAGCTTTCCTGTGCTAAAAACAAAGTCAAGAGCTATCTTCAAACTGAATAAGCACACGCAGCTCTTGGGATGCAGAAACGATCACAGTTGTTAATAAAACATTAATTTGTCATTTTAATGACATTTTACAGACCTACGAGGCTCCTCCATGTTCATTGTGACGAAACGCTAAACACAAACACAGAACAAACTTTGCACAATCCACTAAAGGGCAAGCCAAACAAAGAGGCTGTAAACAAAGTTGAATGGCCTTTAATAAATTACACCACCATGGGCATCAAATATCGTGTGAATATAAATTACACAAAGTCACTGTGGATTAGGAAGCATTCTGCTCACACCAAGATAGGCAAATGAGCTCTAAAGGCAAACAGGAACTTCCAAACTTGTGGAACCCAAGGAAGTTTCCTGGAGATTTACCATCTCACTGAAACCAGCTTTAGAGACCATTTTCCCCGCAGAGCTGGGTTTGGCCTTTTTTCAGGCACCGTGGTCCCATATTTTTTGAAGCAATGTTTTATGGCCGGATGCCCTTCCTGCCGCCAACCCTGTTAGTCGCCTCTTGCGACACAAAAGGAATTACCGGTGAACTGGTACTCAATTTGCCGACCTCGGAAGGATGACGGGCTGAGTCAACCCCCCTGGCGTTAATTCAGCGATCGACCGGGATTCGAACCCAGGATCCTAGGATCCCAAGCCGGCACCCTAACCGCTAAGCCTAACCCGAGAATACATCTCACTCTCATCTCACTGTCGGATACAAATCCAGATGACTCCGTACTGACGACCTTCAGGGATAAGGTGATCTGCCTGTCTTTCCTGGTCAACATAACAAAGTGGTTACCTCTTCATGTGTTCTGAGAAACTTTGGATCGGCAAAAAAATGCTTGTTTTCAAAAGGAAGCGCAATCAACATTTTCCTCATGTATCATATCACGCTAACGCAGGACCGGTCGCAGGTTTGCATCATTTCTGGAGGTGTGGCTACGATGCTGGTGTAACTCCGCCCCTTCCCTGTACATCAGGCGAGGAATTTTGAACTTGAGCAGAGTACCGGCCTTCAATGGCTTATAGTCAAAAGGGATCTGTAACATCCACCAGTGAATGATAGCACAGGAGGAACAGCCGACTTAACGTCCTCTTGAAACAAGGACATACCCATTGATGTACGTAGCAGCTTGCCTGAAAAGCACAGGTATGACATCAGGAGAACCTGCAAATCTAACTCAGGTGAGACAGATCAAAGGAATGCATGCTACCTCTGCCCTCTTGCCATCAGCGCATGACACTGACCAAATAAGATGAAAAAAAAAGAATTGCACATCCAGCTTAACACGGATTCAAAGGATTTTCAGCAACAGAACAACAGGTTGTAGTCGAATCCCACTTCTTTAAGAAAGTGTATAGCTGCTGTCAGTTGTTAGTCAATTGTGAAATGTCCTTCCTTATCCTCAGTATGATTTCAGTCATTGATCAGCCTGGATAAAACCCTTACCTAATACATTTATGACCAAAAGAGCATTTGCTCACGCAATGTGGAATGTTCTTCAAATGGATAATGTTTACACAGCTTTGAATCCTCCTAAAACCCCCCATATTTGTTTGTAATCTGTTAAACCAACCACCATTTTGTTGCCATCAACCGGTGGCAAGACTTCCTCATCACGTCCTCAAAATTTTCCAAACCGTGAGCAAGTGTTCGGCAGGTCTTACCGGTGTGCAGTACTCCACCATAGGATAATTGAGACGATGTCCTTTGGCTGTCCGCCCGGAGAAGAAACAGCTCTGGCAAACGTCATGATTGAAATGTTTCAGACTCCGGTACCTGTCGATAAGAAATAAAACATTATTTTCCGAATCCCAAAACGCGGGTAAAAACTTAAATCCTTTATGGGAGAAAATTCAAACATCTATTATGTATAATACAATGTTTGATAAAGCATCAGTACATTCGAAGTATGGACTCGTAATTAAGAATGATCATTTCAAACAGAGGCTGCAGCCCCCCCCCCTTCAGCCCCCCTAACCCCCCAAAATAAAACAGACAAGAAATAGAAACGTGCACATTTTTCTATGATGCAAAGGTCGAAAGCGAGTAGCAAAAGGTCAGGAACGATCTCCTAAAGTACAGAAGTCTCATCAGCTGCCATTGCTGATGATGAATGCAGGTGCTGCCATTTAGCAGACATTTCTTTCCTGACATTTCATTTACTTTCACTTTTACTCTCACAGTTCACTTGTAAAGTATTTTCCACAAGCCTTAATGATCTACGTCAAGAGACCGGACCGAAGCACATTTAAAGTCCATGAAAAGAGGCAAATCCCACAACCTTTCGGTTAATTTGAATCTGGCAGCTTATCTCACAGCAGTGTCCAAACTTTTATGAACTCAGAACTGATTGCATACAACCTATGGTTACCTGCCGAGATATCAGAACCTGCAAAAGGCAACCCATCCAAAGGCTGATATTGAGCCAATCATAGGCTAGAATATACAACCCTCAACCAATGGGATGAGAGCCGATTGTACTTGCCTTCGAGTTGCCCAAATTAGGCTTGTTACCTTAAAGAAGAAGATTTGCCTATCAACTATTACCCTGGTGCTTCCGAGGTGGGACGTTGCATTCCTTTGAAAGAGTGTTGAAGCCACCTGTCCCATTTCTGGTCATACTCACATGTTAATGTGCATACATGATTCATGTATGAGGGTCGGTATGAAAGTAATGCCTCTTATTTTTTCATTTTGTAACCGAAGTGACGTACGAAAGCTACGCGGGATCACAACGAAAGGTTTATATATCCTGCCCATTTCAAGTTGAGTGGTACTGTGATCACACCACAATTTCAGAATGTCTGGCCAGCTAGATGATGTATGAAGCACAGAAAGGTTATTTAATTTCTTACTGTGGAAGAGGTTCCTCCAGTGGACATTCAAAGGAGTTTAAATAACGTGTGTGGCGACTCTACATTTGATGTGGAACGGTTAGACATTGGGCAAAGCGTTTCAAGAGTGGGGAAACCGAAATGAAGGGCAATACAAAGCGGTCGGCCTGCGACGGCGGTGACACCGGAAAACAGCAGTTGGATTCATGCGATAATCGAAGTGCATTGCAGTTGCCGGAGACGATGTGGAAAAATAACTTCATATATGAGAGATGTGTGTGCACATTCCCTGCAATTGGAATTATATTTAGTGAGAAATTAAATAAGACCCAGCTAATACAACACCGTTGGGCCAACGTTGGCCCAACGGTGTTGTGTTAGCTGGGGAGGCATTACTTCGGTGCTGTCCATCGTATAAATGTCAACGAATTAGTCAAAAAGAGTTTGAGTATGTCCAAATTCCAGAATGCTGTCAGTGAATGATTTGGCCAAAGCTACTGTAGTTGGTCACGATAACACCAGAAACAAAGCTAACATCTGAGCACCGAGACGTGCAGACAGCATTATCCTCCATGGTCCAAAATAACACAATGCAAATATTCGGCCTATTCATTCCCAAATGAATCAAACTACCATATTCCTTGGAAAGAAATGAAAATAACAAGGGGAATGAAACAAAACAGCCAATTAGAACTCTAGCAGTACACAACCCTCATTCAATCAGAAGATGAAGCCAGCAACTTGCACCTTTAACATGAATTACCTTCATGCAACTTGCACCTGAACCATGAATTACCTTCATGCAACTTGCACCTGAACCATGAATTACCTTCATGCAACTTGCACCTTTAACATGAATTACCTTCATGCAACTTGCACCTTTAACATGAATTACCTTCATGCAACTTGCACCTGAACCATGAATTACCTTCATGCAACTTGCACCTGAACCATGAATTACCTTCATGCAACTTGCACCTTTAACATGAATTACCTTCATGCAACTTGCACCTTTAACATGAATTACCTTCATGCAACTTGCACCTTTAGCATGAAGTACCTTCATGCAACTTGCACCTTTAACATGAATTACCTTCATGCAACTTGCACCTTTAACATGAATTACCTTCATGCAACTTGCACCTTTAACATGAATTACCTTCATGCAACTTGCACCTTTAACATGAATTACCTTCATGCAACTTGCACCTGAACCATGAATTACCTTCATGCAACTTGCACCTTTAACATGAATTACCTTCATGCAACTTGCACCTTTAACATGAATTACCTTCATGCAACTCGCACCTTTAGCATGAATTACCTTCATGCAACTTGCACCTTTAACATGAATTACCTTCATGCAACTTGCACCTTTAACATGAATTACCTTCATGCAACTTGCACCTTTAACATGAATTACCTTCATGCAACTTGCACCTTTAACATGAATTACCTTCATGCAACTTGCACCTGAACCATGAATTACCTTCATGCAACTTGCACCTTTAGCATGAATTACCTTCATGCAACTTGCACCTTTAACATGAATTACCTTCATGCAACTTGCACCTTTAGCATGAATTACCTTCATGCAACTTGCACCTTTAACATGAATTACCTTCATGCAACTTGCACCTTTAACATGAATTACTTTCATGCAACTTGCACCTTTAACATGAATTACCTTCATGCAACTTGCACCTTTAGCATGAATTACCTTCATGCAACTTGCACCTTTAGCATGAATTACCTTCATGCAACTTGCACCTTTAGCATGAATTACCTTCATGCAACTTGCACCTTTAACATGAATTACCTTCATGCAACTTGCACCTTTAGCATGAATTACCTTCATGCAACTTGCACCTTTAACATGAATATGCTTTTCCCATGATATGGAAACCGAAATTACAGATCATAAATCTGCAGTTGTGCAATGGATACCACACCTTGGTTGCCAATTTCTACCTTTTCTGGATACCGCTCGCTTCTCCCAAATTGGCAGATTTAACTTGCTCAGCGACAGCAAGAAACTAAGAAACTTCCACAACTGCTAGGGGAACAAACTACCAGCAAAATGTACACGAGGAAGAACATATACCGCTCGTCACTACGACTGTGCCTTTCTTCGAGTCACGCCACTAAATGGTTGCCTTCATGTCGCCTCGGGTGGGCTTATTTATCACTTACAAAAATAAACCGAGGCCCACCGTCATGACAATCAGCACTCAGGCAGCAAGCCTCAGGTGTAAGATCAAGATGCCGTCAAAGCTAAGACGTAACGTCGAAGGTGCTGTGGACACATCCAGTCAAATTAGTAGAGCAGAGCGATATTAGCACAAGGCCTTTACACTTATCGCTTTCCCAATACACCCTCATATAAACGGTCTAGCAGATGTCACACACGACGAGGCCCTATCGGTGATGCTGCTTTTTAGTTCCCGGTCCCACAGCCTCACCGAAATCCCACAATCGGACACTCCTTGCAAATGTTGCACTTGGCTTGATGCTTGGCTGTTTCGGAGGCCGCGACCCGGTGCAAGACCGGCAGCCACACCATGGATTGAGGCTCCAGGCGCATCCACTCCAGAAAGCTTGGCGCTTCGATCTCTGGTCGCCCGTTGGCCTGGTTACATTGGAAGGACGAGCAGGGTTGGGAAATTGACGTTTATACAGCAGGTATTTTCAAATAAAGCACGATTATACATTAAATAAAGGTACATTGAGGTCATTCCATCAGCAAATATGGAGGAGAAAGTGAAGAGGAGCAATCAATTACTTTTTGGCATCACTTCTTGTTGCTTCTCTGAACAAATTATATATATATATATATGTATAAATATATAATTATACGTATATATACATGCGGTGCGCCACAGTAACGTATTTGGGGGTTGCCTAGCAGGACATGCATTTCAAAATTTTGGTTGCCGGAAGCAAAAAACAATATGAATAAAAGATATTTTTTCACTCGTTTCTTGAATAACTTTCACTGCAACAAATTGATATTTATACATGCCAATGGTTGTAAAATGCATACACTAGTCGACTACAAAGAAGAGGAAGAGACAACAAATGCTGATTTATAAAGAACGTTTATTTGCGGTTTAAACTTGGCAAGCAAAAACAAGGAAATTAATAACAGAATGTACAGGAACATACAGGAGGTTAAGTTATTGGTGTTGGCAGAAAATAGACGTCTGATCAAGAGAAATTACCATTGCTCAAAAGAATAGAAGAATATATAAGTACCTTGTATTATTCTATCATTTTGAGCAATGGTGAGTTCTAAAGTATGAGAGAGAAAGAATGATAGAGAGAGAGAGAAAGAGTGAGAGAGAAAGAGTGAGAGAGAGAGGGTGAGATTGAGAGAGAGTGAGACAGAGAGAGAGACAGAGAGAGGGTGAGAGAGGGGGTGAGAGAGAGAGAGGGTGAGTGAGAGAGAGAGGGTGAGAGAGAGAGAGAGAGGGTGAGAGAGGGGGTGAGAGAGAGAGAGGGTGAGAGAGACAGAGAGAGGGTGAGAGAGGGGGTGAGAGAGAGAGAGGGGGTGAGAGAGAGAGAGGGTGAGAGAGAGAGAGAGGGTGAGAGAGAGAGGGTGAGAGAGAGAGAAAGAGTGAGAGAGAGAGGGTGAGATTGAGAGAGAGTGAGACAGAGAGAGAGAGAGAGAGGGTGAGAGAGGGGGTGAGAGACAGAGAGGGTGAGAGAGAGAGAGAGGGTGAGAGAGAGAGAGAGGGTGAGAGAGAGAGAGAGACAGAGAGGGTGAGAGACACAGAGAGGGTGAGAGAGAGAGAGAGAGGGTGAGAGAGAGTGAGAGAGGGTGAGAGAGAGAGAGGGTGAGAGAGAGGGTGAGAGAGAGAGAGGGTGAGAGGGAGAGAGAGAGGGTGAGAGAGAGTGAGAGAGGGTGAGAGAGAGGGTGAGAGAGAGGGTGAGAGAGAGAGAGAGAGAGAGGGTTGAGAGAGAGAGAGAGAGAGAGGGAGAGGGTGAGAGAGTGGGAGAGGGTGAGAGAGAGTGAGAGAGGGTGAGAGAGAGGGCGAGAGAGAGAGAGAGAGAGAGAGGGTGAGAGAGAGCGAGAGAGAGGGTGAGAGAGAGAGAGAGAGGGTGAGAGAGAGAGAGAGAGAGAGGGTGAGAGAGAGAGAGAGAGAGAGAGAGAGGGTGAGAGAGAGCGAGAGAGAGGGTGAGAGAGAGCGAGAGAGAGAGAGCGAGAGAGAGGGTGAGACAGAGCGAGAGAGAGGGTGAGAGAGAGAGAGGGTGAGAGAGAGAGAGAGAGAGGGTGAGAGAGAGCGAGAGAGAGGGTGAGAGAGAGCGAGAGAGAGAGAGCGAGAGAGAGGGTGAGAGAGAGCGAGAGAGAGGGTGAGAGAGAGAGAGCGCGAGAGAGAGGGTGAGAGAGAGAGAGAGAGAGAGAGGGTGAGAGAGAGCGAGAGAGAGGGTGAGAGAGAGCGAGAGAGAGAGGGTGAGAGTGAGAGAGGGTGAGAGAGAGAGAGAGAGAGTGAGAGAGAGCGAGAGAGAGGGTGAGAGAGAGAGAGGGTGGGTGAAAGAACCACTTTCTACAAGCCCAGCTGTTTGCCTCAGTTCACAATTTCATTCGCCCACTCTCTCAAATGTCCTGATCTTTCTTTTCTCTCTCCCCTTTTTCTCTCTCTCTCTTCCTCGCTCCCATTTTTTTTGTGACCATTGAATGAATGATCACAAAATATTCTGAGTTAATCTCTTTTATTTCCTGTGAAATTATTTTAAATAATTCTTTACATTGATGCATGTGCTTTCCACATCAAATATTATACTGTATATATAAATAGCTGGATTTCTCTGTCTGTCCCTCTGTCTATCACGCTATTTTTGCTGGGACGTCAGCTTACAATTGCTATTATAAGAGGGGTGGACACCTATCCAACCAAGATACTCTACTTTTGTATTTTAATTAATTTTCTGACATTTGTAGAATTTGTTTTTCACTTGTATGTTGTGGGTTACGATTTGTAAATAAAGGTGAAGAAAGTCTGATTTAATGCATCCTCCCCCTCCCCTCTCCACCTTCCCGCTCTCTCATCCTCCTAGCTCTACCCCCTTCCCCTCCCATTATAATTCCAGGCTATAAGGCAACAAAAGGTGAAAATTTTGAAAGGGGGTGTCGGCTTTGTATAGGCACTGTATATCTATATAATATTCTTCGTAGGTGATTCTGTGAGTCTGTGAGGCTGTCCAGGGGTGTGGCTACACCCAATCTGGGAAGGGCTTCAAAAACAAATCACCACCATTTTGTTTACTCGCATAGCTTTGAGGCCTCTTTTGTTAGGCCCGTGGTGTCTTGCTCTCTCTCTCTCTCTCACAGTTTTAATTCAACTCTAATTCGATATCTCATTTCATTTTTCACAGTCGCTACCAAGGTTTTAGACTTGGTTGCAAAAAACGGGAAGGACATTCGATGAAAGTTAACGTTCATAGAACGAAATGCATTTTCAAAGGCCTGTAACATAAAGTCCATTCAGGCTCCCTCACGGCTTTATCTCGACCCTAATTCACCCTCTGATTTCATTTTAATCGATGGTTTTAAACTCGGTTTCAGCATAATTGAGGAAATGCATGCACACATGGAAAATTGCTGAGACATTTTAGAAATTTGCGGCACGATATATCATACACCGCCTAAAATAACACAGACGGGGAAATGCCGAGATATATTAAAAATTTGCAGCGGACTTTTCCATTATCACAAAATGTTTAATTTAGATGTAGTTACAATAAAAAGTCAACAATGTGGGGAGAGGGGCGAAGCTTCGTTCTTAGGGGTCTTTAAGGGTATTTTGGTTCTCATGAGTCTTCAAGGGTCTTTGGGGTATTTTGGGTCTTTAAGGGTATTTGGAGTATTTGGAGTATTTTGGGTTATTTAAGGGTCTTCAGGGTCTTTTGGTTCTCTTTTCAGGTCTTTAAGGGTTTTCGGGGTCTATTGGGTCTTCCGGGGTTGTTAAGGGTCTTTGTAATATTTTCAGTCTTTGGGGTCTTTTGGGTCTTTGAGGGACTTTGGAGTATTTTGGGTATTCGGGGTATTTGGGGTCTTCAGGGTATTTTGGTTCTCATGGGTCTTCGGGGTCTATAAGGGTCTTTGGAGTCTTTTGGGACCTCTAGGTCTTTTGGTGTCTTCGGGTTCTTCAAGGGTCTTTTGGGTCCTCTGGGTCTTTGGGTTCTTCAGTGTCTTTTGGTTCTCTTGGGTCTTCTGGGTCTTTGGAATATTTTCAGTCTTTGGGGTCTTTTAGGTCTTTGTGGTATTTTTGTCTTTGGGGTCCATTGGGCCTTCGGATCTTTTTCGTCTTTGGGGTCTTTAAGGGTCTTCTGGGTCTTTGGAGTGCCAAGTGTCTTTGGAATATTTTCAGTCTTTGGGGTCTTTTAGGTCTTCGGGGTCTTTGCGGTCTTTTTGTCTTTGGGGTCCATTGGGCCTTCGGGGTCTTTTTAGTTTTTGGAGTCTTTTGGTTCCTCTGAGTCCTTCGGGTCCTCAGGGGAATTTTGGGGTCCTTGGGGTATTTAGGGTCCTCGGGGTCTTTTGGGTCCTCTGGGTCTTCTCGGTGTTGTTGGTTCTCAAGGTGTTTGGGGTGGGGAGTGGGGGGGGGGGGGGGGGGGGGGGGAGGAAAGGGGTGAGAGGCTTTTGGGTCCTCTGTGTATGTTAGGTTAAGTATTTCAGATTACATTTGTGGGTGGAGTCAGGTCAGCTGTCCAACCAATGGGTGAAGAGTGGACATACATACATACAAACACTTGCTCCATTATATATAGATGACAGAACCTTTGTTTTTGATTCAGAACTTAATATATCCTTTTGAATCAGAAAATAAAATGAAATGGCATTGACAAAATTATTGACACCCAAGACTTGATATTTGGTATCACAGCCTTTGGACAAAATAACTGCAATAAATCGCTTCCTATAGCCATGAATGAGCTTCCTACACCTCTCTACTGGCAGTTTGACCCACTCTTCTTGTGCAAACTGCTCCAGTTCTCCCACATTTGAAGGGTGCCTTCTCCCAACTGCTGTTTTCAAATCTCCCCACAGGTGTTCAATGGGATTTCGATCTGGATTCATTGCAGGCCACTTCAGAACAGTCCAGCGTTTTGTCTTGAACCATTCCTAAGTGCTTTTTGAAGTGTGTTTGGGGTCATTGTCCTGCTGCAAGACCAATGACCTTTGATGGAGACCCATCTTTCTGACACTGGGTTCAACATTGTGCTCCAAAATGCCTTGGTAATCTCCTGATTTCATGATACCATGCACACATTCAAAGTACCCAGTGCCAGAGGCAGCACAGCAACCCCAAAACATCACTGAACCTCCTCCATGTTTGACTGTAGGGAAGGTGTTGTTTTCTTTGAAGGCTTCATTTTGTTTTCTGTAAACATAGAGATGATGTGCTTTACCAAAAAGCTCTAATTTGGTCTCATCTGTCCACAGGACATTCTCCCAGAAGGATTTTGGCTTGTTCAGGTATGTTTTGGCAAACTCCATTTGGGCTTTCTTATGTCTCTCTCAGCAGTGGGATCCTCCTGTGTCTCCTACCGTAGAACCCCCTTTCATTGAGTTGGTTACAGATGGTGCGAGTTGAAACTGTCGTACCTCGTTTCTGATGGTAAGCTTGAATCCGTTTGGCAGTTGATCAAGGTGCTTTCTCCACCATTTGAACAATCCTTTGCTGCAATCTTCGATGAAGTTTTCTCTTGCGGCCACGTCCAGGGAGGTTGGCTACAGTGCAATGAGCCTTAAACTTCCTGATAACATTGTGTACGGTGGACACAGGAACATCAACGTCTCTGGAGATGGAGTTGCAGCCTTGAGATTGTAAAATGCTTGGCTACCATCTTGTGTCTAACCTCCTCAGATAATTCTCTGGTTTTCTTTCTTTTCTCCATGCTCATTGTGGGACACACAGTGACACAAAACAGCAGAATGACTCCTTTTCTCTATTCAAACTGGTTGAATGAGTGATTTTTATATTGCAGGCACCTGCAACTGACTGTCAGTGAGTTCAATTCCAAAGTAAAGGAGAATCACCTGCTTGAAATCTAATTATTTCTAACAACTTCTAAAAGGTGCCAATAATATTGTCCGGGCCATGTTAGGATTTATGTGTGGAATAAGCTAGGTTTTAGTAAATTTTTCAGCTGTTTTTGTTTTGTTCCACTGCAAACCAAATAACGACATGCGTGGATACCAAAAGATTTTTTCATTTCAACAATTTCCTGGAAGAAATGGCGCATTATTTGAAAAAAAGTGCAAGGGTGCCAATATATTTGGCCACGACTGTATGAATGTATGTGTATGGATGTATTTATTTTATGTATATATATATATATATATATATATATATATATATATATATATATATATATTTTAATAAACAGGAATTAAATTCCTGCGTGGGGTTAGTGTGAAACATTCTGACGCAACCCAATGGTTGGCGCCATTGATCCAACGGATTATCAGAAATTTTCCACACTTAACACTGCTAGCTTTATAATGGCCAATGTCTTACATGCCTGCTAGGCACACCCTGAATGTGAGCGTAAGTATATGTATGCGT
This sequence comes from Myxine glutinosa, assembly GCF_964187855.1. Lineage (NCBI taxonomy): Eukaryota > Metazoa > Chordata > Myxini > Myxiniformes > Myxinidae > Myxine > Myxine glutinosa. The sequence goes on from NC_136274.1 coordinate 81,061,166, forward strand.
ATGTACGTGTATGCAAGTATCTGTAGAAGTGCATTGGAGATTAACTTATCTAGAATTTTAATAAACAGGAATTCAATTCCTGCGTGGGGATAGTGTGAAAAATTCTGTAAAAAATCCAATGTATTTGGCCACGACTGTATAAATGTATGTATGTATGTATGTATGTATACATGTATGTATGTATGTATGTATCCATGTATGTATGTATGTATGTATGCATGTATAAGAATATACAGTATGTATATAAATATTTGTAGATGTATGTACAACTATGTATGTACAACTATGTGTGCTGTACATATGTATACACACACAAGGTGCCGCTGATTCTTCGGGCATAGGCCTTTGTCAGAGGAACGTCATTCGCACCTCGCTTCCTACACAGCTGTTAACTACTTAAAGTGAGCCTTTAGTTACTTTAAACAGTTAAATGTACTCTCATAAATATTTAGTTGATAGCATGCATTGCTTGTAAAAGTAGAGGCAGTCATACATGGTATCCAAACACAGTTATGTCTCCCAAGACCGGAATAAGCACGTCATCGATCATCGCATGTTTAAATCAATGTTTTGGTTTGCCAGATCCTCCTTTTTAAATCCCCATCCCTAGAATGACGTCTTTCTCTCCTCTGTAGTTCGGTATTTTCCCTTATACATATATTGAAAGTTATGCTGCATTGCAGCTTTTGTCAGAAACAGCACAACATAACAGCTGCTTGTTACGGCACAGTTGAACTCTTCCAAATGACAGAATACATTTGCATATTTTTTCAGAAAAAGAAAGGCAGAAAATTGTTGATCCACTCTGCTTGCTTCTGAAAGATGGAGAAGTATATTTATGAGATCAGCCTTTGCTGGTGTAAGAAGACAAGTGGAAATGTTTTACAAGAAGATGTCAAAATTGCTCATATACACCATGTGAAATGGGGGAAAAGGTAAGGACTTTGTTGGTCAAACAAATACTAACCAGGTAAGGTTATTATTACTGCCAAGACACAAATTACAAGAGTAATTTGTTAGCTTCAAAAAGAAAAGGAAACAAAAGCAGGAATAGGATCAAAGTTGAAGTCACATAAAGAGAAGGTGAAATGCACTTACAAACTGGAAACAACTGCGGACGCTCGGCTCAATGTTGCTACCACCAAAGGAAGCTACCTCCCCGAGCTGGCGCGGGATCTGCACCGCATCGTGAAGCAGCAGACCAAGGCGGCGCTGGTCGCAGAATCCCTGTGGACTCGCAACCTGCTTGAACAGGACTAAAAAAACAAAAAAAAACTATAATGTGCATCACAAATTGGAAAATTACATACAAAACATGTCCATGACAGCAAGAAGAAGAAAAACAAGGAAGCAATGAAGGTAAAGGTAAAGAAAGGGGAGCTTAGAATGTCATCAGAAATAAGATTAGATATGCCGTGGCGGAAGGGAATGGGGTGGGTTGCAAAAACTTACACCTGTACTTGTCCTCCAGGTGAGCATTGGACATACACACGAGGCCAGTTTTGAAGGACAACTCTCTGATCTTTCCTCCCCGGCCACTGTAGAGAGATTCAAGCGTCTCAGTATTGCTTTATGCAAAGCGCGCCATAGCGGAAAAGGGCAGGAAGGGATGGTGGTGGAGTCTGGTTGTCAACCACAGATAGTGGGAATGGTTGTTGTGGGTAAATGCTTGTCCAAAAGGATGGGTAACTTTAAAATGTGCATTTCAGTTCTTGTAGATTCTCAACTCAAGATCGAATCGCGACCAAGTGAATTGTTGACCATCATGTCGGTGAAAAACAACTCGGCAATGCCAGAAGCACATTTCCAGGTCGAGCGCAAAATGTAATACACGACCATTAACTGATGGAGACATCGGATTAAGAAAATATAAACAAATTCACAAGTGGCGTAAATTAGTTGATCTCAAAATGATACACACACATATATAACATATATATATATATAAACAAGACAGACACTGCACAGATATATATATATATATACTGTACTTTCATTTTGTCTTCAAGATATAGCAATGGAAAGGTTGCAAAGCTGATGAACAGTAATAAAAACAATTTTGTGGACAATCAATCAGCAAGAATTGCAATTAAATGCGACATCTTCGATGTTGAAAACATTTAACTACACGGACAAAAACATTGATCACAAAGAGGGCCAATGTCCTGTGGTCACAATCTAAGCTATTTTGGTGAGGTTGGGATCAAATTGGTCTTGGCAAAAATGTTTTTTTTACCATCAGTTGTTGTGACAAAGATCAGCACTAGTTGTTTAATTAACAGATTACGGTATTTAAAAATGCAGAGTGTATGCTTATGTGTTTAAGTAATACAAATGCTCACGTGTCATAGACGTTCAGGAGCCAGTTGAGGCACATGTCCACACAAAGCGGAACATTAACCAGGTCACTGTGCCTGCGTTCCATTCCCTGGTACATGTCATTGAGACCATCTACAATCTCTGATGTGTCCATGAGCCGGTCATTCTGCTTGAGCACGCCCTTCTCGAAAACACCAGCAGCGGCCTCAAGGCTGAGTAGATCCACTGGTGTAAAGAAGAGGTCAACATTATCTACTGTTTTGACAATCACCTCGAAACACCATGATAAACCAATGGCGGCAATCACAGTGAAATAATACATGGAATGAATTAATTTGGTCAAAATAAGAGTGGGAGTATAATGCGATACACATGTGTAATCCAACACAAATGTCTAAATGTTTCAATATGGTCTGGTTCATTATACACCGGGTTGAAATGTACCATCGTGAATGGTGAGATGCACTGTGATGAGCTTGGGTGTGCAGCATCATGGAGTGTACACTGTTGGCCAGACTCCATTTAAATATGACCCGTCGAGCCATGCTATTTCACTATTGAAATGGTGGCCTTGTCTTTGTCTTATTGCCTGTTCAATGCCGTTAGTGGAATCACACCATTATTGTGTTGGTAATATGTGAACCAACCTCCGAGGTTTTCCGAATTTGTAAAATCATATTAAATCTTCCTGGCTGATATTAAAGAACTAGTGTGGCCATGCGCAGTCTTGCTGTCCACTCGAGTTGACTGGCAGGGACTGCAATGCTCATCACAAGGGTGAATATCTCAAACTCCAAAGTGTTTCCCTCCAAAGCCCATGTAACAAACGTATTCCTCTCTGTCCTCATTTGATCCCCACTGCCGTGACTCTTTTCAACTGAGCAGGTAAAATAAGTTTTGAACAGCCTCGACTCAGACTCAATGACGGGAGCAGATGGCATCAGTGCCTGTGTGCACAAATCCTGCAGTGCTGCTCTCGCTTGTCCTCTGGCTGCGCTCGTCCACCTGTCCTTCATCAAAGGTCGCCTACGGTTTTTGTTTGGCAAACAACAGCCAATATCCCTCCCATACACAAGAAGGGAGAAAACACAGATCCTCTCAACTACTGACTGGTACACCTACTCCTAATGTTGAGCAACTTTTGGGAATCAACCATTGTAGCTAAAATAATATTTCCTCTTCTCAAACAGTTTAATCTCTGATAATTTTGAATTCCGTCCAACTCACCCATCTCTAGACATGCTGCTGCTGCTTCTCCCTAAATAACGAATGGAAGCCAGTATTTCCAGCATATTGAGCCAAATGTTGTTGCTTATGTATTTAAAGACATCTTCGATAGGCTAGATAACACTCTTTTCATATGTCTCTACACTAGATGCCATAATTTTATGTACTCTGTCACAAATACAGAATGGCATCAGCTTCTTCACCACCTGCTGATCTGTAAAGGTTCAGATGTTCATGATGATGGGGTGAGTCGTCGGTTTCGACGAATCTCTTCCCTTCGTTGGCGTGCTCACTATGCATTGTGCATTGTGCGATGGCTGTATAAGTAAAAATGGATGGTGAGCAGGTAAGCTGGAGCCAATGAGGGGAAAGACCTGCACAGAGAAGTGATAGAGGTGTGTGCTGTTCCTCTCCCACTCTCTATTCCTATGAGCATCGTTGGCTGTAGGTGCAGAAAATGCAACGGGAAGTCTGATGCACATAGGTGTATCAGACTGGCCGGGTCGTCGGTATGATGACAGCTGCCCTTGATGTTCAAACTGGACACAGCTGTCTGCAGATGCTGCGCAGTGATGCCTAAATTGGTGCCACCATTGACTTTCATGGGCATATTTATCCACAATGCAGCGCTGCCCAGGCTGACATACAGGTGCGGTTTGATATCTGAGTGTCCTTCTCGTAGCCTTAGCCTGAAGAGGCGTCCCCAACAAGGCAGTGGGGATGCGTTACCCTGGACAAGGAGCCCATACCAGGTACTGTAAGCCGGAGCCAGCTGAGCCCGGGACTCGCATAGGGCAGGGACGTCACTCCCGGAGGTAGCTGAAAAACAGCTACCCTGCTACCCAAGATCAGATATTGGCTTAACAAACCAGACAAATCCAGGCAAATGTCTTACTCTGACTCTGTCCTTCTGGAAGGGTCATTAAAAGAACCAGTCTATCTATTTTCACAACCAACACTGAAATAAGATTCAGTCTCATGAGCTTTTGAGCCTCACCATCAATCACGACCTCTTCTGGGCAGACCATACAGCACAGCTGGCCTTTAAGGCGAGCCACAGACCAGGAATCCTATGTTACACCAAGTCTCTCCTTGGTAAATCTGAACTTCTTACGACTTACAAGGCCTTTTTCCTTAGCCCATTGGAGTACTGCTCTCTCCATTTGGCCGGTGCTCCCGCTATTCAGCTCTCCTCTCTCTTTTGGATATTATGGAACCCACAGTTCTCCACGTCATTGGTATTTTCCACAAAAAAAACAACTGATCATCACAAGGCTTGCTGCTGTCTCGTAGCTGGTAGGTTGATGGTTGATGGCAACTCCGTTTTCTACCACATCTATTCCAGTCTTCATTCCTCAGCTATTTTAATCCTCTTACACTTCCCTGTCCTTTAATGCACAAGTCCTTCCAACAACCTCCTTCTTGTTAAGCTCCGCAAATCCAAACTTACTGATTACCCTTTGTTCTTGCTTTTCTCCCGCATGTGGAATCGTATTCCCGAGGTAGCAAAATCCCACCATCCTTCAACTTTATCCGTGATCTTGTACAGATCTAGTTCCATTAACCCTTCCCAATCCAAGCTCTCTTACACACAGGTCAATAATGTTTGCCTCATATCCTCCGTTCTTTCATCATTCATTCCCTTACTTGTTATGTCAATCTGTAGTCCCACTGTATTTACGTTATATTTGCTCCCTCACTCATTCTACCTACCGTCCTACTATTCCATGAACCTATACTTTGTATGTTTCTGCTGCTCAATGGTTCCCTGGAGCCAGTGATTCTGGGCTGTTTTGATGCCGAGTTCTCAGGGGATTCAGATTTCCTGAGACCGCTGATTTCTGATCACCTTTGTGTTTTGTGTAGGCGTACATGTTGTATCATTTGACAGGACGGCTCAGAGGAAGCGAACTTGCCTTTGAGCTGTTTAGTCTGGGTTCTATTCTCAACCAGACTATAAAATGTCGGACTGTTACTTGGCAGGCAGGGCAATGCATCACAAAGTGCGCTGTCCCTCAGATGGACATTAATCTGAGAACCTGTCTGCTCGCATTAGCTGGCATATGTGAAAGATCCCGTGTTGCATTTCACGGAGTCGGTGATTTATCACCGACACCGAGGCCAAGTTCCAAATTCCTGCCCGGATTTGCAGGAGAACAGCATCGGCGGCAGGGCCTCACGATCTCACTAATGATGCAACCACAGGCCTAACTCATGATTGAATATCGGGCCAATATGCATTGGCAAGAAGAAGAAGAAGATGTATTCAATCAATAACCTTCACAGAGCTAAACGTTTGTGTTGTAGATTCCTGAATTGCAAATGCCGATCCACTCTCTCCACGGTATGTGTCTATTCCCCCCCCCCCCCTTTTTTAAGGCCATTTTCCCTGCTAGAGCGGGGGTTAGCCTTGCGGGCCCCATGACAATCATCATGGTTTCCTTTTTGAGGCAATGTTTTTATGGCCGGATGCCCTTCCTGACGCCAACCCTTTAGTCGCCTCTTACGACACGCAGGGATACGGTGTACCTATTCTAAACCGGGGCACACACCGGCTCATGTACTATGTCTATGTACATGTTAAATAGTCTGACGTCATGCCTTCATGTGTGGATGATGTGTGCAAATTAACTTGGTACTTGGTGCGCAATGATCTTGTCTCTTAGGACCATATAATGTAGTGGTGGAAAGCCTCTGGGTTTGTGACAGAACTATGCATGCTCATCCACATGGTAGGAATCCAATGTTTTGAGATAATTTGGGATCCCGCATCATGCCACACCATCTACATTTAACAGCAACAATGCAAACTCCATCGAAGATAAATCAACAATGCCACCACGGGCAGCAACAGGCCTAGATATCACAAAGTCCCACAAATGTGATTATTGGCCACCGCGTAACATCACGCCGTGGAACACAGCAGTGAAAGAAACGGAAACTCTTCATCAGAGCGTGCTGGAGCAATGCGTTTGTGACATTCTCTTTCTCTCCACATCTTCATCCCAATTTTTTTTTTTTTTTTTTTTTGTATACAAGATCGAGGCTCGTGAAAGAGCGAACATTAATCACACAGAAAGACAAACAGACACACAAAACAAATAACATCGGGAGCGGTAGACAAGATGGGGAGAGAGGGGGAAGGACACAAACACAACATTTGAGAGCAGGGCCCGAGAGACATGGAGACATCGAGAGAACTGTGGGAGGGAGAGGGCTTTGGGGGGGAGGCATGGGAAGGGGGGGGGGGGGGGTGGGAGAGGTATAAAACATATGGACACTGCCAAGACTTCCAGGAAAGAAGTTGTAATTTCAAACAAGGTGGATCTGGGGTGAATTAGTGGGGGTAGAAAAGATCAAGGTTTTGGATGGGGGAAGATAAGAGATGGTGGTGAACAGCTGTTTTGAAGACCTGGAGGGAGGAGTGTGATTGAAGTGAGTGTGGGAGTTTGTTCCAGAGGCGGGAGAAAAGAGGAATGAAAGAGTGAAGGTGAGCAGAGAGCCGAGATTTCGGCAGTTTAACCATCAGAGGGTGGCTGGCAGATCTTGTGCGACCTGTAGGAATATTTGGGGGACAGAGCACAGAGAGAGCTGGGGGAGCAAGGCCGGAGAGGAGTCGGTAGAAGACAGAAAGACCACCTACCTGCCTGCGGTGAGTGAGTGAAAGGCCCTCAGAGATAGCTTCATCGCGGGAGATTCCAATGATTCTGAAAGCTTTGGATTCAACAGCGTGAAGCCGAGCCAGGTGTGAGGCAGGAGCACCAGCCCATAGGGGAGAACAGTATTCCATTGAGCTGCGGATGAAAGCCTTGTATGTGGTGAGGAGCTCAGGTGTGCCTAGGAAGGACTTCGCACGACGGAGGATGCCCAGTCGGCGACTGGCTTTGGAGGCCAGCTTGGAAATGTGGTTTTCCCAAGAAAGATCATGGCAGATGGTGAGACCCAAAAGCTTGAGCGACAGAACTTCTTGGAGAGGATTGTTGAGAAAGTAGATGGGACGGTTGTCCAGTCGATCTTTTCGGAGAGACATAGTAAGAGTGTGAGATTTGTCAGGATTGAAAGACATGTTCCACATGTTTGACCAGTCTGTGATTTTGTCCAGGTCTTCAGAGAGTGAGGAGGCTGCAGACTGCCGATCTGAGGGAAGAGGAATGGAGCGGCAGAGAGTGGAGTCATCAGCAAAGAGATACAGAGGATTTTCCAGATAGTCGGAGACATCATTGATAAAGACCAGAAAAAGCACAGGGCCCAGCACACTGCCTTGGGGAACTCCAGCCTGAACGGGAAGGGGAGATGAGAGAAATCCATTCAGGGCCACACGTTGACTACGACCAGAGAGGAAGTCCGCAAGCCATGCATGGAGATTTCCATGGATACCATAGAAGGAGAGTTTGGTGAGCAGAGCTGGGTGCCAGACCGTATCGAAGGCACGTGATATGTCAAGGGAGACAGCTCTGATTTCCTGTTTGGCATTGAGGACCTCCATCCATTGTTGAGACAGCAGAAGCAGCATGTCCAGAGTAGAGTGACCTGGTCTGAAACCAAATTGATGAAGGTCCATCCCATTGTTACGAGATGTGCTTTATAAACTCAAATCAAGATACAAAAGGACAAACATTGGTCCGTCATGCCAATCACACTTCCTAAACTTGCATCCCAATTGCTTTCTATGTTTTTCCAGGATTTATTTGGCATTTTGCCAACCCCTAAGATGTACTCCTGTTGGAAATGTAATCGTTATTAGTGCGACTTGGGAGCAAGTATGCAAGCCCCAAAAAAACAACACAAATCTGCCATCTTTAATCCTGATTTGTTACTGTTCCTGATCCTGATCCTGTTTGATTTCATTTGATTTGTCTGATTTTGTTCTTTGATCCTGATTTAATCCTGATCCTGTTTAAAAACTATTACCTGAGGCTGATAGGCCAAGTAGATGGAAAGGTTTAAGAAAAGTATCAGTAGTAAAATGAAACCAATAGGCAATTTTTCTGCAGCTCCACATAAGTCGTTTTATGATCCGATAGTTCGACTGACCCATGGGAAACAAGCGACTTAGGACAAAATGAGAGTGGGGAATTGGGGAGGGGTAGGTGAAACAACAACCATTCACACTCTCCTAATAAGCATATGTTATTGTGACCTTTGTTAGTAAAGGTAACCTCTACTCTAAAAGGGCCTTTTTTGACCAAAATTAGCCCCTTGCCTAATTCCAAGGATGCTCCACATTTTTCATATAGCCTGTTATTGTTGGCCACACGTATACAACAGATGCCCAGTGTTTGCTTCTGAGAAAAGGTCCACACAATTTGAGCTATCTTCAGTTCATGTCATGACGACAGCAATGGCGGGAGGGCACTGGTCTACCATCTGTCTGACAGAGTCTTTCCGGCTGTCTTGCCTTAATAACTTTCTATCGATTGCTAAGGTGAAGCGAAGTGTGCAAAGATCAAGCGTGAAAAGGCAAAGGTGTAAAACAAGTCACATTCACATTTTTCCCCCATTCAACTTTTGCTCAGTGATTTGCTAATTGGGTAAATGGTTTTCAAAAGGTGACGGTGCAAGCAAGCATCCTTTTCTGTTTGCCTGAACCAAAATACTATGATAAGACGATGACATGGGAGATGAGCCGGTGAAAGGATCGGAGGCTTAAGGTGTGGAATCACTCACAACAGAGGGCTTTCTGCAGGCGGCGCAGTTTCATGGCTGTGCGGTACGCCGAGAAACGAACGTTGTTTAGGTCAGCTACGGATCAGGGGAGGAAGGTAAGTTACTGCGGAGTCCGACGATATTTCGTCTGGCAAAAACGATAAAGGAATGCAGAGGTGTGGAAACGGTAATCTCCGGCGTGCTTACCGAGAGACTGGTAGAGCTCCGTCATCTTTGGATGATCCCAAAAGGTCGTTTGAGTTTGGTGGCTACGGGTGGTGGAGAAAGGAAAGAGTGAAACACAATAAACTAGAACGGCACTCAGTAGAGGGTACCTGCACCTTGTTGGCCATATCACTCAATGGTGAAGAATCACTTAAAAAATCTACTAGCTGGATCCGGATCTGGATCTTCACCAAAATTGAATCGATTCTTCCTTGTCCCACACACAACCTGTCCACCAAGTTTCGTCCAAATCCGTCCATAACTTTTTCAGATATCCTGTTATGTATCGTTTTTGGCTCGATCTCCCATTGGTGAAGAATCACTTCAAAAATTAAATAATTCTCATATCCGAATCCATATTCAGATCTTCACCAAAATCGAATCGAATCGTCCTTGTCAGACACCCAACCGGTCCCCCAAGTGTCGTCCAAATCCGTCCATAACTTTTTGAGATATTGTGTTCACAAACGGACAAACAAACCAGACAGACAGGGGTGAAAACATAACGTCCATCCAGGAAAATCAGCTTTGTGAACCTCGTGTTCACCAGACCAATTGGGATCACAGCAAGCCCCGGGAAGGAAAGATCGGCGCGTGTGCGAATTGGGAAAACCGAGCCATGAACAAACACGGTCGGGAAAAATTCAAAAAACAATATCAGCAACTGGCTCCAAAGCAGCTGCCGTGCTGACATTAGGGTGACCTTCGCAGCAGAAGGGAGAGTTGCAGACACAGAATTTCTTTTTATTCGAGTTTGTACTCGAGTCTTATTAACTGGCTCGGAGCCGAGAGGGCTTTTGTCTGTGTGCAGCAAGATTAGGTCAGACAATTCTTCTGTAGGCATATTCCACATCGCTTCTTCAATAACGCCACCCCACTCTCCTTCTTATCATCCTTTCTTTCCCGAGATCGGTCCGCCTGCTGCAGCAGGGGAGTGTCTGCATGTCTCAGTAACGGATGGGAAACGATCGACGTCAAACCGTGCGATACAAATACTAGACAAACCAGAGATGATTCAAGCAGACAACACAGAATGGTTCAAAGAAAAGGAGGGGCCGTGGAGATCCAGATCGACTTTAATGGCGCAACCTTACATGTTTGACTCGAGTTCTTCAAAACTTTCAAACTTTTCTTTTGCCTTCATTCCTGACATTGCTTCGTCCGACATGAACCTGATTTGTCCGGAGCGTTGTGTCTTTTGCTACTGATGGATAGAAAAGGACAAACGCAAGAAATATCAGAGTTTCGACCGCTTTGTCTGACTCATTCGTTGTCGATCCCTTTCATCCATCAGGTGGTGCACATCACTCGCCCTGCAGGTTTCGGTCGTATTGTTGACGGCGCACCATCTTTTCACCTGGCACATGCACACGACGGACCGGGGAAACCCAAACATTCCACTGCAAGACCCGCAGGAAAAGGAAGAGCGATATCGAAGAGGAAAAGGAAAGGAGAGCGATATTGCAGTGGCCTTATGCGGGCATTGCTACGACAACTAAGAAGAAGGGCCGAGCTAATGTCTGCTAATGCCCAATGTGTTTGCTGATAGCACAATACTCAGATGCAATTATCAGTGTTCACACTTCGATGGATTTTCCAAAAAAAAAATTCCCTTCATAAAGGTTTCGTGATAATATGGACGATGATGACAAAATGCAACATTCTCAGCAAAACGCGAATCACAGATCCAATCATCACTTTTAGCTTCTCTTCAAACTATTTTGTGGTTTTGCTTATCACAACTTCACAACACAATTTACACCTAAAAAGTGAGATACGAAAGTATTTGAGAAAAAATACTGTTACATTTGAATCAAAGTCTGAGCTGGCAGAATAACAGTGTATCCAATGGCGAACATGACACGTTAATCCACGTGCAAAGTGTGGCACTACTTTTTAACTGCAACTTACATGCACATTACAGCACTGTACACTGTAAGGGCAGCACGAGCACTGTACGCTGTAAGGGCAGCACGAGCACTGTACGCTGTAAGGGCAGCACGAGCACTGTACGCTGTAAGGGCAGCACGAGCACTGTACGCTGTAAGGGCAGCACGAGCACTGTACGCTGTAAGGGCAGCACGAGCACTGTATGCTGTAAGGGCAGCACGAGCACTGTATGCTGTAAGGGCAGCACGAGCACTGTACGCTGTAAGGGCAGCACGAGCACTGTACGCTGTAAGGGCAGCACGAGCACTGTACGCTGTAAGGGCAGCACGAGCACTGTACGCTGTAAGGGCAGCACGAGCACTGTACGCTGTAAGGGCAGCACGAGCACTGTACGCTGTAAGGGCAGCACGAGCACTGTACGCTGTAAGGGCAGCACGAGCACTGTATGCTGTAAGGGCAGCACGAGCACTGTACGCTGTAAGGGCAGCACGAGCACTGTACGCTGTAAGGGCAGCACGAGCACTGTACGCTGTAAGGGCAGCACGAGCACTGTATGCTGTAAGGGCAGCACGAGCACTGTACGCTGTAAGGGCAGCACGAGCACTGTACGCTGTAAGGGCAGCACGAGCACTGTACGCTGTAAGGGCAGCACGAGCACTGTACGCTGTAAGGGCAGCACGAGCACTGTACGCTGTAAGGGCAGCACGAGCACTGTACACTGTAAGGGCAGCACGAGCACTGTACGCTGTAAGGGCAGCACGAGCACTGTACGCTGTAAGGGCAGCACGAGCACTGTACACTGTAAAGGCAGCACGAGCACTGTACGCTGTAAGGGCAGCACGAGCACTGTACACTGTAAGGGCAGCACGAGCACTGTACACTGTAAGGGCAGCACGAGCACTGTACGCTGTAAGGGCAGCACGAGCACTGTACACTGTAAAGGCAGCACAAGCACTGTACGCTGTAAGGGCAGCACGAGCACTGTACGCTGCAAGGGCAGCACGAGCACTGTACGCTGTAAGGGCAGCATGAGCACTATACCCTCGATGAACTGTGCGAAAGTTGCTCATTTTGGAACTTGCGGCCTGAATTCGTTCAGATAAGGTAACATAAACACCCCTGGACTGATGCCGATGTTTCCATAGAGCGTGCAAACTCTGGGTCGGCTTACATACTTGGTCATTCTGAGAGAACATAGATTTGTGCTTTTTGCAAGCTTTTCACGACACAGCAATTTATGATTGATGGTGAAGCAACTCGAGGGTATCAAGAACGTCTGGGTGGTAGGTGCGGAAGGGACTGTAAACGTGCGGAATGCCACGCCGCCGTGACAGTTGCACGTGGGAGAAGCTCGTGAAAGATGCCGGTGTGGAGACAGAAGCCTGAATGGAAATGTGGAAAGCAATAAAATAGAAGCTCATTGGGGAGAGAGGGAGGTGGTTCTGAGGGTACGGGGGTGTGCGTAGCAAATCAGCAGAACAACATTTCCAATAAAACTTTGTGTTGATGCACAACAGAAGGGAAGATGAAGAAAAAAGCCAAAAAAACATCATGAAAAACACAAACATGCATGAAGACAACATGAAGCGCAAGTCGCTTCACCTCGATCTGAGCAAATCAATAAAAGAGCACACCAGAGTGAAAAGGTAAAAATCAAAATGACGATAAACTATGTGGAGAATATTGGCACAAAATATAGAGGAAAGCATGAACGGCATAGCACAAGTATCCTACAGGGAACACTTAGCTCGTGTGATCAATATCCAAAGGTAATACAGGGTGAGAAAAGTAATTACAAACAAACCAAGACTATCCAACTGTCTTATTGAAGTACCACCGGCCTTCTACTACTACAGCAACAAAGCTCAACGGAAGAACAAAGAGATCATCTTCTCCCGCGGAGTGAATCAAACTGAAATTGACAGCTTTTTGCGATTTAAAAAATCACCCCGACTGGCGGTGCATCACACTTTTGCTACATCACCGGTGCGATCGTTGTCGGGTCTCCGCACGTGCGCAACAAACAAAATGCCACGTGTGCAACCAATGGTCGCGGCATCAGAATGCGGACGCACCGAAGGGTTCGGATCCTTGCTGCCGAAGATGGCGGAAGCCGCCGATGTAAGTGCTGGAGAGAATGCCCCTAGTCTTAGACAAAATGGTTTCTGTGGCACCGTTTGGATTCGAAAGATGGTATTTTTCGGGGGGGTGGAGGGAAGGAACCGCCAAGGTTTGTGATGCTAATTCAACGTGTGATGCACGACGGCCATTGGCTGTTCACGTTCCCGAGATTCCGACGGTGTTATGCCAAACAAAGCAGAAGGTATGTGGGGCAAACTGTTTAAAACACTCCACGGCAAAATATTTTAGATTGAAAGCTCCTCCGACCAGTTACTTGAAAATCATTTGGCACTTCACATTGAAAGCACAAAACAAATAGTTTGTGAAGAAACAAACACTTCATCAATCCATTTTGCATTTGCAAAGAAACGTTTCATACCACAGAAGAGTGTACAGTTTACAGGTAGACATGATTCTGTGCACCTTTTCTGTGGTATGAGCATTACATTGGTTTAGTGTTTGATCCTTAGTTCTATATGTCTGCTCGACCCCATTGGGATCTATTATGAAATCAAACGACTTTATGAGGGATCAAGTGGTGGGAAAAAAAGGAAAACGTGAAAGGACCTATAAGGAAATGCGATGATTTCTAGACGAGGAATGCTCTTAAGAAGTGTCGTGGCCTACTATGCAAGCCATTTACTTCATAAAAAGGAATTTCATCTCAATATCTGTGACTTCACTTTAAAAAAAATGAAACCAAAGGACATGATGAAGGTGCAGGCAAGTACAGTGACGTAGACAATAAGAGAGGATGCTGTAATTGAACATGTAACGCTTTGTGGAATCAATCCGGAAGATAAAATGCAGAGCTACAAGCACCACGCAGCAGGGGCACCATGGCGGTCAAGAACGATCGCAGGTCGTCGACCTGAGCTCGAGGAGTGATCAAGACCATCGGAAGACGCTGGGTTCGCCGCGCCCCGGGCAGGGCCGGCCTTTTGACCCCGTGAGGTCGCGAGGCTTAACGGACCAGAGCTATTTACTGCCTCCAGCTGCGGTTGCTTAAAAGTCTGAGGCAAATACACGGGAAGATTCGCTCTCCCAGTCACGAGCAAACGCTCTCCCTCCAGCCGAGGGGGCCGGGGATGTCGAACGTGTGGTCGGACGGTATCGCGTGTAGTTGTGCAGTATGTGGGTTTCCTTTCCTCTTCGGCGGTCACACAAAGACAACACCAAACAACAAACCGGCAGCGGGATCGAAACATAGCCACGTATTTCTGTAATTTCGCTCTTTACAGTAAGGCCTGGTAAATCTGCCAACCCGCTGACGATATTTGTACAATTTAATAATTCACTAAACCTTTGCAGGGAAATTGAAGCTATAGCAAACGACAGGCCGTAAATATTTCAAAGCTTAACATGTCGCACTCAAAGTCTAACAGTCAGGAAATAAAGTAGCATCTAATTTATTAAAGGCCTGGTAATACACTTTTGCCTGGTTATCTGGAAAGGCACAAAAAGACGGTGTGGTGTGTTATCCCACCAATCGTTTTGAAAAACTAAAATGGAGGCATACACACAGTGTGTATCAACAATAAGTGTTGCCATATCTAATTTGGGGGGGAATCTTCAAGTCATCGTCATTACAAAAGAGGCCTATCTGGAATGTCTGGTGCTTGTAGCCAATAAAAAGCCACGATACGGCCCGTCACTTTGACGTGGTCACAGAGAGATCAACAGATGAAGGTGTAGATCTGTGGTCTGCAACTCCCAACACTCGAGCTGTGAATGTTTCTGGTGCTGGAGAGCAATTAATCATGACTATCTCGGAAGCAACAGCCCTCGATAAGCTTTCTGCTGTCTCAGAGTGATTTTGTACTACGCTGAAAATGACAGTTTCTCATTCACATAGATCAGTGGGTAAAGGGAGGCAACACTCATCAAGTTGGCCTAATGACCTGTCCGAGCCAGTAAGCCCAGGAGATTAGGCCTATTGAAAACTCGGAATAACAATGGAATGCCCGGAAGGCCACGTGGACAGCCGAGATTGGTTACAGGAAATAGTTTCCACCTCAGTTTTGGGGATTTTTTTTTCCCAGAAAGAACATCGGGTCTTGGAGTGGGACGGAGGGAATGGGTCGTGGAGGCAGAGCGTCCGGGTCACATACATTCATCAGCGCCAATGCCGTATCATCCTGTGATCAAGCTTCAGTGTGTAGTTACAGACACACGGAGAACATGACAACAATGTGATTACGTGGATCAGGTAGAAAAAAGATGAAGGTGTTGAGAAACTCCCCATCCTCTTACCAAGGAAGCAACGAAAATGCACGCCAATGACTAAACGATCAAATCGCCATTTAGTATTTCAAAGACGACACATCAAGGGTAATGTCTACCTCCCCACGATACCCACATTTATCCGAGCAGTGAAGATCTGTAAAACTTCCAAAGAGGAAGAATAAACTAGCTCTTCCAAAGCAACATTGATATAAACAGATTGCCAAGTTATTCAAATGAGGACCATCAGCATTATAAGTAACTGTTGTGGTGGTGAAACATCCTACTTGGACAGATGCATGCACTCATGCAAGCTTCGCATGGGAATGAGTAGTGGTGAAACAAACAAAAAGTAGTGTCAGGAATTAAATCGGCTTTGTGAAAATGTGCAAAATGTCATCACAGCACATGCAGGAAGTGGAGAGAGCAGGTGTAAGTAGATTTTGTGAGGTGTGCTTCCACCCGTTCCGGGCAGTGAGGAATGAGCCGCTCTGCTTACTTTATGTAGTAGGGGACTTTGGTGGTGGACACGGCCCGCTCCCAGGGCGTCTGGACAGAGGCTGAAAAAGAGCATTCGCCGATGAGCAACTCATTTCATTTCCAGTGACCCGTGTGCAATTAATCCACTAATGTCCCCTGCGGTATAACGTTCACCTAGGGCACGGTAACCGCACCGGAAGACCGATCTGGGGACGGCAGTGAGGGAGGGCTCCTGCACGGTCGATGCAAGAATATTTGGCTTATTTCTCAGCTTTACGACAATAGCCTATTCCTTTTCCATCTCGCCCTCGTGCTTCTTTATCCCCACGGATGAAGTGATTTCTGATATCAAACCAATGGCTTCAGACTCTGCCATAGCGACTGTTACGATTGGAAAGCCTCAAGCAGAGATTGGGAATCGAGTTAGCGAAGAGTACACACAATTATTTGACAATGCCGTTCAGGTCATCTTCAGTCAAAGCACATTTGGCATGCCAATCAGCACAAGCTGACAGGTATGCTGGTGTCGGTAATATCTATTCAGTAATGAGAAGGAATGGGGGATGGGGCAGTATGATGTAAGTGAAGGAAGGAACGGATGGACAAAAAAGGAAAGCGGGCTGGGAAGAGTGGATCCCAACTGTCCTACAAGAACAAAGGCTCGAGTGAATTACAATCCCCACAGCCAGATACAAATTAGGGCTTCGTGGATGGGGGACAACCTTATCAGGAGAAGAGCGCTAAGGTCGGCCGGATATCATCAATTACAATTCATTTGGAGAGGGACCTGAATCAGGCCGGAGACCGTTTACCTGCATAATGAGGACAAGGTATCAGGGACACTTGCAGTAAAATTGTCGGTTATGAATTGGAGCATCAGACACTCAGTTGGTGCAAAAGCAAATACGATGTGGATCCTTCTTGAACTTTAGAAATACTAAAAAAAACTAAAAAAAAACTAGAAGGGCACTCGGTAGAGAGAATACCTCAACCAGGCGGAACAGTTTACGTTTTGTATCCACTGATAGGCTGGATCTGGATTTGGACCTGAACCAAAATCGAATCGGCTTGGTCTTGTCACCTAACACAAGCATCCACCAAGTTTATTCACAACTCATACACAATTTTTTTAAACATCATGTTATATATCGCTTTTTGCCCAATCTCTCAATGGTGAAGAAACACTTCATAATTAAATAATTCCCTTATCCAAATCCATATTCAGATCTTCACCAAAATCGAATCGAATCGATTCGGTCTTGTCACACACCCAACCTGTGCCCAACCTGTGCCCAACCTGTGCCCAACCTTATAAAGCTCGCTGTGTTAAGTGTGGAAAAGTTCTGAGGAGATTGCGGCTGGCTCAATAGCGCAGTGGGCTGTTGACGCGTAATCAACGGAGGTCTGTGGTTCGAGCCCCGCATTGAGTAAGAATTTTTTCACACAGCCCCTCGCAGGAATTTGATTCCTGTTTATGGAGAAAAAAAAATATATATATATATATATACAGACTTGGCATTTAATATGGAATATTTTTTTTGTGGGGGTGAACTTACTTTTCAAGATTACTTAGAACCAAAAGTTCATTGGAATTATGTTGAAATTATTCTAGATTTTGTTAATGTGACCTTTAAAAGAAACAAAAACCACATTTGACATTTCGAAGCAAATAAATTGATCCTTGAAAGTGATGTAAACTGATATCGAACTCAATTCATGGACAGTACTGTGTTAAACTTCTGTACGTTTTCCAGAAGTACCTCTTTATTTTGCACATTAGCCAAAAAAATTTTCAACAAAAACAAAAGTTAAATTACGACTGGGATTACGGACAGTAAAATTACAGTTCAGTACTTCGTGTAACCCCCACGAGCATTCAGGAGAGCACGTACACGTTGAGGCATGCTGTTCACGAGATTTGCCAAGGTTTGGACAGGAATCGCTTGCCATGCAGTTACAATAGCCTGCTGCAATTCACGCACAGAGGCAGGCTGCTGGTCCATGTTGTCGATTTGACACGTTAATTCTGCCCACAAGTTCTCTATCGGATTCATATCCGGGGACATGGCAGGCCACTCCATATGCTCTACACCACGGTCAGCAAGAAAGTGTTGGATCATGCGAGCACGATGAGGCCGTGCATTGTCATCTTGGAAGACAAAGTTTCCTCGAAAGGCTGCACGAGCAAATGGAAGCAATGTTTCTTCCAGAATGACCCTGTACTTGAACTGTTTCAGGTTTCCATTCAGAACAACCAGGTCAGTTTTGCCCCCTGCATGAAAAGCAGCCCAAATGGTCACCCAACCACCTCCAGCTTGGACTCTTGGCACTATACAATCTTCGTTGTGGGCTTCATGCACTTGTCTGCGCACTCGGACGCGGCCATCTTGACGATAGACCAGAAATCTAGACTCGACACTGAAGGTCACGTGATTCCAGTGTCCTGGCTGCCATTGACGGTGCTCTCTGGCCCACTGCAATCGGCGCTGGCTGTGTTGTCTGGTCAGGCGTGGCTTTCTCAGGGGACGCCTGGCACGATAGCCTGCTTGAACCAGTCGTTGGTTGACTAGCCTTCTGGATACAGGCACATTTGTCAGTTGCTGCCACTCAGCCCTAAGCCGATTAACTGACTTGGTACGGCCATTGCAGACTAACCGGTGCAGCTGGCGATCATCTCTCCTTGTGGTTCTGCGTGGACGTCCTGGCCTCGGTATTGGAGTAGGGACACCCCTCTGAGCATTTCGTTTCAGGATCTTTGACACCTGACCTTGAGTGATGCCATACTGCCGAGCAATAGCATGCTGTTTCATGCCAGAATTTCGTAAAGCCACCACTCCATGACAAACAGCATTGTCAAGTTGACGGACCATCTCCAGAGGAAGCGGCAATAACTTTAGTAGACGTGCAGCAGTTGTTTTCCACTAATACAGAACGCAACAACCCTTATATACCCGAATGTGAAGCCAATCGTCAAATGTACCTGTCCTTACATTTTGTCACGCCACCTGTGATATAATCCTGTTATTGACTTCTTGCTGCGAAAGACAATCAGTGACATGGTTCTTTCAACAAAGACATCACCGAAGGGTAAAATAAACTCACCAGATTGATATACTGAGTTCAGAAAGTAAACCCAAGTCAAGAAAAAAAAAATTCCATATTAAATGCCAAGTCTGTATATATATATATATATATATATATATATATATATATATATATATATATATATACAGTATATATATATCACAATATTTCAAAAAGTTCTGGGGGGTTATGACAAAACTACGTCGATGAGTTGGGGAGGCGACAAGAACAAGCCCATTAGATTTTGGTTAAGGTCAGCAGATCTGGCCTTTCATTGGTATACAAAACGTAAACTGTTCAGCCTGGCAGAGGTATGCACTATTCTAAGTACCGTTCTAGTTACCCTCGCCAGAGGAGAGATTATTGCATTTGAGTCCGTTTGTTTGTCTGTTTGTTTGTCCGCACAGAATAAATAGGGTTTTCTCTGCAACCGTTGGTCCGATTGACAGGAAATTTTCACCATAGGTGCAACTCCACCTGCATAATTTTTTAATGATAATTATGACGTCATCAGGCACGTGGTTCGGCCGCCATCTTGGAAAAACCAAAAACCTTTGCACCTCTATATCTCCGAAAGCGCTGAATAGAAAAAAATTGAGAGATGGCTCATTGTAAAGAACTCTCCATGGGGAATAAAACATGTTAATGATGATGTCATAGGTGCCTCCATTATGACGTCATAATTCGACAAGTACAAAACTTCATCCGATCAAGATGAAATTTCTTGAGCATAATCTCGGAATAAATTAGTTTAGAAAAAAAATAATGATTACGTCATATTTGTTTTAACACAAAAGCCTTAAAAACCACTGAAAATACATCCTGGCGAGGGTTTGCAATCTCTGATCGCTCTTTTTCTTGTTATTCCTGTTAAAGAAAAGGGTGCTAAATAGCTAACAGAACAACACAACATAATATGCATACCTGAAAGTATGCTGTGGGAAAGCGGGCCGGATTCTTGGTGGCCATCGAGGAGCTGTTTCAGCCGATTATCAATGCAAACCTGAGACAAAGCACCAAGGGTCACACTATTAGGCCGGGTCACACTATTAGGCCATATAAAAACGATATGTGCTGAAATTGTGAAACATCTTGCGCGGCTTTCGCTGGTGCCATTTTCACATGTATTTAACTCCGGCTTTTTAAAGGGAACACATTCCGAGAATCCGTGCAGGGGTTTTCTTAGTGCACACGTGAGGTTGGCACACCGACAAAGTATTTGTCAGTGGGCCCCAGGGTTCTCCCTCAGATCCTAATACCAGCGCCGCTGTGAAGCGGAGCATTTTAATGAATCCCAGAGCTCACGAGTTGGGCTGTGGTTGCACAGCGGGAGAGCGGTGAACAAAAGTAATTCGACAAAGTGGAGTGGAGGCGAGTTCTGAGTCCTGTGATGGTGGAGAATAGTTTGGAAACACGACTTCAACAAGTTTTCTCGTCTTCCTTCTGCCGTAACTACAAAATCCTAGCATTGGGGAAATGGAGCGAGGAAAAGGATGAGGGGAAGGGCTAAAGTGGGCGATGAGGTGTGGATGAAGAGTGAAATAGCCTCAAGGTGAATTTAAAAGGGATTTTGCTGCAATATCAAGGATCATGTAAGAGCAGCAAGGTGAGAGAGGCAAAAGCAACGGTGGTGAAACAGGGGGAATGAATGAACGACAAGGGGAATGAATGAACAACAGGGGCAATTAATGAACAACAAGGGGAATGAATGAACAACAAGGGGAATGAATGAACAACAGGGGGAATGAATGACAACAAGGGGAATAAATGAACAACAGGGGCAATTAATGAACAACAAGGGGAATGAATGAACAACAAGGGGAATAAATGAATAACAGGGGTAATTAATGAACAACAAGGGGAATGAATGAACAACAGGGGCAATTAATGAACAACAAGGGGAATGAATGAACAACAAGGGGAATGAATGAACAACAGGGGCAATTAATGAACAACAAGGGGAATGAATGAACAACAAGGGGAATGAATGAACAACAGGGGGAATGAATGAACGACAAGGGGAATGAAGGAACAACAAGGGGAATGAAGGAACAACAAGGGGAATGAATGAACAACAAGGGGAATAAATGAACAACAGGGGTAATGAATGAACAACAAGGGGAATGAATGAACAACAGGGGGAATTAATGAACAAGGGGAATGAATGAACAAGGGGAATGAATGAACAACAAGGGGAATGAATGAACAACAGGGGGAATTAATGACAACAAGGGGAATAAATGAACAACAGGGGGAATGAATGACAACTAGGGGAATAAATGAACAACAAGTGGAATGAATGAACAACAGGGGGAATTAATGAACAACAAGGGGAATAAATGAACAACAGGGGTAATGAATGAACAACAAGGGGAATGAATGAACAACAGGGGCAATTAATGAACAACAAGGGGAATGAATGAACAACAAGGGGAATGAATGAACAACAAGGGGAATGAATGAACAACAAGGGGAATGAATGAACAACAGGGGGAATAAATGAACAACAAGTGGAATGAATGAACAACAGGGGGAATTAATGAACAACAAGTGGAATGAATGAACAACAGGGGGAATTAATGAATAACAAGGGGAATGAATGAACAACAAGGGGAATGAATGAACAAGGGGAATGAATGAACAAGGGGAATGCACGAACATCAAAGGGAATGAATGAACAACAAGGGGAATGGATGAACAGAAAAAGAGGGAAAGGGAGGAAACACAGTAATAGACCCAGATGAGGACTTCAAGAACACACCTGCAAAGGTACTCAACGAGACGGGCAAAAACATTACAACAAATGAACAACAACGGGAATGAATGAACAACAGGGGGAATGAATGACAACAAGGGGAATAAATGAACAACAGGGGCAATTAATGAACAACAAGGGGAATGAATGAACAACAAGGGGAATAAATGAATAACAGGGGTAATTAATGAACAACAAGGGGAATGAATGAACAACAGGGGCAATTAATGAACAACAAGGGGAATGAATGAACAACAAGGGGAATGAATGAACAACAGGGGCAATTAATGAACAACAAGGGGAATGAATGAACAACAAGGGGAATGAATGAACAACAGGGGGAATGAATGAACGACAAGGGGAATGAAGGAACAACAAGGGGAATGAAGGAACAACAAGGGGAATGAATGAACAACAAGGGGAATAAATGAACAACAGGGGTAATGAATGAACAACAAGGGGAATGAATGAACAACAGGGGGAATTAATGAACAAGGGGAATGAATGAACAAGGGGAATGAATGAACAACAAGGGGAATGAATGAACAACAGGGGGAATTAATGACAACAAGGGGAATAAATGAACAACAGGGGGAATGAATGACAACTAGGGGAATAAATGAACAACAAGTGGAATGAATGAACAACAGGGGGAATTAATGAACAACAAGGGGAATAAATGAACAACAGGGGTAATGAATGAACAACAAGGGGAATGAATGAACAACAGGGGCAATTAATGAACAACAAGGGGAATGAATGAACAACAAGGGGAATGAATGAACAACAAGGGGAATGAATGAACAACAAGGGGAATGAATGAACAACAGGGGGAATAAATGAACAACAAGTGGAATGAATGAACAACAGGGGGAATTAATGAACAACAAGTGGAATGAATGAACAACAGGGGGAATTAATGAATAACAAGGGGAATGAATGAACAACAAGGGGAATGAATGAACAAGGGGAATGAATGAACAAGGGGAATGCACGAACATCAAAGGGAATGAATGAACAACAAGGGGAATGGATGAACAGAAAAAGAGGGAAAGGGAGGAAACACAGTAATAGACCCAGATGAGGACTTCAAGAACACACCTGCAAAGGTACTCAACGAGACGGGCAAAAACATTACAACAAATGAACAAAAACTCTTACACAAGATATTTCTGGAACAGGCATCTTCAGCTTCTGAAGGAACAGGTATCTCAGAACAGAGAAGATGGCGACTAAGGAACCCCAGAAACGGAACCCATATTATAACAATAATTGTCGTTAGCAGAATTGCCTTCAGGTACGAACACTCGTCTTTAAGCGGTCCAGCCTGGGTTCGAATCCCGACCCAGTTACAGACTATCAACTCGGTGTTTCACATCCGGTGATTCATCCGGGTCCGGTCGTGAGAGGACGCTGGCGTCACTTGCTCGCCGCTTCTCTGACTGGACCATTGTCCGTATCTTGCTTTCCTGGTGGTCGTGGCGGATTTTTGGCCATTGAGTCTGCCCTCTGCACGGTCCCGGCTCTGCTCTGCTGCTCCTGGCTTCACCTGCTCGGCTCCTTCGCTGTTTCCTCGGGCTCACTCTCGTGGGTTGTGCCCATTGTTTGCAGCGGCGGTGGTGGCGGTTTGCCGCCGTGATCTTGATTAGCGGCGGTGGTCGTTTGCTGCTGCATTTGCCGCTTTGCCTCCTCAACCTTGGCCTCGTGCTCGTCTCTTCGCTCCTGTCTGCCCTCTGCATGGTCCCGGCTCTGCTCCTGGCTTCACCTGCTCGGCTCCTTCGCTGTTTCCTCGGGCCCACTCCCGTGGGTTGTGACGATTGTTTCGCCTCCTCACCCTTGGCCTCGTGCTCATCCCTTCGCTCCTGCTGGCATGGCTCTGCGGTACTCCGCCGCAAGGCTTCTCCTGCTTAAAACCCGCTCCACCCCATCATGCATCTCTGCAATCAAATCGAATGGACTCCTGCGTCGACCCAGGTACATTCACCGTGGCTCCGGTCGTAAGTTTGTTTATTTACAATCAGGTCACTCCATCCCCATCCTCTGGTCGGCTCAGCGCACTCCCACTCATCGTCCCAACACACCTGGTCACAACAACGCACAAAATCGCACCTCCTGTCTGCGAACCCTGGCCAAATCACCTGGATTCATACCCGCCGTACAAAACAACATCAAGCTCACCCTGTTCAATACCCGGTCCCTCAACAACAAATGCCTCATCCTGAACGACTACATCCTGGAAAATAAACTGGCCTTTCTCTGTCTCACTGAGACCTGGCAACAACCACTGGACTACTACACGCTCAACCTCACCACACCCAATGGATATTCTTACATCAATAAACCACGCTCGGAGGGCCGAGGTGGTGGAATTGCCGTTATTCACCGACAAGACATCAAGACCAACCTCATCTCCATCTCATCTGCTCCATCATTTGAACACCTGGCTTTTAAACTCTCTGGTCACACACAGTCAGTCATGGCTGTTGTCTACTGCCCTCCCAAACCACACCCATCATTCCTGTCTGACTTCTCCTACTTTCTGACCCAGCTATGTTCCCTCTCCCCCTCAATCCTCCTCCTTGGTGATTTCAATATCCACATGGACTCCACTGACTCCACGCTAACCACTGACTTCACTGATTTACTCACCTGCTTTAACCTCACTCAACATGTCAACTTTCCTACCCATAACCGTGGTCACATTTTGGACCTTGTCTGCTCTACTGGACTAATTTTGCACCATCTCTCTGGCTCCGACCTCACTCTCTCTGACCACCTAGCCATCACTCTGACCATCAACATCCCCACCCCAGCACCAAGGCATTATCGCACTATCAACTTCCGTAAGCTAAACGCTCTTTCACCTACCTCATTCTCATCGACCCTCTCTGAAAAAATGTCCACTTCTCCCTTCGTTGACCTCCACACCCCTTCTGACCTCACTGACTACAACAACCACACTCTCTCCTCCTGCCTTGACCAACTTGCGCCTATAAAAACCAAAACAGTTTCTTTCACCCATTCTGCTCCCTGGTTTACCCCTGAACTCCGCCTGATGAAAACTCGTGCTCGCCAACTTGAAAGACTCCGCAATAAAACAGGTCTCACAGTTCACTCCCAGGCCTACAAGGACCACATACAACACTATAAAGATGCCCTCTCCCGCGCCCGCTCCGCCTACTACTCTCAAATTATCCACTCTGGCTCCGGAAACCCAAAAGCACTCTTCTCTACAATAAACAAACTCCTCAGCCCCCTGGACACCACCACCCAGTCATTCACAATAGACAACTGCATCTCCTTCCTTTCATTCTTCCAACGCAAAATTGAAAACATCTACAACAGCTTGACCACCGCCGCACCCGCTCCCCCTCAAACCACCTGCCCCCCCTTATCCTGCCATCCCCTGTCTCAATTCTCCCCAGTCTCCCCTACTGACCTCTCTGAACTCCTCATCGGAATGAAAACTGCCACCTGCACTCTTGACCCCATCCCCTCCAGCTTTGTCAAGGCCTCCCTTCCTGCTCTCTCTCCACTTATCATTGCAACAATAAACTCCTCCCTGTCTACAGGCATCGTCCCACCATCCCTCAAAATTGCTGCTGTTACCCCCATTCTGAAAAAACCTGGACTAAACCCTGACACCCTAAATAACTTCAGACCCATCTCCAACCTACCCTTTCTGTCAAAGGTTTTGGAACGCGCTGTAGCCACTCAACTCAAACATCACCTCTCTGCCAATAACCTGTATGAAACATTCCAATCCGGATTCCGCTCCAACCACAGTACTGAAACTGCTCTCCTCAAAATCGCCAACGACCTTCTCCTCTCCTCTGACGCTGGCAACCTCAACATTCTCATCCTCCTCGACCTCAGCGCCGCCTTTGACACCATCGATCACACCATCCTCCTCACCCGACTTGAAACCACCTTTAACATTACCGGCACTGCCCTCTCTTGGATTAAATCATACCTCTCTGACAGACGTCAGTTCATCTCCATCAATAACTGCAAATCCCCCACTGCTCCCCTCCCCCAAGGTGTCCCCCAAGGTTCAGTTCTTGGCCCCATCCTCTTCATCCTTTACCTGTCCCCCCTCGGTCACTTAATCCGCCGTCATGGTCTCCAATTCCACTGCTTCGCCGATGACATCCAGCTTTTCATCTCCACCAAGTCCATCTCCACCGCCACCCACTCTATCCTGACAAACTGCATCACTGAAATAAAATCCTGGCTTCAAATCAACTTCCTCAAACTTAACTGTGATAAATCTGAAATAATCATCATTGGCCCAAAAATGCTCACCAAGTCCACCCATAACTTTGCCCTCAACATCGACGGTTTCCCAGTATCCACCTCCCCTCACATCCGGAATCTTGGCATCATCTTTGACCAAACCCTCTCCTTCGACAAATACACTAAACAGATCACAAAGACAGCCTTCTTTCACCTGAAAAACATCGCCCGTCTCCGTCCATCCCTCTCCTCCGTGGCTGCAGAAACCCTCATCCACGCCTTCATCACTTCCCGTCCGTCTGGACTACTGCAATAGCCTCCTTTATGGTTCACCCTCAACAATCACCAATAAACTCCAATACATTCAGAACTCCGCTGCCCGTCTACTCACCCATTCCCGGACCCGTGACCACATCACCCCCGTCCTTTACAAGCTTCACTGGCTCCCCATCTCCCAGAGAATCCAGTACAAAATCCTCCTCTTGACCTACAAAGCCCTCCATAACCTGGCCCCATCCTACCTGGCTGACCTCCTCTCCAGACACACTCCCACCCGCAACCTCCGCTCTGCTGGTACCAACCTCCTGACCCCCCCCATCCGGACCAAATTTAGATCCTGGGGGGACAGGGCCTTCTCCATCGCTGCTCCCACCCTCTGGAACTCGCTACCTCACACCATCAGAGACTCCTCCTCACTCACCACATTCAAAACATCACTCAAGACCCACCTGTTCAACACTGCATTCAACATTTAACCCACAGCATCTAACCCCTGACTATCTCCTCTCCTTCTCCCTCCTTTGTGCTTTGAATATTTCCCTATTGATTCTTTTTTTTTGCAATTGTTTTTATGTTTTGCTATGCATTATGTTTTGCAGTCTGTCAAAGCGTCTTTGGGCTTCCTGAAAAGCGCTATATAAAATAAATGCATTATTATTATTATTATTATCAATGGACGGACGTTGAACAGGGCGTCCTGCCTGTCGGCATTAGTCGGTGGACGTTGAAGATCCCAGGTATCCTTCACCAAGAGTAGGCCAGCCATTGCCAGCGGCAAAATGAACAAATTACAAATCCCCCGGATAACCCACTGAGAAACTGCTTTGGCAGCACTGGGCTCTGTAACAGAGTATGGTACATCCAAATCAGGGTAATTGCTGGAAATACATTTCATGCTTACACAACCTGTGGGACTTTGCGAAAATTATCTAATTTTTTTTTTTTTAGAAATGATAAACAAGATTTTGGAAGTTTGGTAATGTTTACGGACATATTTATCATGTTTATGGACATATTTATCATGTTTACAGACAAATCTATCATGTTTACGGACATATTTATCATGTTTATGGACATATTTATCATGTTTACAGACAAATCTATCATGTTTACGGACAAATCTATCATGTTTACGGACAAATCTATCATGTTTACGGACATTTTTATCATGTTTACGGACATATTTATCATGTTTACGGACATATTTATCATGTTTACGGACATATTTATCATGTTTACGGACATATTTATCATGTTTACGGACATATTTATCATGTTTACGGACATATTTATCATGTTTACGGACATATTTATCATGTTTACGGACATATTTATCATGTTTACGGACATATTTATCATGTTTACGGACATATTTATCATGTTTACGGACAAATTTATCATGTTTACGGACATATTTATCATGTTTACGGACATATTTATCATGTTTACGGACATATTTATCATGTTTACGGACATATTTATCATGTATACGGACATATTTATCATGTTTACGGACATATTTATCATGTATACGGACATATTTATCATGTTTACGGACATATTTATCATGTTTACGGACATATTTATCATGTTTACGGACATATTTATCATGTTTACGGACATATTTATCATGTTTACGGACATATTTATCATGTTTACGGACATATTTATCATGTTTACGGACATATTTATCATGTTTACGGACATATTTATCATGTTTACGGACATATTTATCATGTTTACGGACATATTTATCATGTTTACGGACATATTTATCATGTTTACGGACATATTTATCATGTTTACGGACATATTTATCATGTTTACGGACATATTTATCATGTTTACGGACATATTTATCATGTTTACGGACATATTTATCATGTTTACGGACATATTTATCATGTTTACGGACATATTTATCATATATCCAGGCATTAGTAAGGCCACTGCACGGTCCTCAGGTTTAACGACAAAGCCGTTACTGTGTTTTAGAAGCAACAAAGGTGACAAAGGCAATCAAAGAAGATCAATGTAACAAAAAATAACTGCTGATGTCACCTGTAGGCGTTTCCAGCGAATGTTGAGGTCTTCAAGACGGTGTAGATTTGCAGGTGACAACTGAACCTCGAGCTGGTGCAACTTTTCTGCTGCTTCGTTCAGCTGCTGCAAGTCATCTTGTAGAGGAGCTACTTCTGCACGCAGGGCCTACACAACCCAACATGACACATAAAGGTCTTCTACACACATGCTGAGTTCATCTGCCTAGTTTTTCAACAGTAATTGCACGGAGGTAAGCTCAAACGAATATGGCGGCCTAATGGTGACGTCACCGCATTGCCATCTCACGGGTTAGGGCTGTAATCTGGTTGAAGGCAGCAGTATGAAAGATAGGGATTCAAAGCCTCTGGCCTTGTAGCCCAAAGAAAGACGTAGAACGACATAGGATGTGTCTGCTTTGGGATGTGATTATGTGGTGGTGATAACGATAACGTGTACAATGACTTACACAGTAGTTTTATTGTTTAAAGTGTATCTACTTTAGTGGATGCAAGCTTCCCAATTGTACAACTTGGCCTCTCCATGAAAACCTGAAATTTAGTCACGAAGGTTGGTCCGTTGGTGTTCCTACATGAACCTTTGGCTCTTGATAAGGGGATCCAAGTTCCATTTGCCATATTTCTGCCCAATGTCTTTGTAATTAATGTACAAGTATTACTGACATCTCCGAATATCTCTGTCCTGACGATTTATGTACGAATTTGACTACGAGTTTGAGATGAACGGTAAATGAAATCAAAGGGTCATTTCTCACAGAAACTATGAATAAAAATGCGATAAAGGAAAGAAATTTTGCACTCAACTTCTTAGCCGTTGAAAAATAATCAACTCAACTTTTACCGACTTCTTTTCTGGAAGTCCTAGCTGTGTCCATGTGTATTTTTACCTCTCCAATCACCCCACACCCATTTCCATGCCTCCTCCCCCCAAGCCCTCGCCCTCCCACAGATCTCCCGATGTCCCTCCTCTCAAATGTTGTACTTGTGTGCTTCCCCCTCTCTCCCCGTCTTGTCTCCCGCTCCCTTTATTTCGTCTTATGTGTCCGTTTTTTTTGTGTGATTAATGTTAGCTGTTACATGAGCCTCGATCTTGTATACAAAAAAAAAAAAAAAAGCTTCGCAAGATTTAAGGAGAAGGCAGAGCTGTTCCCAGTGTTTGGAAAATATTTATTCATCCATAACAAATAAAACTTGCGTGGATTGACCGAGTCATTGGCATAAATTATTCTGGCAAATGCATCCAAAGGTCCCAGGACTACACGATACATTGGGACGAGGGTCGCTCCAGCTGGAATGGAAAAACCAACAAACTCGTACTGGAGTGAAGGCAACCCTGTCTGGGTAGAAAGCGGCTCTGCTTGGGGGGCACCTCTAGAATTAACCTTAACAGCTGGGGCAAGGAAAGGAAGGGAGTCTTGGATGGCATTGACCACCAATCCGTGACGAGCGCAATTACGAGAATGGCCTCCAACATGGTCTATTATGGCCAAGGCGAGGAGCAAACGTGGCGAGAAAAGTGGAAATGGAGGTGGGTGGGATAGAAGATGGGGGAGGGTGTGTGGGGGAGGATTGGGAATTGCAGGGCAAAGAGAAACAACATTTTATGATCACAACATGTGTAATTAGATGGGAATTTAAACGTGCAGGTGTAGATTAATGATGGCGATGATGATGATGGTGATAATGACGAAGAAGATGATAATCCTCATGACAAATCAATCGACCATGGCCTATAATGCCTACCCTGGCAGGGGCGACGTGCTCGGGGGTGCTGGCCAAGTCGGGCACCGGCAACCAAGCATCACGTGCCAGTTCCGCGTGTCGCAACAGCGGTGCCAGTCTGTCGGCACGGCCCTGTAGGTCTCGCAAGCTCTCGAGCGCGGCCTCCAGCAGGCGCTGCCAGGCATCGGACCTGCGGCCCAGGCGTTCCCAGCCTTGCTGCAGATCTGTGGCCTGACGTCGTAGGCTTCGGGCTGGTCCACGTTCCTCGGGAAGGAAGTCTGCCGCTGAGCGAAGCACATAGACAATAAGTATCTATATATGTTTTACAATTCCACATTTAACTCTTAGATGCAACTGACAAAAATCCTACATAAACGCAGCCATTGGGCCTCGGAGGCCCAACGGATGTATTCGTATAATGTTATTTTTTATACATTTTTTTTCTTTCATATCCTTTTTCAATCCAAGTCGATGTCATGGATGTGTATTTGCTCAGAAAATGTGAATCATTGATCCTATTAGTTGGAAGAATCCCATACAAGTAATTAATCTTTTTCTTTTTTTTGCAATTTTTTTTTTTTTGTTGGTTTTTCAACTTTTTTTCTCTAAAACGTTGAGGCTCATGGAGGAGTATTTGCTCAAAAAAGATGATTCACTATTCCTTTTATTTAGAATGTATATGTCCGCAACTTTCAAAAATCCGACATAAACACAGCCATTGGGCCTCGAAGGCCCAACGGATGTATTCCTGAAAGGTTTTTTTTTTTTATATACATTTTTTTCTTACATATCCTTTTTCAATCCAAGTCGATGCTCATGGATGTGTATTTGCTCAGAAAATGTGAATCATTGAACCTATTATTTGGAAGAATCCCATACAAGTAATGAATCTGTTTTGTTTTTTTTGCAAAAAAATTTTGGTTCTTGGTTTTTCAACTTTTTTTCTCTAAAAGGTTGAGGCTCATGGAGGAGTATTTGCTCAAAAAATATGATTCACTAATCCTTTTATTTAGAATGTATATGTCCACAACTGTCA
Source organism: Myxine glutinosa (assembly GCF_964187855.1). NCBI lineage: Eukaryota > Metazoa > Chordata > Myxini > Myxiniformes > Myxinidae > Myxine > Myxine glutinosa. The sequence continues at coordinate 81,092,469 of NC_136274.1, forward strand.
AAAATCCTACACCTATGCAACCATTGGGCCTCAGAGGCCCCACAAATGTATTCGTGTAAAGTTTTTAAATTTTCATATTTTTGTCACTGAATTATTTGTAACCAAGTTATAGGAGCATATAATGAGGTTCATATCAAGAAAATAATGATATAACATAGTAGTACAACAACATTTATGCAGGGCCTCGAAGGCCCCAGGCCTGCATTCGTGTCGGATTTCCGGGTTATAAGTGAAGAATGAAGATTTTCCCACGAGCCTGAATGAATTTTTTAAATTTATGTCACTGAATTTTGTGTAACAACATGAAAGTCAGTGAAAATGAGGCTCATTCCAAAAAAAAATTGTACAGCATAGTTTTTGCAACAACAAAAAAAAAACCGTGTGGGCCTCCGAGGACCAATCACTGCATCCAAGGGTTAAAAAGTTGTACTTTCATTTTATGCTTTTGTGTAACATAGAAGATCAATAAAAGATAATAAGGCTATGAAAATAGAAATTTACAAAATTCCTCAATCTTTGCACCAGCCAACTTGGTGAGGCCTATTACATATGATGGAACAGAAATGCATGGTGTAGTTGAAGTAGCTTTCTTAATGGCCGCAGCAGCCTCTGACAAGGTAATGTTTCAAAGTGACGAGTGCAGAGTGAGGGCTCTGTGAAAAGAGAAGTGACCCCTCATGTCCCTCACCCTTCTGGTCCATCAATATCTCTGTGGGGCCCTCGCACGGCTGTTCTGCTAGAAGGGCCCGAGATGCCTCCAGGGCCATAACAACTGCAGGTTCCTTTCCTTTAACGTCGTTACGGAACACCTGCAAGAGACCCAGGAAATGAGCACTCATTGTAGGTAGCCATTTCTCACAAGGCTCGGGCTTGGTACAAGTAAAGGAAGGAATGTCGCACTTGGTGGTAACATCAAAACCAAAACATACATTCAGTACTTTTAAGAACTGGGCAGGGAGGGAAAGTGGAATGGGAGGAAGGGGAGAGGGGACAAGAAAAAGAGAGATATGTGATGTTTTGTCAACAGGCAATTCTACTTATTTTAACAGAAATATAAAAGTGTAACCGGTTATTGTGCACATTTATATTGAAGGCTTTCGTTTTAAAGGGCGAACGATCGAGTCGCCATTTGCTTTTTGCCAAATGTAAAATGTCGGACCATAATCGGGATGGTTTGTGCCATAATCGGGATGGTTTGTGCCATAATCGGGATGGTTTGTGCCATAATCGGGATGGTTTGTGCCATAATCGGGATGGTTTGTGCCATAATCGGGATGGTTTGTGCAATAATCGGGATGGTTTGTGCCATAATCGGGATGGTTTGTGCCATAATCGGGATGGTTTGTGCCATAATCGGGATGGTTTGTGCCATAATCGGGATGGTTTGTGCCATAATCGGGATGGTTTGTGCCATAATCGGGATGGTTTGTGCCATAATCGGGATGGTTTGTGCCATAATCGGGATGGTTTGTGCCATAATCGGGATGGTTTGTGCCATAATCGGGATGGTTTGTACAATAATCGGGATGGTTTGTGCCATAATCGGGATGGTTTGTGCCATAATCGGGATGGTTTGTGCCATAATCGGGATGGTTTGTGCCATAATCGGGATGGTTTGTGCCATAATCGGGATGGTTTGTGCCATAATCGGGATGGTTTGTGCCTTAATCGGGATGGTTTGTGCCATAATCTGGATGGTTTGTGCCATAATCGGGATGGTTTGTGCCATAATCGGGATGGTTTGTGCCATAATCGGGATGGTTTGTGCCATAATCGGGATGGTTTGTGCCATAATCGGGATGGTTTGTGCCATAATCGGGATGGTTTGTGCCATAATCGGGATGGTTTGTGCCATAATCGGGATGGTTTGTGCCATAATCGGGATGGTTTGTGCAATAATCGGGATGGTTTGTGCCATAATCGGGATGGTTTGTGCCATAATCGGGATGGTTTGTGCCATAATCGGGATGGTTTGTGCCATAATCGGGATGGTTTGTACAATAATCGGGATGGTTTGTGCCATAATCGGGATGGTTTGTGCCATAATCGGGATGGTTTGTACAATAATCGGGATGGTTTGTGCCATAATCGGGATGGTTTGTGCCATAATCGGGATGGTTTGTGCCTTAATCGGGATGGTTTGTACAATAATCGGGATGGTTTGTGCCATAATCGGGATGGTTTGTGCCATAATCGGGATGGTTTGTGCCATAATCGGGATGGTTTGTGCCATAATCGGGATGGTTTGTGCCACAATCGGGATGGTTTGTACAATAATCGGGATGGTTTGTGCCATAATCGGGATGGTTTGTGCCTTAATCGGGATGGTTTGTGCCTTAATCGGGATGGTTTGTACAATAATCGGGATGGTTTGTGCCATAATCGGGATGGTTTGTGCCATAATCGGGATGGTTTGTGCCATAATCGGGATGGTTTGTGCCATAATCGGGATGGTTTGTGCCATAATCGGGATGGGTTGTGCCATAATCGGGATGGTTTGTGCCATAATCGGGATGGTTTGTGCCATAATCGGGATGGTTTGTGCCATAATCGGGATGGTTTGTGCCATAATCGGGATGGTTTGTGCCATAATCGGGATGGTTTGTGCCATAATCGGGATGGTTTGTGCCTTAATCGGGATGGTTTGTGCCATAATCGGGATGGTTTGTGCCATAATCGGGATGGTTTGTGCCATAATCGGGATGGTTTGTGCCATAATCGGGATGGTTTGTGCCATAATCGGGATGGTTTGTGCCATAATCGGGATGGTTTGTGCCTTAATCGGGATGGTTTGTGCCATAATCGGGATGGTTTGTGCCATAATCGGGATGGTTTGTGCCATAATCGGGATGGTTTGTGCCATAATCGGGATGGTTTGTGCCATAATCGGGATGGTTTGTGCCATAATCGGGATGGTTTGTGCCATAATCGGGATGGTTTGTGCCATAATCGGGATGGTTTGTGCCATAATCGGGATGGTTTGTGCCATAATCGGGATGGTTTGTGCCATAATCGGGATGGTTTGTGCCATAATCGGGATGGTTTGTGCCACAATCGGGATGGTTTGTGCCATAATCGGGATGGTTTGTGCCTCAATCGGGATGGTTTGTACAATAATCGGGATGGTTTGTGCCTTAATCGGGATGGTTTGTACAATAATCGGGATGGTTTGTGCCATAATCGGGATGGTTTGTGCCATAATCGGGATGGTTTGTGCCATAATCGGGATGGTTTGTGCCATAATCGGGATGGTTTGTGCCATAATCGGGATGGTTTGTGCCATGGTGATGCAAGATTTCAGAATGTAATGTTCGTGCAGCAAGAAATTAAACAGATAAGAGACTTGCACATGTATCCCAAAGACACATAACGGTGCATGCTACATTGAAGATGAACAAAAGCACCAAGATCCTGGTTGTGAGACCATCATGATATCATCAGCCAAATCATAACCTCAATTCATAGACAAAGTGTCTGCTCTGCTCTGGGTAGTTTTTTCCTCTTTTAGGAAACTGTTTTGTAACACTACAGAAAAAGGAAACCGGTTTTGTTTATATTTCGAGTTTCCTTACAAGGAACGTCAACGCAGGAGGAGGCCTTCAGGCCCATCAAGGCTTGTGCTATGATTACCAACCTATGGCTGGTTATCGGTGCTGAGCGTCAAGCAAGGAAGCATCACGTACCGTTTTTAAAGGCTTTGGTATGACTAGGCCAGGTTTCGAACTGTCGACCTCCCAGACTCAGAGTGGACCCTCTAACCATTATGCAACCGAATCTGGATAACAATTTTGATTTTAAAACTCATATTTGAATTCCAATTTCATTGAATGAAAAACTAGTACAACTGTTCAAATCAATTATTTGGGGTTTTCTGAAACTTTCAAACTTGGAGTCTGAAAAGCTGCTACGTTTTGGCTATAACCACGTTTGACCAACTGCAATCCTTCATGGTAGTCGATGATGATGATGATGATGACGATGATGATGGATGAGGGTGATGATTTGGTACTGATGATGGTGATGAGAGTGATGATTTGGTTCTGATGATGATTATGATGATAGTGATGATTTGGTTCTGATGATGATTATGATGATAGTGATGATTTGGTACTGATGATGATGGATGAGGGTGATGATTTGGTTCTGATGATGATTATGATGATAGTGATGATTTGGTACTGATGATGATGGATGAGGGTGATGATTTGGTACTGATGATGGTGATGAGAGTGATGATTTGGTTCTGATGATGATTATGATGATTTGGTTCTGATGATGATTATGATGATAGTGATGATTTGGTACTGATGATGATGGATGAGGGTGATGATTTGGTTCTGATGATGATTATGATGATAGTGATGATTTGGTACTGATGATGATGGATGAGGGTGATGATTTGGTACTGATGATGATGATGATTATTATTATTATTATTTGGTAGTGATGAGGAGGATGATGATGACGATGAGGGTGATGATTTGGTACTGATGATGATGAGAGTGATTATTTTGAACTGATAATGATGAGGGTGATCATTTGGTACTGCTAATGATGATGAGGGTGGTGATTTGGTAGTGATGGTGATGATGATAATGAGGGTGATGATTGGGTACTGATGTTGTTGATGATGATGAAGGTGATTATTTGGTACTGATGATGGATGAGGGTGATGATTTGGTACTGATGATGATTTGGTACTGATACTGAAGATGAGGGTGATTATTTGGTATTGATGATGATTATGATGAGTGATCATTTGGTACTGATGATGGATGAGGGTGATGATTTGGTACTGATGATGACGGTGATGATTTGGTACTGATGATGATGATGAGGGTGATGATTTGAAACTGATGATGATTTGGTACTGATAATGATGACGGTGGTAAATTGGTACTGATGATGATGGATGAGGGTGATGATTTGGTACTGATGATGATGATGAGGGTGATGATTTGAAATTGATGATGATGATAATGAGGGCGGTAAATTGGTACTGATAATGATGATGTGGGTGATTATTTGGTACTGATGGTGATGATGAGAGTGATGATTTGGAACTGATAATGACGAGGGTGATTATTTGGTACTGATGGTGATGATGATGATAAGGGTGGTGAATCGGTACTGATGATGATGGATGAGGGTGATGATTTGGTACTGATAATGAGGGTGATGATTTGGTACTGATGATTATTAGGGTGATGATTTGGTACTGATGATGATGAGGGTGATTATTTGGTACTGATGGTGATGATGATGATAAGGGTGGTGAATCGGTACTGATGATGATGGATGAGGGTGATGATTTGGTACTGATAACGAGGGTGATGATTTGGTACTGATGATAATGAGGATGATTATTTGGTACTGATGGTGATGATGATGATTAGGGTGATTATTTGGTCCTGATAATGAGGGTGATTATTTGGTACCTATGGTGATGATGAGGGTGATTATTTGGTACTGATGGTACTGATGAGGGTGATTATTTTGTACTGATGGTCATGACGATTGGGGTGATTATTTGGTACTGATGATGATGATGAGGGTGATGATTTGAAATTGATGATGATGACAATGAGGGTGGTAAATTGGTACTGATAATGATGATGTGGGTGATTATTTGGTACTGATGGTGATGATGAGAGTGATGATTTGGAACTGATAATGACGAGGGTGATTATTTGGTACTGATGGTGATACTGATGAGGGTGATTACTTGGTACTGATGATGATGATGAGGGTGATTATTTGGTACTGATGGTGATGATGATGATAAGGGTGGTGAATCGGTACTGATGATGATGGATGAGGGTGATGATTTGGTACTGGTAATGAGGGTGATGATTTGGTACTGATGATTATTAGGGTGATGATTTGGTACTGATGATGATGATGATGATAAGGGTGGTGAATCGGTACTGATGATGATGGATGAGGGTGATGATTTGGTACTGATAATGAGGGTGATGATTTGGTACTGATGATTATTAGGGTGATGATTTGGTACTGATGATGATGACGGTGATTATTTGGTACTGATGGTGATGATGATGATAAGGGTGGTGAATCGGTACTGATGATGATGGATGAGGGTGATGATTTGGTACTGATAATGAGGGTGATGATTTGGTACTGATGATAATGAGGATGATTATTTTGTACTGATGGTGATGATGATGATTAGGGTGATTATTTGGTCCTG